>NC_060140.1:874380684-874690457 GCF_021461385.2 Schistocerca piceifrons
CCCACCGCAGAGACAGTCGACGTTTTGAAGAATTTTGGTAGGTAGGTTATCACAGAGTAGACCCACTGTAGTCCTGGTAGAGATTACGGTATTGGTGGGCCACCAGAGGTGCTGACACACTGCAGTTCTTGTAGAGATGGCTAGCAGCCATCTGCTGTGACTGTGCAGGTGCACAATCACCATTGAAGAGTCTTGCGGGGAATATAGCAAGCCCATGAACCACCACTTGTGCACTCACAAAAATTTTTTTTTTAAATGTCCTTCAAACCAGCAATGCTGTTATCCAGTCCCTTGCTGAATTATTAACACACGTGCAAACACTAAGAGTCCCAACTTCTCACATGTTGTGCATTACTATGACCAACAGAAACGTGTGCAGTGAAACGTAACTTAATTTGATGAACTGGTGTCTATACAATTATAAATTTACAACATAAGAATACAATAACAAAGGTACAAAATACATCATTGAAGAACGTAACAGTACAGATAATATTTGTAGCAACACAGACTTTACAAAAAAATAGAAATAAACTTGCAGATCAGTGTTACAAAAATTATGACATAAGTAAATATATAAAATAATGAGTACATACATAAAAGATCAGAATAACCTTCGGAACATCAACTTCACAAATGATCATTAAAACAGAACAGAATAAATAATGTCTAAACATATTTACAAAGAAAATAACATATTATCAGAAAAATTCTACAACATAAATCTTATTAGCTAAACATATAAAGACAGGAAAAAGACAAATACACAAGAGTACACAAACACATAGTGGGTTTACACAAGGAAAGGACAGGGTTTGTTTTACTGCAGTATTTTGCAGACAAAAATTTCTTTACTTCTTGGAGATCTCCCTTCGTTCTTCATTATTTCCAAAAAGTCCTATCCAAACATGCTTTCTGTATTTTGTTCACATTCTCTTTCAAAAATAGTTTTTCTCCACTGTACACTACTTGTTTTGCCAAACCATTTTCTTATAGCTTCGCAATGCATTTCTTCAATTCATCATAGTTAGTTTCTTATATAGTCTACCCCCTCTTAAGCTAACTTAAATCTACTGAGCTCAGATATATGTACCAAGGGACGAGGCAATGCAGCAGCACGTAACAAATTAACACAAACAGCAATGACAAAAAAATTCAAATTGGCAAAGCAAGCAGCACTAAAATAAATTATCAGAGCAATTGCAATATTACACCTAATATAAAGCAATGTGCAGCATACAATAAAAATAAATCAGTAGTAAAACTGGCTTAACAGAGTAATACAAAGTGAAATTTAGTAGCACTACGCCTGGCAAACAGCAGCAGCAAATGCAATAACTTATATCTAAACATGACAAAGCTCAAGCAGAAAAAATAGTACACTAAAGACAACAATGCAGATAAGGGAAATGTATATTCACATCTTAATGTCTATGTAATTAAAGTAGTGCACCAGAAGAAGTTATTCTACCAAAAAATTACCAAGTAGTTGAAAAGAAAATTATGTATGAAATTCCTGTGAAGGGAAATGTCCTTTTGTGCTCCCTCGTTTTTTTTGAAGTAGATTATAAAATGGTTATTTACTGGATCTGTAGGCATAAAATATCTATATTAGCACATCTATTAAATTTTATTTTAACCAATGCCGCAGTGCAGCTAGAAACTAGATATCAAACAAAATGAGCAATCTCTCAACTAGAAAGACAATAGATGTAAAATGTTTCTCATCATTTCATTAGGCATTTTAGTAAATATCATAAATTAAGAGCTCCACAGTGTAATCACATATTTTCAAGTTTGAGCGTGTCGTATTTGTGATGCTTTCTACAAAGAAATGTCAATAGCGAGGATAATGGCCTCCTTTTTTCTCCACCTGTGCCTCTGAAAGGCCCACACTAATGGCTTTTTTCCAGGTGACTGTCAAGCGGCTGCCCATGTAATGTGTCGTGCCCACGATGCATTTCGTGAAAGTCACTTAACTTTCTTACTGAAATATTTACACCACCAGTTTGCACTACAGTGGCAGTCTCATATTCAAAATTTCACGGGTCAAGAATTTGCGTTGCAAATGTGTAGAAACAAAATCTTATGAATATAACAGTGTCCAAAAAATTTTCGCCGGCATTGTGATACATTCACCCATTTACACACATTTCATAACTCTTAAAGTACGATTCTTGGTTTCCAACATCCTTTTTCACAAGTCAGTGTCCCTAACCACTATTCATTACTCCTTACCTTATTGCACATATACATATTCATCGACACGTCAATCTTGCGACGACACTTCAATATTTCATCATAATAAATAAATAGCATAATCAAATTCCTCATATAGTATCAGCTTATTGATCATAAACATACCTCAACAGCATAATACACATTGTCATCGTAATAATAACAACATAACACCTCAGTCAAATCTCAAAATTGACGTAGCTTTCTGCAATAATTTCAAAACCTAAAAAAAAATTCTTTGCTCATTTCAATAGTGTCATCTACCTCAGTCGTACTTTTAAAAAAAATGGCTCTGAGCACTATGGGACTCAACTGCTGAGGTCATTAGTCCCCTAGAACTTAGAACTAGTTAAACCTAACTAACCTAAGGACACCACAAACATCCATGCCCGAGGCAGGTTTCGAACCTGCGACCGTAGCGGTCTTGCGGTTCCAGACTGCAGCGCCTTTAACCGCACGGCCACGTACTTTAAAAATCGTGATCCCATACCAAATATATCATTCAAAGCTCTCAAAATATCACAATGGTTCCGAAAAAATATGAACAGTTCACAAAGTACAGACAAAATACAATTTCGTAAGTGTGAAGTTATCCAACGGTGTAATTACGTAAACATCTGTCACTGATGTAGTAAAATAAATGTTTGTCTCTCTCAGTTAAATGATCAGATAGCTGTGTAATGTATGTGTTAGAGAAATATGGTACCGATGCGTAAAGTTGTATAAGGAAATACCATATTAGCTAGGGCTCCTTGTGCTTGCCAAACACATGGTACACAAAGTAAGCGTGTATCCCCCTGAGGATTAATGTAATTATACCCTCAGGTGTTACAGATTACAGCAATGGAATGAAATGTATCACGGAAAACCTTTGTATCATTGTACTTCAAATATCTTTAAAAATAAATGATTTAAGTACAAAATTAATAACTCAAATACGTGTCCTGTAGCGCTAAATGTGCGTCTTGCTGTAAGATAACCTCTGTGGAAGTGTCATAGTTATTGTCCTCCGAAAACTAAGTGCTGCAGAAGTCAATAAACTTACCTCATGATAAACAAAAGTGAAATGCTAGGCGTATAGATATTGTAGTTATTACGTACATTACCGTGATCAAGAAAGTACTATACTGTAACGTATTGTTGTGCTACGAAAAAGGTTGTCACATTGTAGCTATACCACAAAAGTTACTACTAAAACATGTTTTACTTTCCAGAATAATTCAGAAAAACTGTGCAGATATGAAACAGAAGCACCGCAAAAGCAACATTGTAAATTGTCACTCATTAGTAGCGTCGTGATAAAATCGTGTAGCTGTCACATAAACTAACCACTGTGTCATCTGGTATCTCACAGAAAGTACTTTAAATCCAGAATGTATTTTCAAGTAAACCAAAATGTTGCATTAAAATCTCATTAGCAGTACTGGTAAATGTTCTAAGTATGTGAGCCTTATAGGTTACGTAATCGTGCAACTAACAAGCAAGAAAGTACACACACAATAGCACTGTGTCGTCTGTTCACAATAACAATGCATTCGTAATTTCTGTTTAAATAAGTTCTCTTGGTTCTTGACTGGATATTTAACTTCAAACATTGTTGCATGTTAACAGATTCTAAGTCTGACAAAGCATACTAGTAATGTAAAGTGAAAAGTTGTATGGCAAAGATAAAAAGCAGATTATCTTTCAATAAACGGTTTTACATGTGAAATGTGGTGTAAACCTTTACTCTTCCTAGTACGCAGAGTTTCAACTTCAACGCAATCATCATGTGGTATACGTCGGATTCTGTAAGGTCCATTGTAAACTAGAAAGATTTTGTGACTCAAGTGTTTCTTCTTATGTGACAATGAATGAGCTTTAATGAGAATTTTCTGACCAATATATAATTTCTTTGCATTTGCTTTACCGTGTAGTTTTCTCCTTTTGTCTGCTGTGGATTTTATATTTTTAACAGCCAAATCAATTATGTCTTTGTGTCGAAGTTTACTTCTATTCGGGAAAGGTACAAGCTCTCTGACTCTGTTTGGTGGTTCTTCATTCTTCAGTACAAGAGTAGGTGGTAAAGCAGTGGAGTCATGAGGCATTTCACTTAGCATGTTTTAAAATAAGTGTAAATATCTGTCCCAATGCTGATGCTTTCTGTGACAATAAGTTCTGCAAAGCTTATTGATTTCTTTCATAAACCGTTCAGACGGGTTACAATGTGGTGAGTACAAAGAAATATAAACAGTTTTGATTTTATGATTCTGAAGCATGCGTGACCAAACAGCAGATCTGAATTGCGGTCCGTTATCTGAAATGACTTTACTAACGTGTCCAACTTCACGTGAGAAATTTTTAACAAAGGCGTTGGATACAGACCGCCAGTGGCTTTACATATCTGTGTGAAAGAAACAAATTTTGAAGTAAGTTCAACAGCGACTAAAACGTACGAAAATCCATTAGATGTTCTGACAAGCGGTCCCAAGAGATCAATAGCAGCAAATTCTTTTAATTTAGAAGGATTGATAAGGAAACAATGGAGCATGATGTGAGATAGTAGATGGTTTAGTCTTTTGACAAAGTTTACAAATAGACAAGACTCTTCGAATTCTCTATTCCATATTGTTAAAATAACAAGTCGTCCGAAGAATATGATAACATTTTCGTGGGCCAAAATGTGCATAGCTGAAATGAATGTACCAAATGAGCTTATTAACAAAATCGTCAGGAATGTAGAGTACCCATAGCTTGTCATCAACAGTGCAGCGTTTGAACAGTATGTTGTTTCTAACCAGATAATAATGCCGAATCTGTGTGTGTGTTTTTTCATGCCATTTGCTTCTGATGTCTTTCCAAATCGGACCTTTATCTTGTTCGTGAGCAATGTCCTTTAAAGATGTGGAGATGAAGTTTTCAAAGGCGACTTTCTGAAAGTAAAGAATACTGAAATTTTTCTCTATGTTGCCTTCTGTGTTACTTTTCTCAAGCCCAGCCGGTGCACGTGACAGTGCGTCCGCAACAATGTTCTCCTTGCCAGGAATGTAGACTATTGTGAAGTGGAATTCTTGCGAAAAACAATGCCCAACGTTTTAACCTGTCATGATTTAATTTTGAAGACATAATAAATTGTAATGCACGATGATCATTGTATACTTTTACGTGCTTACCAGAAAGAAAGAAACGGAATTTGTTAAATGCTCAAACGATAGCTAAAGCTTCTAATTCAGTAACGGAATAATTTTTTTCAGATTTTGTTAGCACTCTGCTAGCAAAAGCAATGGTTTTCTGAACAGTAGTGACATTTTCTATGGCTTCTTGAAATAAATGGGCACCAAGACCGACTTTAGAAGAATCCGTGCTAAGGCAGAAATCTTGTGACAGATTTGGATGAGCTAGTATTGGCGCGTTAAGTAACGCTTCTTTCAAAGAATTGAATTCCAACTGTGCTTGTTCGTCACAGTTCCAAATAGTATTTTTCCCAGTGAGAGAACAAAGTTTTGGTGTAACTAGCATTTGCATATTCAGAAAACGACGGTAAAAATTTATGAGACTTAGAAAACTGCGGACTTGTTTTTTTGTGGATGGAACTGGAATGTCTCTGATTGCTTCTAACTTTTCAGGATCCAGATGAACGCCTTCAGAAGAAATAATATGTCCCAAAAATTTCACCTTTGTCCTACCGAATTCAGACTTTTCCAAGTTAACTGTAATTCCAGATTCTGCAAAAATACGTAACACGCTGTTGAGGATGCCATTGTGTTGTTCCCATGAGGCTTCTGCTCTCAGAATATCGTCCACATATAAGGTCATGTGACGTTTTAAGAACTTAGGTAATATGGAATTTAGCCCGCGAATGAATGCTGCCGAAGAAATGTTCAAACGAAAAGGAAGTTTCCGAAACTGATAACAAACGCCGAAACAAAGGAAAGCTGTGTATTTTCTACACTCTGGATAAAGTTCGATCGTATAAAAGCTGGATCTGAGATCAATAGAAGACAACACTTTTACATCATTAAAATTTTGAAGAAGTTCTTCCAACGTTTGCGGCCTGTCTGTTTCAGGAATGATGATAGTATTGATTTGCCTCGAATCTAAGACAAGCCTGATCGATCCATTTTTCTTCTCAACAACATGTAATGGATTGTTGTATGAGCTAACTGCAGGCTCAATAATGCCCTCGTCAAGCATAGATTGTATTTCTGTTCTAACATGGTCCCTATAATGCGCCGGAATTACGTATGGTCTAACACAAAATTTAGTGTGCTCAGGAACACGAAGTTGGTATTGAAATCCCTTGATTGTTCCTGTTTTGTGAGTAAAAACTGCGGAATGTACTTGTAAAATCTCAAAAAGGTCTTGCCTATCAGTGTCATTACAATTATCAATTGTTTGAATTTTATTCAGAATTAACTCATTAGTGTCAAATGCGCCGTCGATATCATCCCTGTCAGTACTTGCAGAGTGATTGTTAGTGTCAAGTTCCCTCGAAAATTCCGAACTGTTGTCTAACAGGAGGTAAAGCCGATTAATTTCTTCGTCATGGTTTGAGAGCCAATCTTCAAATTTCAAAGCTGTTGACTTACCTTCCTTCTCTAAACTTATTTCAGCATCGTGAAAGTTTAAGATTGCTTTGTATTCATTCAAAAAGTCTGCTCCCAATATAATGTCCGTCGACAACAATGGAACAATAAGAAAGTTCATAGAGAAGCTGTGGCTTTTACAAAAGAATTCTAAGTTGGTTTGTTGGCGGACATCTACACTTTTTCCAAAGATTGCACCTTGTAATTTAATCTTACGTAACGGAAGTGTGGGGTAATCGTTCGATTTGTTGCATTTGCTAAAGGCTGTTTCACTAATTACTGAAATGGGACTGCCAGAGTCAAGTATTGCCGTAAATTTTACGTCATTTACTGTAATGTGAATCACAGGATATGCAATGTTGTTATGTTTTTCGTCGTGCTCCTGGAGTAGATGTCCCTAATGTCTTCCATTTTTACGTAATTACTAGCTACGGCAGCTGCCTCGTCAGTTTCAGAAGTACATTTTGTGGCTGCCAGCGGTATGAGTCATTGCCTATTGTCTCTTTGTTGGCGCGCGTCGTTATTGGGATTTGGAGACCTAACTTCTACAAAATCACCTTGTCGAGAGGGCCCCGCCCTGTTTGAATTCCGCCAGTTCTCATGCAATTCAGGTCTGTCGTTACGATCATATCGTCTGTCGTCATGTCGGTAGATTCCATAGTTTCTTTCTTGTTGGTCACGTGGTGGAGAATTTCTCCCTGACTATCTGCGCGCTGGACCGTTGCGTTTAAAGTTATTCTCTCTCCCTTGATAATAATTATTTTGGTTCCCATATTGTCTGTTTCTCTGATTGTCTCTGTGATAGTTACTACTGCAGAGAGGTGATCTTTCCCTGTGATTATTACTACTCTGCCAACGGTTGTGAAATGGGTGGTGTCTGTTTTGGTCACGATTTGTGCTGTGAGAATAGCCTTGTCGTGTCCAGTTATTATTTCTTTCATCGCGGAATTGTGACGGATGTGACTTGTAATTGTTGTGTTCCTGTTTTCACGTTCCGTGATTGTCAGCGTCAATTTCCAATTCTTGTAACAGTCCCTGAAAAGCTTCAGTGTCATCTTTGCAACGTCCTGCCAAAATAATATGTCGTAAATGTTCAGGTAGTTTGATTAAACAAATGCGGATGAGTTCTGAGGGGCTGTATGGGTTTGACAGGTACTGATTCTTGTGCAACACGTCTTCAAAATATTTCACAAGACTGGAAAATTCAGATTGTTCGAAATGTTTCATCATTACGATGCTATGTTTTACTCGGTCTTGTGTAGCTTGAGACCAATATGCTGAGAGGAAGACATGATAAAATTCTCCTTGACTGTGACAATCGTGAATGACCGATCGCATTCTTTCAGCTGGTTCATTCTCTAAGTAGCCACACATAAAATCATATAGTCAAAATCATCATGTCGGCGAGTAGCATATCGGTCATTGTTACGTTGTGTTGGCGGTTCCATCTCAAAATTCGGTGCACTTTGCCAATTTCTTTCATAATTTCCGAAATGCCCTGTGCTATTATTTTGTGGCTTTTCCGTATTTCTAAGTTCCTGTTCCCGTGTTGAAGCGCGAGTGTCCTCTGAAATATGTAATTTTTGTATTACTTGTGCCAACTGATCTTGTACTTCCTGGATTTCTCTTTTGTATTGCGTATTAATTTGATTCTGATTTTGTTTGAACTTCTTAATTTGTTCTTACTCTTCTGTGTCAGTGATGGCTACAGGTCTTGTGTCATTCAGATCATCATCTACCTTTGTAGATAAGTTAGTGAATTGATCTGAAAGTACTGCTACTCTATCCGATAGTGAAATTATTTCCTCTGTGTGTTTTTCTGAACCAAGTTTCAGGGTGTCCATTTGTGTTGAAATCGTATCTACTGTGTCCTTTAAGTTTTCCTGAGTTTTTGCAAGTTGCGTAACCGAATCGGTAGATGCAACTGAGTCAATTTTAGCTTGCAAGATGTCGTGATTTTCATGAACAATAGTTTGCAGTTCTTTTATGGCTGCTTCGTGATTCTGTAATGCATTATCACGACGCGAAAAAATAGGTTGGAAATGCTCACAAATTTGTGTTTTTACGTCATTACAGACTTTTTGACATTTCGATTCAATGTTATGTACTCAGTAGTTAAATTTTCACGTGTTTGTTCAAGTGTGAGGTCTAACTTCCGAAGCTTTTGTTCCATTGTGTCTAACTTTTGAAGCTTTTGCTGTGTTTGTCTCTGATTTTGTTCCATTGTGTCTAACTGTTGCTGTGTTTGTCTCTGGTGTTGTTCCACTGTGTCTAACTTTTGAAGATTTTGTTCCATTGTGTCTAACTTTTGAAGATTTTGTCCCATTTGTTTCTGATTTTGTTCAAGCGTTGTGTCTAACTTTTGTAGCCTTTGTCCCATTTGCTGCATTAACTGTAATAACAGTGCACTGGTGTCTGAAACATGTTCCTCAGTGCTATTCGGCACTGCATTTGAACCGGCAATATTCGCATTTTGAAAAGCAGAAAATGTGTCTTGACTTATTTGAGAAAATGGTGAGGACGCAAAACCTGAATCTACAGTATTTGCAAGATTGTGTCCTGTCATTTCGGAATCCTGAGGCGAGCCGTTGCCGACCGATCGATCGATAATGCTTCCCTGTTCACTAATTGTTTCACTGCCTACACCAATATTTGCAGCCCGTTCCATTTCCCTATGCACAATTACCAAATTACTACTTTGAACATTAGTTAATTCATTACATGGTGGCGCTAACACACTGCTTTCGTCTTCACTGTCATTTGTCAGTTTACTTTGGAGCCTAGTATTACGTTTTTCACAGGCCATTATTGTCACAATATTTCACACGACAACACAGAAAAACACAATTTGAAGAGCAAAAATAAGAGAACACATTAACATAGCACTGAAAATAATATCTAGTTAATTGCAAGCGCAGCTGTGAAATACTTGGTGCAATTCTACATGCATGGCACAACTATGCGCTAGCAATAAACAATAGCTACACTAATTACACAAACTACAAGGAAAAAATCAGAAGATTCCAGTGAGGTATCCCCAGCTAAGGGTCGACATATGAAACGTCCCTTAGAAAAATTAGACATGACTGTGCTTAAATTGAAATACAATATTTTTAGCGCAACGCAATCTGACTTTCAAAAATCCCTACAAAAGAATGGCCCTGACTAACATTAGCCTATACGTTTCACAAATCACTGACCTCACAAAAATCTTGGTTACTCGAATTACTGCAATATAGCGAGCGCCACTACTGCCAGCTAAATAAAAGATTCAAACTACGGAAGGCACTAACTACTGATAGGCATACTTAGTAAATGAAATATTTTAATATAGAACAAACAATGTATTTACCTTAATAGTCTTCAAAAGTCATAATATATATAGCAGTTAATGACATCCAGTCTTACAAATTTCACAACTTCGCCATTTCTCTCCCCACATCCACCACTGCTGGCGGCTCACCTCCAACTGCGCAACGCTACGTGCTGTTCACATCCAGCTGCCCAAGACTACAATGGCAGACAACAATGCAAACTAGCTACAGACTGCACACAGCACAGCCAGTGATTTTCATACAGAGCGCTACGTAACGTTGCCAATAAGAAAACATAAACAGCCCACTTACAAACTATGTCATATGCTACGACCTAGCAAGGCGCCATTACCAGTTACTATTGATGCTGTAAAACATGTACCGTCAAGAGCGACGTTCATCATTAATGGATTAAAGTTAAGTATTCCACCAGCTTCGTCCGTTTTTCTAAAGTCTAATTTCCTTGTCCTGTTCCAGACCTCACGCCAGCCTGCGTGAGCTAAAACGCGTGCCTTTCGGCTTCCTCTAATAATAAGGTGTTGGCTCTCCTGCCAACCCACAACATTGGCGACGAGGATGAGATACCATTCCAGCTCGATACCGGGGCTGCAATTTCACTAGTCAATCAAGACACTTACAAATTGCTGGGCACACCTCCGTTGCGTGCCGCAAATGTTAAGTATCTTTTTAGGTCAAGAGATCCCTGTGTTAGGACAGTGCAGCCTTCTTGCAACATACAAGGGACAAACAAAACTTGTGTCAATTTACGTCCTTCGTTCTTCTTCTGCAGTGAACTTGTTTGGTTTCGATTTATTTCTGTTGTTTTTTCACTTGTCTATAGTAAATCAGGTCCTATCAGTGAACCAGACTGTGCCTTCAGACATTGTTTCTCGTCTATGTGAAGAATTTGCAGACATTTTTGCACTGGGCCTCGCTTGCGCTAAGAACTATAAAGCACATTTGGAACTGAAAGTCAACGCGCAACCGAAATTTTTCAGAGCGCGCAATGTTCCCCACGCATTGCGTGATGAGGTCGCAGAAACATTACATGATTTGGAATCACAAGGTGTAATTGAACGTGTGCCGGCTTCTCTCTGGGCATCACCCTTAGTAATTTTACCAAAACCTTTGGGAAAATTGAGACTTTGTGTGGACTTCAAGGCAACAGTGAATTCACAACTAGTGACTGCAACTTTTCCTTTACCCCGCCTGGCAGATCTTTTTGACAAACTGTGCCCGGGTAAATATTTTTCGAAGTTGGACCTAGCAGATGCGTACTTGCAAATACCGGTGGACGAAGAATCCCAGCGCGTATTGGTGGTTAACACGCACCTTGGTTTGTATCTATTCAAACGACTGCCATTCGGGTGTGCATCCGCCCCTGCATTGTTTCAGCAATATCTACAAACTGTTTGTGCGTCGGTCCCTACTGCAGCAAACTATCTGGACGGTATTGTGATCTCCGGACAGACGGAAGAAAAACATTTAGCCAATCTCAGAACATTATTTCAGGTCTTGCGACAAAATGGTCTTCGCTTGCGGAAGGACAAATGTTTGTTTTTTCGCTCGTGACTTACCCTAGCTGGGACATGTACTCAATGCCCAAGGCATACATCCCAGTCCAGAGCACCTCCGTGCCATACAAGACTTGCCTTCGCCGCAGAATTTGAAGCAGCTACAGAGTGTGCTGGGCAAAATTCACTATTACCATCGCTATGTTCCCCACGCCTCTTCCATTTCAGCTCCGCTTCCTCGCTTACGCCGTAAAGGTGTTCCGTTCGTCTGGACGACGGAATGCGAACGCACCTTTCGCCAGTTGAAATCAGCGTTGCTTTCCAATACTTGCCTTACGCCATTTGATCCCTGGAAGCCCCTTTTGTTGATGGTGGCTGTATCGGATTTCGGGATCGTTGCTGTGCTTGCGCACAAAGATGGTTCGCACGATCGCCCTATTGCCTTTGCGTCCAAATTGCTCTCGTCTGCGCAACGAAATTATTCACAGATCGAGAAAGAAGCGTTGGCTCTCGTATTTGGTGTTACAAAGTTTCATGATTTCTTGTATGGTCGTCACTTTACCATCATCACAGACCACAAACCTATGACATCGCTTTTTCATCCGACCAAGCCTGTACCTCCACGTACAGCGCAGAAATTCATTCGCTGGTCTATTTTCCTCTCGCAGTACCGCTACGATATCTTGTATCGGTCCACTGCTAAGCACGGAAACGTCGATGCGTTGTCCCGTTTGCCTGTTACTGAGGAAAGAGCGTTCGATTCCTCCGAACTTGCTTGCATGTTCATTGATCGGAAACCGATGACGTGGTCGAATCGTTTCCGATTGATTTTCGTCGTGTAGCTACAGCCACAGCTGCCGACCCTGTCCTTGCTACCGTTCTGCGTTTTGTTGCTACGCAATGGCCCTTGTCAAAGTCATGGATCGGGGATCCGTTGGTTCACCGATTTTTTGCTCACCAGGAGAGACCTTTTGTACGACGTGGTGTTTTGCGTTTTGCTGTTGCGTTCCGATAATGATCAGTCCAGGGTCGTGGTACCACGTTTGTTACAGTCCTCTGTCCTACAGCTTCTCCACCAAGGACATTGGGGTATAGTGATAACGAAACAACTTGCTCGTCGGCACTGTACTTGGTTCGGAATCGATGCCGCGATTACGGATATGTGCTCTTCTTGCATGGTGTGTGCCGAACAACAATCAGCACCACCGCGAAAATTCTTTGCATGGCCAAAAGCCACTTCCCCTTGGCAACGCTTACACATCGATTTTGCTGGTCCATTCTGGAATGCTCGATGGTTGGTTGTGGTAGATTCATTCAGTAATTTTCCTTTTGTTGTCCGGATATCTTCCACGACGTCATCTGCCACCATCCAAGCGTTATCCGCTATCTTTTGCATTGAAGGTCTTCCACAGACTGTTGTTTCCGACAATGGCCCACAATTCATGTCCGCAGAATTTCAGTCATTCTGCAAGGCCAATGGTATTCAACATCTGACTTCCGCGCCGTTTTCGCCACAGTCAAACGGTGCCGCTAAACGATTGGTCAGGACTTTCAAGTCACAGATGTTGAAGTTGAAAGAGTCGCATTCTCGGGAGGACGCGTTATTGCTGTTTTTGTCCTCGTATCGCTCTCAGCCCCGAGATGGTCGCCCTCCGGCTGAGTTGCTCCACGGTCGCCCTCATGAACCTTGATGTCTTTGCTACATCCGCCGCATCAGGTTCCTGTGCAGCGGCAGTCACCTGCTTTTGCCCCAGGCGACGTTGTCTACTACCGCAACTATCGAGGTTCACGGCGTTGGCTCGAAGGGCGCATTCTTCGCTGCCTCGGCCGCGCGATGTATCTGCTTTTGGGGGCCTCTGGTGAGGTGCGTCGGCATCTCAATCAGCTGCGCCTCTGTCGTCGCACGGGATCTGCCGCTCCTCGTCTGCTTTCAGCGACGGTGCCGTCCGGTCAGCGCCCTGGGGACCCATCTACTGGCTCGCCTCAGCCCCTGGTGTTACCGGCGCTGCCTTCCATTTTGCCCCATGGCGACGCGCCGCCGCCGCCTGTTCTCCCGCCGGCGACGCCCGCAGTGGATGTGTCGCTGCAACCGCCGGGCGCCTCCCTGGGTCACGCGCCACCGATCGCTTCCCGTGACCAGTTGTCCTCCGCCATGGAACTCTTGCCCGCTCCGGACCATATGTCATCTTCGCCCGTCGGGTGCCCTGGCCCGATGGAGGTCGACCCTTCGGCCCCTCCTGTCTCTCTGCGGGCGCATACACCGCATGTTGGCGTGCACTCTGGAGCAGGTTTTCAGGCGTTTCCTAGCTCCCCGCGGTCCGAATGGCAGGGTGCGGGTGGCACAGCCTCGCCTGTTGTTAGGCTTCCCACCTCGTCGCATACGTCAACATGGGGTCCTCCCCACGGCGGGCGGAAGCCTTATACCACAACCGTCCGCCGATTTGCGGGGGAGGAATGTGGTGTCACCGCCAGACATCACACTTGCTAGGTGGTAGCCTTTAAATTGGCAGCGGTCCGATAGTATACGTCGGACCCGTGTGTCGCCACTATCAGTGATTGCAGACCGAGCGCCGCCACATGGCAGGTCTAGAGAGACTTCCTAGCACTTGCCCCAGTTGTAAAACCGACTTTGCTAGCGATGGTTCGCTGACAAAATACTCTCTCACTTGCCGAGACGATAGTTAGCATAGTCTTCAGCTACGTCATTTGCTACGACCTAGCAAGCCGCCATTACCAGCTACTATTGATACTGTAAAACATGTACCGTCAAGAGCGACGCTCATCATTAATGGATTAAAGTTAAGTATTCCACCAGCTTCGTCCGTTTCTCTAAAGTCTCATTTCCTTGTCCTGTTCCAGACCTCACGCCAGCCTGCGTGAGCTAAAACGCGTGCCTTTCGGCTTCCTCTAATAATACGGTGTTGGCTCTCCTGTCAACCCATATAGTCTCTCGTTGGTGCTGATGACATTGTTAACTATTTTGTACCGTGCGGAAATAGCGTCTGTAGATAGCCCGGCATAGTTGCTGTTCCGCCATACAGCTTTCCAGTCACAATTTGGGAATTTCGTTTCAATTTTGTTTCTGCCCTCATTTAACTTCCTTTCAAGTATGATGTCGCGCGCTGTGATACATGTGTTGCTTCTGATTTCGTCACTAAGATAACTTGCTTCGTCTACCAGGGGCGGACACCATCCTTCACGTGTAGAAACGCGTCTACCAACTTTTATGTCGCAGAACTTGGTGGTGTGTTTTTTTCCGTCACTGCTGGGACACCTTGAAGTCGTCGCAGTTACGGTGTTGATGTAGGGAACTGCTTTCAAGAAAACGGTTTTAGAACGTCCGGCGCTATTCTGCGCTAGACTTAAGTCACAGTGCACAAGTGACTCGCCACTGCAGTCTTATCGCACACATTCTTCTCAGCTGCGAACAGCACGCGTACAATAACTGAAACCTGGTTTTGCAGGACAGAGTGGATCAGGTTGAGGAAAGGGGCCAGGGTCAATTATTGTTAGTTATACAAGAACACACACAATTTTATTGCTCAAACCGATGCACAGTGTTGTGGATTGGCAAGACAGCCAACCCACTATGAGAGGAAGCCGAAAGGCATGCGTTTTAGCTCACGCAGGCTGGCATGAGGTCTGGAACAGGTCAAGAAAATGAGACTAACAAAAAACGTACGTAGCTGCTGGAATACTTAACTTTAATCCATAATTGGTGAACATCGCTCTTGACGGTACATGTTTTACAGCATCAATAGTAACTGGTAATGGCGCCTTGCTAGGTCGTAGCAAATGACGAAGCTGAAGGCTATGCTAACTATCGTCTCGGCAAATGAGAGCGTATTTTGTCAGTGAACCATCGCTAGCAAAGTCGGCTGTACAACTGGGGCGAGTGCTAGGAAGTCTCTCTAGACCTGCCGTGTGGCGGCGCTCGGTCTGCAATCACTGATAGTGGCGACACACGGGTCCGACGTATACTAACGGACCGCGGCCGATTTAAAGGTTACCACCTAGCAAGTGTGGTGTCTGGCGGTGACACCACACACAGTTTTCGCTTTAAAACAACAAAGATCAATCCACAGCTGAGGGCCCAAGTAACTTCTCCAGAATAAATTTGAATGACTGCTTTTAAAACACCAGGATTTAGAGTAACGGCTGAAGGCCTTACTTAAGCAAAATTACAATATTTTCTCGGCTAAAGGCCGAAATAATATTTAAGATCAGCTAAGAAAATTCTTTAAAAGCCAAGCATTTACGAATTCAGGGTAAAGGCCATATTAAGGAAAATTCAAGTTAATTTTTCAGCTGAAAGCCCAATAAAAAATTTTCTGTGCATAATAAAGAAGAGCTTTTAAAGATAAGCTTTTACACAATACAACAGGAAAACATCTTAAGAAAACTTGAAGTATCTTGTCAGCTGAAAACCCAAACAATTACTCAAGAATAATGAAATACAATCTTAAGATAAACATTTACAGAACACGTCTGAAGGCCATTTCAATAATTCAAGATAATTAAAGAGAAACCTTACAGACAAGGACTTACATATTAAAGCCACAGATTCTGAAAGAAAGGCCTAAGTACAGAGCAACAAGAATTTTAAATGAAACACGGCTGAAGGCGTAATCTTAAAGTTGTTATGAAGTTATTCTAAACATAAAACAGACAATATTAATTCACAGCTGAAAGCCTGGCACAGTACCTGCGGCCAAATAAAATGACAATCACAGACAACAAACTGTGGTGCTCAGAAGTGTTCCAAGGGTCGGCCTGGGGAGGAAACTCTAACCACAGTTTAGGTGAGACAGACAGTGAAGCGTAACACTAAACAATCGAGTTGCAGCACGACCTACGGACGGCTGATGATCCAACCAACCGAATAATCAGTTCCCTTCCACCCAACAGCACGACAACCACAGGTATCAGTGATGACAAGGATCACAGCAGGATTATGTCTTAATAATTGGCGAATAAACACAGCCAAGGCACAATAAACACTCAAAGAGAAAAAGAGATCAACACCAAGCTGTCGAACTACACGCTGTGCCGGACAGTATCAACATGGCGAGGAAAACACACTGCCACAAAACTACGCTAAAGACCAGGTCAGGTAACCGAAACGGCCACAAGGCAGAAGATGCCGCTGGTGCACTTCACTAATAAATTATAATCATTTCAAAAGTTAAACACCATACAGGGAGACAGCTGCAAAATTTTGCCGACTCCAACACACCATCACGTTGCTGCTTGGGGGACAGCACAGGATGCAACAACCAGCGATCAATGAAGAGATGTCACAACGGATGAGATCTCATGACAGGTTTACTGATTACTAAACTCCAGTATGCAGGTGTGGTGGGCGACGAACTTAGCAGCACTCGCAGCTAGTGCCACACAACTCCGACCGTGCGTGCACACCGCCAGCAGCCCCGGCTTGATCACACGCCACAGACTTCCTCGCTGCTCCGCCGCAACCGACCAACTGCCCCCCCCCCCCCTTTCACACACACACACCATGACACGGAAATATAACTGCCACACCAAAGAAGTTACGGCAGAACTAGTATGGATAAACGCTACTGCTGCCACTGACGGAGGCAAATGAACAACTCGTTCAGATAGTAACTGAGGGAGGAATAAGACGCCATTCGATGGTGTCAAAATGCCCAAAGGAAAAATGGCATCAGCGCGAGACGACCACGGCTCCGTAACTGCAGCAGAGCGTTACGTCATTGCAAGGAAGCAGAATTCTGTTATTCTTCAAGATGAAATGTACCTTGGGTACGTGATACCTTCCCTTAAATTCTTTTACGCGAAGAAGCAAATTTCAAAGGCTGTGCAGTTAAAACTTTAAATTTGAATGATTATGGTTGTTCTGTGTTTGCGGTAGTTGTGTTCTAGGTCCTTCCTTGAGAGCACTCAGCGATGTTTGGCTATTGGATCCTACTTCAAATTATTTGGAGATACAGTTTTTGCTGGACACTTTACGTCCGTTATAGAAGGTGTTGTGAACAATACTGCGGACTAAAAGGTAGTACAACGTTGTTTGACTTCGCAACACTTTCGCCTGATGTAACTGCACTGACAGGTCGGTTGCAGAGCAATTACAAGCACTGCTTGATTTACTAGCGCAGAAATGACCATAGCGTATCTGGCGCCACGATGTGAACACCACCCTGGTGCTCCCAGTTGTTTTTGAAACTTGGTTTAACAAATACAGTACGGTGATCAACGTGGCTGGGGGCTCTGTATTGGTAAGCAGAGTGAAGGCAAGCGCACGTTACCGCAAATTAATTGAAGTTTACCCCTTGCCTCGTTGTCGTCGCTTTCTTCTTACAAGGGAAACTCCCCTTCGAACCCCCTCAGATTTAGTGGTAAGGGGTCCAGTGGACAGCCCGCCAAAACTTGAACACAGATCATGCATGAAAACAGGAAGAAGGTGTACTGGACTGCAGGGGAAAAAAAATAGAACCAGTGAATGGTCCAAGAACAAGCAGAGCAATATGCAGCAGCCAGGAATAGAAATGACGTCGTGGTTAAGTGGTTAAGGTGTTCTACTACCTAGCGGGGAGCCGTGTTCAAACTTCCCTCGAGGCCTTTTTTTTTCATCGTTCGCTTTGTTCAAATATGTGTCTGTTGTGGTCTAACGTCCGTTTTTCAACAGCGTAACTATAATGACAGTTGACTCTTCACAACTGGCTCTACTAGCATCGAAAGAAAGCGGCTTTGGAATGGGGACTGCAAACGTTTGATGACAAGGCGACAAGTCAAACGAATCCTCCACCGAAAAACATTTCTGGTGTATTATGCACGGCATTAGTGACAGTACGTGTGTCATATGATAGGAATCTCTTATCGACACACCTAATTTGTAGCCGGCCGCGGTTCTAGGCGCTTCAGTCCGGAACCGCGAGACTGCTACGATCGCAGGTTCTAATCCTGCCTCGGGCATGGATGTGTGCGATGTCCTGAGTTCTAGGGGACTGATGACCTCAGATGTTAAGTCCCATAGTGCTCAGAGCCATTTTTGAACCTAATTTGTACGACTGCAAACTGAATGAGACGTGTCTCCTTGCCCGATATAGATGTTCGTTTGAATGCGAATGTGATCACTCCCAAGGAAGCCATAATAGTTTGTCACATAAGCTGCAACAAATGAACGCAACAATTTCATAAGCAAACAGTTTTTCTGTGCTTTTTAAAACATATGTTTTTAACCTTAGAAGAGTCAAAGTTTCGGAAACGGAACGAAACTTCAAAAGACGTCTATGTGGTATCTCGCCTGCTCTTACATTTACCTGAGGCGATAATGTATTCTTACCGTGTGACTTATATTCTATAACCAATGTATAATATGACAACTGCCAAGACTACAGAAAGAGAACAAACATTTCAATGGCCGGACGGACAGTTCATAATGTTGTGAAAAAAAAAAAATGTATGAATGGCACGAAGGAGTTTTGAACACAGCTCGCCTGCATGATAATTCAACAGCATGTTGTTCATTTTTGGAACACAACCTACTACCAGCTTGGAGACAGAAGTGGTAACACTTTTTGCAGGACCTGACCATCATTTTGCAGGACAATGCTCAAGCACGTACAGTGCAAGCTGTTACTGATTTGTTTGACTGACGGGGTTGCTAAGTGCTATACCACCTACTGCACTCCCGTTACTTAAGCCCTCGTGAGTTCAACTCGATTTCTAAACTGAAGGAAACACTTCACGGCATTCGCTTCAGAACTGCTACAAATTCGTAGGGCAATAGGCCGCGCCACTCGAACTGTCAACACAACTGGAAGTTGGCTCACAGCATTAAAGATTAAACTGGCTGTATATAAACTGTATATGTATACAATAGTTTATTTGAAGAGCGAAACCGGTCAGTAAAAATTACAAAGAGCGACTTGTGGCTGTTTTCAAAAACTTAGTTTTAACAGTCGCTCCCTATTCAGGCAAAGCCTGCTCTTGGTGTATTAGTGTTGTTCACTTTAAGTGTTGTTACTAGACCTGGCAGGAGATACAGTGTCAGATGTTGAGTGATTACTGTGAACGACTCGGAGAAGCCGCGTACTCGTCTCAAAGAACCTGACAGGACACACAGTTTGAAAGGATCGTCGTTCTGGGTCTCCATTTGGCCGGCTGGTCGAATTGTTCAGTATCCACCCTTGCGATTGTGACAGTGCTCAGATGTTGCGTTGCACGGGAACGCGAGAGCAGGCATATCCGTCATCAAGGTTTCGGTTGACCGTGCCTGACAACCACGAGGTAGGACCGCACATAGCAACTACCTCACATCTGCGCCTGCCAAACACTAGCAATCAATGGACTCACAGCAACATACCACAGAATTGGTCGGAGACTAACGGCAGAAGGACTTGGGAATTACCATACCATGCAATGCAACAACACAAGTGACTTCGTCAGGACTGATGCCGAAACCAGACAGCATCAGCTGCTAACAAATGGCATCGCACTGTATTCAACGATTACTCACGGTTTTGCACTAAACCGTAGGACGATCGTTAGAGAATATGGCTGTCACCTCGCCCACTCTTCCAATGTTTTGGAGAGGCACAACAGTGTTACTCCTGCCGTTATGGTGTGGAGAACCATAGTGTTGAGTTCAGGTAACAGTTGATAGTTATTGTGGATCTCTGACAGCACAACGATGGGTCACGAACGTCCTTGGTCCTCATGTGTTACCACTCACACAACAGTGTCGTGGTGCCTTTTCTTAACAGCAAAATGCTCGTCCACACATAAAACATGTCTCTATTAACTGTCTGCGTGATGTTGAGGTACTCCCTTGGCCAGCGATACACCAGGTATGCCCTCTTAGAACATGTGTGGAATTTAGTCAGATGCCAACTCCGTCTCATTGTCAATTCCGTCCGACTGCCACTGTTCATGATATCAAGGACCAGTTATAACAGTTATCGGTCAGACTGCCACAAGAAAGGATACAACGATTTCATGACACCTTCCTAGCCGAATCAGTGCATTCCTCTGTAAGTAGGCTGTTTAGGTTTTCTTAGTGGTAACGCCACGTAGTGCTCTGTATGAAAATCACTGGCTATGCTGTGTGCAGTCTGTGGCTAGTTTGCATTGTTGTCTGCCATTGTAGTGTTGGGCAGCTAGATGTGAACAGCGCGTAGCGTTGCGCAGTTGGAGGTGGGCCACCAGCAGTGTTGGATGTGGGGAAGTGAGATGGCGGATTTTTGAGAGCGGATGATCTGGACGTGTGTCCATCAGAGACAGTACATTTGTAAGACTGCATGTCATGAACTGATATATATATATATATATATATATATATATATATATATATATATGTATATATAATATTACTTTTGAACAATATTAATGTAATACATTGTTTGTTCTCTATCAAAATATTTCTTTTGCTAACTGTGCCTATCAGTAGTTAGTGCCTTCAGTAGTTTGAATCTTTTATTTAGCTGACAGTAGTGCCGCTCGCTGTATTGCAGTAGTTCGAGTAACGAAGATTTTTGTGAGGTAAGTGATTTGTGAAACGTATAGGTTAATGTTAGTCAGGGCCATTCTTTTGTAGGGATTATTGGAAGTCAGATTGCGTTGCGCTAAAAAATATTGTGTGTCAGTTTAAGCACAGTCATGTATAATTTTTCTAAGGGGACGTTTGACCTCCACGCCATTAATGTTAGTCAGGGCCATTCTTTTGTAGGGATTATTGGAAGTCAGATTGCGTTGCGCTAAAAAATATTGTGTGTCAGTTTAAGCACAGTCATGTATAATTTTTCTAAGGGGACGTTTGACCTCCACGCCAGAGTCATACTTATGACATACGCTCCAGTTCTTTGTAAATTTGACTCCAATTTGTATTCACTGAAATAACATCGTAAACTCTCTCAAACTGTGCAGATTCATTTCGTTTTCTCCTCCCATTCTAAGAGCTTCACGTCTTTTTTTGTGACGTATCGTATCAAAGTGAGGAGTGCTCTGTTACAGAATAATGTATAGATGTGAATTACTATTACCATGTTTATTTTTACGGTTTTTATATATGCTGTTTGAAAGTGAAAAATCTGCGGTATAGTTTCTACGGAAAGAGCACCTACTAATACTTTGATACAAAGTTGCCGGCCGGTGTGGCCGTGCGGTTCTAGGCGCTTCAGCCCGGAACCGCGTGACTGCTACGGTCGCAAGTTCGAATCCTGCCTCGCGAATGGATGTGTGTGATGCCCTTAGGTTAGTTAGGGTTAAGTAGTTCTAAGTTCTAGGGGACTGATGACCACAGATGTTAAGTCCCATAGTGCTCAGAGCCATTTGAACCATTTGATACAAAGTTTTCTACCCACATTGAGGACAGGAGGAACTGATAAACAGTTTTTAACGGAATCAGCCTGGGTATGTTGTGGATTACACGTCTAAAGCAGATCGGTAATGTTGTGCAGTACTATAATCGTTGAATCAGGATAAAACCCAGACATTATATGTCAACTGTCCTACGAGACGAAGCGTTACGGAGTTTTTTCAGGGCAAATAATTTGACTGGGTCTTGAAACTAAACACATCATACAAGAACAATGTACCGAGAAGGAAAGTCTAACACTACATTACATAGTCCTACTAACAGTCACTCTTTTTGTGCACCATTCGCGGGTGGAACAGGAGGTAGTAAAGTTAGTGATACCCAAAGTACCCTGTGCCAGTCCCATACGGAACATTGCAGAATACAGATGTAGATGTACAAGTTGTACTACCTGTCCCGGCGTAACATCAAGCCCCATTACGTCGGCCTGGATCGATACAGCAGAGAAGGCTGTGAGACGACGTCAGCCAATAGAACGCTGACTAGGACGACACCACGACAGAAGCGGCCCCTATACGAACAGAATACGAGCGCCGCTCCAGCTAGCCGTGGCCGCACTAGAAGAGACTCACTAGAAGACGAACCGTGAAGTGTGAACAGTATTATTTCTTTCCAGAATGAGATTATCACTCTGCAGCGGAGTGTGCGTTGATATGAAACTTCCTGGCAGATTAAAACTGTGTGCCCGACCGAGACTCGAACTCGGGACCTTTGCCTTTCGCGGGCAAGTGCTCTACCAACTGAGCTACCGAAGCACGACTCACGCCCGGTACTCACAGCTTTACTTCTGCCAGTACCTCGTCTCCTACCTTCCAAACTTTACAGAAGCCCTCCTGCGAACCTTGCAGAACTAGCACTCCTGAAAGAAAGGATATTGCGGAGACATGGCTTAGCCACAGCGTTTCTTTCAGGAGTGCTAGTTCTGTAAGGTTCGCAGGAGAGCTTCTGTAAAGTTTGGAAGGTAGGAGACGAGGTAGCTCAGTTGGTAGAGCACTTGCCCGCGAAAGGCAAAGGTCCGGAGTTCGAGTCTCGGTCGGGCACGCAGTTTTAATCTGCCAGGAAGTTTCAGTATTATTTCTTGATGGAAATTGTATATAGGCCTATCGAAGGACATTGATTATTTGCATGTTGCCAATTGCTTGCAACATCTCTTTGTAAAAAGGTAAAGTAAAGTACTGTCAATTTAATTTACTGTAAGAAACTCCATTAATATGATTTCCTTGAACTGTTGTCTCGCTATCCAATAAACAGCTTCCTAGGCACCCTATATTAGACGACACTACCATTCATCGAAATTGTACCACTGGGCTCCATCAGTTCAACTAATTCGTCTTTATGCTGTAGAAACATCTACTGCTACTCCTCACTCCAGCGTATCTCTCCACTCTCTTTCAGCGTCGGCTGGTGACGTTCCTCCCTTTTTTCCGACTTGTAGATCTCGTGAGGTGTGATCAGTAGGGTTTCTTGATGTAGATAATGTCAGACCCTCTGATCCACACATGCTTGGTCATTTTGAACTGCATCTGATTTTCACAACGACTAGTTTCATTGAAACATTACCATAACACTGTCCTGCCTTATCCAAAGACGCATGCACACAAATACGCTGATATCCATGGTGTACTGTCTAGCGTAAGCTTTTTGACCATCAGGTAACCCAATATGAGAATTGTCACTTGGGAAGCAACGGCCAATCAAACACTTGCTGTGAGAATACACTACTGGCCATTAAAATTGCTACACCAAGAAGAAATGCAAATGATACTAGAACTGACATGTGATTACATTTTCATGCAATTTGGGTGTATGGATCCTGAGAAATCAGTACCCAGAACAACCACCTCTGGCCGTAATAACGGCCTTGATACGCCTGGGCATTGAGTCAAACAGAGCTTGGATGGCGAGTACAGGTACAGCTACCCATGCAGCTTCACAACACGATACCACAGTTCACCAAGAGTAGTGATTGGCGTATTGTAACGAGCCAGTTGCTCGGCCACCATTGACCAGACGTTTTCAATTGCTGAGAGATCTGGTGAATGTGCTGGCCAGGGCAGCAGTCGAACATTTTCTGTATCCAGAAAGGCCCGTAGAGGATCTGCAACATGCGGTCATGCATTATCCTGCTGAAATGTAGGGTTTCGCAGGGATCGAATTAAGGGTAGAGCCACGGGTCGTAACACATCTGAAATGCAACGTCCACTGTTCAAAGTGCCGTCAATGCGAACAAGAGGTGACCGAGACGTGTAACCAATGGCACCCCATACCATCACGCCGGGTGATACGCCAGTACGGCGATGACGAATACACGCTTCCAATGTGAGTTCACCGCGATGTCGCCAAACACGGATGCAACCATCATGATGCTGTAAACAGAACCTGGATTCATCCGAAAAAATGACGTTTTGCCATTCGTGCACCCAGGTTCGTCGTTGAGTACACCATCGCAGGCGCTCCTGTCTGTGATGCAGCGTCAAGGGTAACCGCAGCCATGGTCTCCGAGCTGAGAGTCCATGCTACTGCAAATGTTCGTGCAGATGGTTGTTGTCTTGCAAACGTCCCCATCTGTTGACTCATGGATCGAGACGTGGCTGCACGATCCGTTACAGCCATGCGGATAAGATGCCTGTCATGTCGACTGCTAGTGATACGAGGCCGTTGGAATCCACGGCGTTCCGTATTACCCTCCTGAACCCACCGATTCCATATTCTGCTAACAGTCATTGTATCTCGACCAACGCGAGCAGTAATGTCGCGATACGATAAACCGAATCGCGATGGGCTACAATCCGACCTTTATCAAAGTCGGAAACGTGATGGTACGCATTTCTCCTCCGTACACGAGGCATCGTAACAACGTTTCACCAGGCAACGCCGGTCAACTGTTGTTTGTGTATGAGAAATCGGTTGGAAACTTTCCTCATGTCACCACGTTGTAGGTGTCGCCACCGGCACCAACCTTGTGTGAATGCTCTGAAAAGCTAATCATTTGCATATCACAGCATCTTCATGTCTGTAAAATTTTAGCGTCCGTAGCACGTCATTTTTGTGGTGTAGCAATTTTAATGGCCAGTAGTGTAAGTTTTGAACTTGGCATGGCGGAAGCTACTCTCGTCTCTTGCCTAGGTTTACCTGACCCTGCGGCCATCGGTTGCTGTTTCACTTCATGTTGTTGCTAATCTTTTGGTGTGGTCACTACATATGCTGACTTGGCTTGGGTACCCATTGCTAATCGGCCGCATTCATGTAGGACGAAGTTAATCTTCGGAAGTCACAGAGACGCACAGTAAAACTTTATATTTACTTGGCATTCTGAATGGAATCGGAACTCAGTTCCTTGTGGAGGGGTTTCAGTCGTGTGTCCATATGGACCGAAATATTCTTGGATTACATTGCTGTTCATGATTTATTTATTTATTTATTTACACGTCAAGTACCGTAGGAAACTTGAGGAACAAATCTCCAAGGTCATGGACAGTAATAACAGATAATTATAAAATGTTTATTAACCCAAAAAATGTCAAGCCATAAGTTTCATTAAACGCAGTCAACAATACAACATCAGAATCAGCTTAATTTTTTTAAGGAAATCGTCTACAGAATAGAAGGAGTGACCCATGAGGAAACTCTACAGTTCCGATTTAAAAGCACGTGGATTACTGCTAAGATTTTTTAATTATTCTGATAGCTTTTGAAAATGGATGCAGCAGTATACTGCACAGCTTTCTGTACAAGAGTTAAGGAAGTCCGACCCAAATGCAGGTTGGATCTCTGCTGAATGTTAACTAAGTCGTAGCTTCTTATTCTTGGGAATACGCTGATATTGTTAAGAAGAAAGACAGTAAAGAATATATATATATATATATATATATATATATATATATATATATATATATATATATATATATATATTGAAATGTCAATGTCAAAATACCCAGACTAGTGAATAGGGGTCCACAAGTGGTTCGTGAACTTACACCACTTATTGGTCGCACGGCCCGTTTCTGAGACAAAAATATCCTTTTAGAGTGGGAAGACTTACCCCAAAATATAAAACTATACGACATAAGGGAATGAAAATAAGCAAAGTAGACTAAGTTTTGTGTCGAAAGGTCACTAACTTCAGATACCATTCGAATAGTAAAAATGGCAGCATAAAGTCTCTGAAGAAGATCCTGAACGTGAGCTTTCCACGACAGTTTACTGTCTGTCTGAACACCTAGAAATTTGAACTGTTCAGTTTCACTAATCATATTCCCATTCTGTGAAACTGAAACGACGGATTTTGTGGAATTATGTGTTAGGTACTGTAAAAACTAAGTCTCACAGTGATTTACTGTTAGCTTATTTTATACAAGCGATGAACTTATGTCATAAACTGCACTGTTTGAAACCGAACCACTATTGCACACAACATCCTTTACTACAAAGCTAGTGTCATCAGCAAACAGAAATATTTTAGACTTACTCATAATACTAGTCGCATATCATTTATATAAATAAGGAACAGGAGTGGCCCTAACACAGTTCCCTGGAGGACCCCTCCCCCCCCCCCCCTCTCCTTGACCGCGCCCCACTCAGACCCCGCACACAACCATTCTCAGCATTATGAGTAATGACCGTTTGCTGTCTGTTTTTGAAGTAAGAGGTGAACCAATTGTGAGCTACTCCCCGTATTCCGTAATGGTCCAACTTCTGGAGCAATATTTTGTGATCAACACAATCATATACCTTAGTTAAGTCGAAAAGTATGCCTAGCGTTCGGACCTTTCGTTTAATCCATCCGATACCTCACAGAGAATAGAGAATATAGCATTTTCAGTTGTTAAACGACTTCTAAAGCCGAACTGTACATTTGATAGCAAATTATGTGATATAAAATGATCAATTATCCTTACATTCACAGCCTTTTCAATAACTTTAAGAAACACTGATGGCATAGAAATAGGTCTAAAATTGCCTACGTTATCCCTTTCTCCCTTTTTATAAAGCGGCTTTACTACTGAGTGCTTTAATCGTTCAGGAAACTAACCATTCCTAAAGGAAAAATTACAAATGTGGCTAAGTACAGGGCTAATATGTGCAGCACAGTACTTTAATATTCTGCTAGCCACTCCATCCAATCCATGACTGTCCTTAGTCTTCAGTGATTTAATTATTGACTCAGTTTCCCACTTATCAGTATCACAGAGAAGTATTTCAGACACCAGAAAATGATAGTTAAACGCTGTACTTATATCTGATTTATCAGTAAGAAAAAATGGAAATGAGCGTATGGCGTCGTTGGCCGGTAGCCCCCATTCGGGGAAGTTCAGCCGCCAAGTGCAAGTCTTATTTCAGTCGACGCCACATTGGGCGATTTGCGCGTCGGTGATGAGGATGAAATGATGATGAGGACAACAGAACATCCAGTCCCCGAGAAGAGAAAAACTCCAACCCGGCCAGGTATCGAAGCCGGGCCCACTTGCATAGGAGGCGAGCACGTTGCCACCCAGCTAAGCAGGCGGACTGTCAGTAACAGAAATCTTTTTACTACGAACTCCAACGTTAGGCGGGTTATGGAGCCCCTTAGGAAAATAGCGGGTAGGTCGGGGATGAATGCCAGTGTGCACTCGGTGTGCTTGCCGGGGGGTCTCGTCCGTAATGTGGAGGAGGCCCTTCCGGCAGCTATTGAACGCACTGGGTGTGACCGGCTGCAGATAGTAGCACATGTCGGAACGAATGACGCCTGCCGCTTGGGTTCTGAGGCCATCCTTGGTTCCTTCCGGCGGCTGGCTGATTTGGTGAAGACAACCAGCATCGCACGCGGAGTGCAAGCTGAGCTTAATATCTGCAGCATAGTGCCCAGAGTCGATCGCGGTCCTCTGGTTTGGAGCCGTGTGGAGGGTCTAAACCAGAGGCTCAGACGACTCTGCGACTATAATGGTTGCAAATTCATCGACCTCCGTTATTGGGTGGAGAACTGTAGGGCCCCCCTAGACAGGTCAGGCGTGCACTACACACCGGAAGCAGCTACTAGGGTAGCAGAGTACGTGTGGCGTGCACACGGGGATTTTTTTAGGTTAGAGGGACCCCCCCTTGGGCGAAACGATAAAATACCTGACGGCTTACCAGAGAGGACATTATCATCGTTGATAAAGAACGTCCGTCCTCAGGGACCAAAAACAGGAAAAGTCAACGTAATATTGGTAAACTGCAGGAGTATCCAGGGCAAGGTTCCTGAATTAGTATCTCTTATTGAAGGAAATAGTGCGCATATAGTATTAGGAACGGAAAGTTGGTTAAAACCGGAAGTGAACAGTAACGAAATCCTAGACACAGAATGGAATATATACCGCAAGGATAGGATAAATGCCAATGGTGGAGGAGTATTTATAGCAGTAAAGAATTCAATAATATCCAGTGAAGTTATTAGCGAATGCGAATGTGAAATAATCTGGGTTAAGTTAAGTATCAAAGGTGGGTCAGATATGATAGTCGGATGCTTCTATAGACCATCTGCATCAGCAACCGTAGTAGTTGAGCGCCTCAGAGAGAACCTGCAGAACGTCGTGAAGAAGTTTCGTGATCATACTATTATAATAGGGGGAGACTTCAATCTACCAGGTATAGAATGGGATAGTCACACAATCAGAACTGGAGCCAGGGACAGAGACTCTTGTGACATTATCCTGACTGCCTTGTCCGAGAATTACTTCGAGCAGATAGTTAGAGAACCAACTCGTGAAGCTAACGTTTTAGACCTCATAGCAACAAATAGACCGGAACTTTTCGACTCCGTGAATGTAGAAGAGGGTATCAGTGATCATAAGTCAGTGGTTGCATCTGTAGTGTCGGTAGCTGGACCGACACAGTGAAGTGTAGCTGAAAAGAAAGCTAGACTAACGCGGTAGCCGATAGTGCACGCACGGCAATACAGCAGACGGGCGTGAAGTCTGGAACATGAGAACTTATGAATGAATAAGAAGAAAAGTATGTAGATGCTTTTTACTTATCTTTTCTTTATTCCTTGGAATACATCGCTCTTGAATACTAGTAAGCTATAGGCACTGATACAATTGGCGCCTTACTAGTTCGTTGCCATTAACTTAGCTGATGGCTATTCTGTCTCTCGGCTAATGAGAGAGAAAGGCTTCATACAACTGGGCGATAGCTAGGTTCGCGTACAACTGGTCGGTAGCTTGGTTCTCGTACAACTGGGGTCGAGTCCACTCTCGTATCACGAGACCTGCCTTGGTGGTGGCGCTAGGTCTGCGATCACAGTGGCGACACGCGGGTCCGACATGTACTACATGGACCGCGGCCGATTTAAACTACCACCTAGCAAGTGTGGTGTCTGGCGGTGACACCACAGCATCAATGACTACAAGTGTAATAAGAAATGCCAAGAAAGGAAGGAAAATATATTTGCTTAACAAGAGTGATAGGGCACAAATCGCAGAATATCTGAGTGACCACCATCAAACGTTCATTTCTGAGGAAGAGGATGTGGAACAAAAATGGAAAAAATTCAGAAACATCGTCCAGTACGCCTTAGATAAGTTTGTACCGACTAAGGTCCAAAGCGAGGGGAAAGATCCACCGTGGTATAACAATCATGTACGAAAGGTACTACGGAAACAAAGAAAGCTTCATCATAGGTTTAAGAGTAGTCGAATCATAGCTGATAAGGAAAAGCTGAACGAAGCGAAAAAGAGCGTAAAGAGAGCAATGAGAGAAGCATTCAACGAATTCGAACATAAAACATTGGCAAACAATCTAAACAAGAACCCTAAAAAGTTTTGGTCATTTGTAAAATCGGTAAGCGGATCTAAATCCTCTATTCAGTCACTCGTTGACCACGATGGCACCGAAACAGAGGACGACCGAAGAAAGGCAGAAATACTGAATTCAGTGTTCCGAAACTGTTTCACTGCGGAAAATCGTAACACGGTCCCTGACTTCAGCCGTCGCACGGACGCCAAAATGGAAAATATTGAAATAAACGATATCGGAATTGAAAAACAACTGCTATCACTTAGTAGCGGAAAAGCATCCGGACCAGACGAGATACCCTTAAGATTCTACAGTGATTATGCTAAAGAACTTGCCCCCTTTCTATCAGCAATTTATCGTAGATCGCTGGAAGAACGTAAAGTACCTAGCGACTGGAAGAAAGCGCAGGTCGTTCCCATTTTCAAGAAGGGTCATAAATCAGATGCGAATAATTATAGGCCTATTTCGCTTACGTCAATCTGTTGTAGAATAATGGAACATGTTTTGTGTTCTCGTATTATGACGTTCTTAGATAATACAAATCTCCTTCATCATAACCAACATGGATTCCGCAAACAGAGATCATGTGAAACTCAGCTCGCCCTATTTGCCCAAGAAATTCACAGTGCCGTAGACACTGGCGAGCAGATTGATGCCGTATTCCTGGACTTCAGGAAGGCATTTGATACGGTTCCGCACTTACGTTTAGTGAAAAAAATACGAGCTTACGGAATATCGGACCAGGTTTGTGATTGGATTCAGGATTTCCTAGAAGAAAGAACACAACATGTCATTCTTAACGGTTCAAAATCTGCAGATGTAGAGGTAATTTCGGGAGTACCGCAGGGAAGCGTGATAGGACCTTTATTGTTTACAATATACATAAATGACTTAGTTGACAACATCGGTAGCTCCGTGAGGCTATTTGCAGATGACACGGTTGTCTACAAGAAAGTAGCAACATCAGAAGACTCGTACGTACTCCAGGAGGACCTGCAGAGGATTAATGCATGGTGCGACAGCTGGCAGCTTTCCCTAAACGTAGATAAATGTAATATAATGCGCATACATAGGGGCAGAAATCCATTCCAGTACGATTATGCCATAGGTGGTAAATCATTGGAAGCGGTAACGACCGTAAAATACTTAGGAGTTACTATCCGGAGCGATCTGAAGTGGAATGATCACATAAAACAAATAGTGGGAAAAGCAGGCGCCAGGTTGAGATTCATAGGAAGAATTCTAAGAAAATGTGACTCATCGACGAAAGAAGTAGCTTACAAAACGCTTGTTCGTCCGATACTTGAGTATTGCTCATCAGTATGGGACCCTTACCAGGTTGGATTAATAGAAGAGATAGACATGATCCAGCGAAAAGCAGCGCGATTCGTCATGGGGACATTTAGTCAGCGCGAGAGCGTTACGGAGATGCTGAACAAGCTCCAGTGGCGGACACGTCAAGAAAGGCGTTACGCAATACGGAGAGGTTTATTATCGAAATTACGAGAGAGCACATTCCGGGAAGAAATGGGCAACATATTACTACCGCCCACATATATCTCGCGTAATGATCACAACGAAAAGATCCGAGAAATTAGAGCAAATACGGAGACTTACAAGCAGTCGTTCTTCCCACGCACAATTCGTGAATGGAACAGGGAAGGGGGGATCAGATAGTGGTACAATAAGTACCCTCCGCCACACACCGTAAGGTGGCTCGCGGAGTATAGATGTAGATGTAGATGTAGATATAGTTGACCTTGTGCCGCTGACCGGACACTTCCTCTACAACTGACTATTAATTTTTAATTTTACCCTGTGAATTAGCTATTCTATCTGGGCACCACATGCTTTTTGCCTTCCAAATAACATTTTTAAGCACCTTACAGTATTGTTTGTAACGGGCTACTGTAGCTTGATTGAGCTAGATACTAAAACTCACTCTCATTCAGTAACAATCCAGTTTGATTTTTTGGTAAAATCATTTTATGTAATGTGGTCTATTTTTTATGAATTTAGTTTGGGTTGTGATGCTGTTCAATAAAGTTTACGTCTGCTTATTCGTAGAAAGAGTGGTGTCGATGTCCCTGTTTCCCCGAAAACTGCTTTGCTGGTTCCGTTCCACGTGCTTGTGCAAGCTCACAGTCTGCTACAGGCCACACTGTGATTCCATGCGCTGTTTAATTGTACTAAAACTCAGAAATATCTTGCAAATTTTGCAACACCACAAACATTATTAGACAACATTCTGCAAAACGTGAGGACGAAAATAACATTTCCATGATATGTTAGTGCTTAGTAAAGGAGGTCGGTGAAACCTGGGCCATACATAGAAATACATGGTGTGATAAAAAAGTAACAGAATTTTTTAATTTTTCGGGCTTTCTACACCCGATTTTCATAACTTTTTTATCTTGTCGGTACACTTGCCCCTGATGTGTGTTTGTATTTTCAGCTGTTTGGAATACTTAGTTTATTGTTGACAGTCGAAAAAGTCGTACGTGTTTTCGAGTGCTAGACGAATTTTTACTTACGAAAAAGATGGATCAAAGAACGTGCGTTAAACTTTGCTTTTAAGATGGAATAAAGTGCAGCTCCGCTTTCGAGAAGTTGGCTGTAGCTTTAGGCGAATGTGAGTAAGACAAAAGTTTACAAGTCGTTTCAACGCCATAAAGGCGGTCGAGAAGAAGTAAAGAAAATGGTTCTGGAAAGTCACCGAATCACGATTGGAGAGGTTGCGGATGATTTTGGCACGTCCTTTGGCTCATGACAAGCGATTTTTTCGGATGCTCTTTCCATAAAACGTGTAGCACCAAAGTCTGTTCCGAAACTGTGGAATTTCGACCAAAATCGACGTCGTGTAGACATCGCTCAAGAATTGCTGAATGAAGTTGACAACGATCCAGAACTCGTAAAGAACGTTATAGCAGGTGATGAAAAATAGGCATACGGATATGACGTCGAAACCATGGCCCAATCGTCGCAATGGAAACTATCTGTAGAACCAGAACCGAAAAAAATTCGACAAGTTCAGTCTCATGTGAAGGTCCTTCTCAGTGTTTTCTTCGATTTCAATAGGATAGCACATGATGGGTTCCTGCTTTACGGTCGTACAGACAATAAGGAATACTATCCGGAAGTTAAGCGCCGTTTGCATGAAGAATTCCGAAGAAAACGACCAGAACGGTGGCGAAATCAATCGTGCAAATTCCACCACGATAATGCTCCTGCTCACACTTCAATGGTTGTTTGCGACTTTTTGTCAAAAACAAAACCGTCATTCAGCGTTAGCAACCGTATTCGCCCGACATGGTCCCCGGCGATTTCTTTATGTTCCTGAGGCGGAAGAGAAATATGCAACGACGGTATTTTGCAGCCACTGATGAGATAACAGAATCGGTGAAGGAGCTGAATACTATAAAGAAACGTAGTTCCAGAAGTGCTCCCAAGATCAGAAAAAGCGCTGGCCCAGTTGTATTATCTCTGGGGGGCGTTACTTTGAAGACGACAAAGTTTATGTTGAAATAAAGATGCTTTAAGAAAGTCGAAAATTCCCGTTCCTTTTAGATTACACCTCGTAACTCCTACAGCATTGAAAAGAAGGTTCCTGTAAGAAATACTCAATGAGACGAACAGAAATGACACTTTTATTCAAAGACAATAATTACACTGAAGTCACCATGATTTGTGATGGTCCCCAGGACATGGTTCTTTATGGGGTGTGTGATCACCATGGGCGACAATAAATGCCCTGCGATGTGCTCCCGAGCTGCCCTGAGATTGGCTCAAAATGGTTGAAATGGCTCAAAGCACTATGGGACTTAACGTCTGAGGTCATCAGTCCCCTAGACTTAGAACTAATTAAACCTAACAAACCTAAGGACATCACACACATCCACGCCCGAGGCAGGATTCGACCCTGCGACCGTAGCAGCAGTGCCCTGAGATTGGCATGGAGTTCTTGTGACAGGGCTTTCCATTTCTCCACCAGCTAGGTTGGCAACTGCTGGATGATCACTGGTGCAAGTGGAGGTGTTGCAATACGTTTCCCCCAAAGTATCCCACATACTATATGCTCGACGGGATCCAAGTCGCGGGAACAGGCACGTTAGTCCATTCGGTGAACGTCTGCTCGTCCCAAGAGCTCCCACATCTACTCAGTTCAATGCGGTGGCGCACTGTCATCCATTAAAATGAAGTCAAGACCAAATGCGCCCCTGACACGACGCAGATCGGGAAGGAGGAAAGTGTGACAATAACGATGACCGTTACATGTACCGTTCTCAAAGATTTGGAGGTCAGTACATCTACATCTTCATCTACATGGATACTCTGCAAATCACATTCAAGTGCTTTGCAGAGGGTTCATCGAGCCACCTTCACAATTTACTATTATTCCAATCTTGTATAGCGCGCGGAAAGAAGGAACACGCATATCTTTCCGTACGAGCTCTGATTTCCCTTATTTTATCGTGGTGATCGTTCCTCCCTATGTAAGCCGGTGTCAACAAAATATTTTCGCGTTCGGAAGAGAAAGTTGGTGATTGGAATTTCGTGAAAAGATTCCGTCGCAACGTAAAACGCCTTTCTTTTAATGATTTCCCGCCCAAATCCTGTCTCATTTCTGTGACACTCTCTGCCATATTTCGCGATAATACATAACGTGCTGCCTTTTTTTGAACTTTTTCGGTGTACTCCGTCAGTCCTATCTGGTAAAGATCCCACACCGCGCAGCAATGTTCTAAAAGAGGACGGACAAGCGTAGTGTAGGCAGTCTCCTTAGTAGGTCTGTTACATTTTCTAAGTATCCTGCCAATAAAACGAAGTCTTTGGTTAGCCTTCCCCACAACATTTTCTATGTTTATGTTTTCCTTCCAATTTAAGTTCTTCGTAATTGTAATACCTAGGCATTTAGTTGAATTTACGGCTTTTAGATTAGACTGATTTATCGTGTAACCGAAGTTTGAGTTCCTTTGAGCACTCATGAGGATGACCTCACACTTTTCGTTATTGAGGGTCAACTGCCACTTTTCGCATCACTCAGATATCTTTTCTAAATCGTTTTGCGATTTGTTTTGATCTTCTGATGACTTTATTAGTCGATAAACGACAGCGTTATCTGCAAACAACCCAAGACGGCTGCTCAAAATGTCACCTGTTTATACAGAGGAGGAACAGCAGAGGACCTCTAACACTACCTTGGGGAACGCCAGAAATCATTTCTGTTTTACTCGATGACTTTCCGTCAATTACTACGAACTGTGACATCTCTGACAAGAAATCACAAATCCAGTCACATAACTGATTTCACTACGAGCCGCTTGTGTGGCACAGTGTAAAAGCCTTCCGGAAATCCAGAAATGAGGAATCGATCTGAAATCCCTTGTCAATAGCACACAGCACTTCAAGTGAACAAAGAGCTAGTTGTGTTTCAAGGGAACGATGTTTTCTAAACCCATGTTGACTGTGTGTCAGTAGACCGTTTTCTTGGAGGTAATTCATAATGTTCGAACACAATATACGTTCCAAAATTGTGCTGCATATCGACCTTAACGATATGGGCCTGTAATTTAGTGGATTACTCCTACTACCTTTCTTGAATATTGGTGTGACCTGTGCAACTTTCCAGTCTTTGGGTACTGATCTTTCTTCGAGCGAACGGTTGTATATGATTGTTAAGTATGGAGCTAATGTATCAGCATACTGCGAAAGCAACCTAATTGGTATACAGTCTGGACCCGAAGACTTGCTTTTATTAATTGGTTTAAGTTGCTTCACTACTCCGAGGATATTTACTTCTACATTACTCATGTTGGGAGCTGTTCTCGATTCGAATTCTGGAATATTTACTTCGTTTTCTTTTGTGTATTCATTTCGGAAGGCTGTGTTTAGTAACTCTGCTTTGGCTGCACTGTCTTCGATAGTATCTCCACTGCTACCGCGCAGAGAAGGCATTCATTGTTTCTTGCCGCTGACATACTACTATAATCTCTTTGGATTTTCTGCCAGGTTTCGAGACAAAGTTTCGTTGCGGAAACTGTTATAGACATCTCGCATCGATGTCCGCGCAAAATTTCGAGCTTCTGTAAAAGATCGCCAATCTTGGGGATTTTGCATCTGTTTAAATTTGGCATGTTGGTCTCGTTTCTGCAACAGTGTTCTAACCCGTTTTGTGTACCAAGGAGGATCAGCTCCGTCGTTTGTTATTTGATATAAATCTCTCAATTGCTGCCGATACTATTTCTTTGAATGTAAGCCACATCTGGTCTGCACTTATATTATTAATTTGGAATGAGTGGAGATTGTCTCTCAGGAAGGCGTGAAGTGAATTTTTGTCTGCTTTTTTGAATAGGTATACTTTTCGCTTATTTTTCGAGGATTTGCGGATTACAATATTCAATCTCGCTACGACAACTCTGTGTTCACTAATCCCCGAATGCGTTTAGCACAATTTCGGATGATATTTTATGCGTACCTCCGGAATTACCCATATATTTTCGCCAACATAGCGAGGGTAAGTTAAAGTGACCACCAACTATTATCGTATGAGTCGGGTACGTGTTTGGAGTCAAAGTACGCCAGTGCAACGTTATATCTTCCCACACCATAACAATTGGACCACTAAGACGGTATATTCCACAATGATGGAAGTATTTCCATTTGTTGAGAGGTGCGAACACGTAAGGCACCAAGGGCCATTGTCGAATATTGTCATTTTTGTGGGCCAGGTGTTATGGTGTGGGAAGGCATAATGTTTCATGTGCGTACTGACGTCCAAATCTTTGTAAACGGTACACTCGTCGGTTGACGCCTTCGTGGCACTGTACTCCTTTCCCATGTCCGTCTTTTCAGGGCTCCTTTCCGCCCTGACTTTATTTTTTCGGGTGACAATACGCTACCGCATCGAACTGAGCACATGGAGAAGCTTGCAGAACGAGAGGACATTTGGCGAAAGGCTGGCCTGCTCGTTCCCCTGACCTGAGTCCCATCGAGTACAGGTGAGATGCATAGGGGAAGCGTACTCCGGCACGTCCACGTGCACCAGTGACCATCCACTAGTTGTCAACAGCACTGGTGGCGGAATGGAGCGCCCTACCACAAGAGCTCTTTACCAACCTTGTTCCCAGCATGAAAGGAAGTTGCAGAACACGCATAGAAGTCCGTGGTGAACATTCCCTAGTAAGAACCATGTCCTGCCTTTTGTAATGTCCTGGGGACCTACATAAATCGCGGTGAATTCAGCGTAATTATGGTATTTGAATTAAAAAGTCACTTCTGTACGTTTCATTGAATATTTATTTCAGTTGCCTTCCGTGCTATGCTGTAGCACTTATTTCTATGTATGGTCAAAGCTTCGTCTAGCAATGTTACCTATTTTTACAGTACATCTACATCTACATGGTTACTCTGCAATTCACACTTAAGTGCCTGGCAGAGGGTTCATCGAACCATTTTCAAATTACTTCTCTACCATTCCACTCTCGAATGGAACGTGGGAGAAAGGAACACCTAAATCTTACCGTTCGTGCTCATATTTCTCTTATTTGATTATGATGATCGTTTCCCCCTACGTAGGTGAGCGCCAACAAAATATCCACGCATTCGGAGCAGAAAGTTGTTGATTGAAATTTCGTAAATAGATCTCGCCGCAAAGAAAACCGCCTTTGTTTCAGTGACTGCCACTCCAACTCTCGTATCATATCAGTGACACGCTCACCCCTATTGCGCGATAACGCGAAACGAACTGCCCTTCTTTGGTTAAAATATTTTTTATTTTGCTGATTAATATTAATTAATATTAATTAATTTACTATTTTGACAGATTAATGTGTTGAATTTAGAATTCATTTATGTAGATTTTGTCGTTGTCCTACATCTATCCTACCTGGTAATGATCCCACACCGCGCAGCAATATTCCACCAGAGGACGGACAAGTGTAATGTTGGCTGTCTAGTGGTTTTGTCGTATCTTCTAAGTGGTTCAAATGGCTCTGAGCACTATGGGACTTAACATCTATGGTCATCAGTCCCCTAGAACTTAGAACTACTTAAACCTAACTAACCTAAGGACATCACACAACACCCAGTCATCACGAGGCAGAGAAAATCCCTGACCCCGCCGGGAATCGAACCCGGGCGCGGGAAGCGAGAACGCTACCGCACGATCACGAGCTGCGGACCATCTTCTAAGTGTTCTGCCAACGAAGCGCAGTCTTTGTTTCGTCTTCCCCACAATATTATCTATGTGGTCTTTCCAGTTTAAGTTGCTCGTAATTGTAATTCCTAGGTATTTAGTCAAATTGACAGCCCTTAGATTTGTGCGATTTATCGTATACCCAAAATTTATCGGATTTCTTTTAGTACCCATGTGGATGACCTCCAATTTTTCTTTGTTTAGTGCTAATTGCCACTTTTCGCACCATACAGAAATTCTATCTAGATCATTTTGTAAGTGGAATTGATCGTCTGATGATTTTACTAGACGGTAAATTACAGCGTCATCTGCAAACAATCTAAGGTGGCTGCTGAGATTATCACCTAGATCATTTATATAAATCAGGAACGCAGAAGGCGTATGACACTACGTTGCAGAACGCCAGATATCACTTCTGTTATACTCGATAATTTACCATCTATCACTACGAACTGTGACGTCTCTGAGAGGAAATCACGAATCCAGTCACACAACTGAGACCATACTCCATATGCACGCAATTTGATTAATAGTAGCTTGTGAGGAACGGTATCAAAAGCCTTCTGGAAATATAGGAATATGGAATCGATCTGAGATCCCTTGTCGACAGCAGTCATTACTTCATGAGAATAAAGAGCTAGCTGTGTTGCACAAGAACTATATTTTCTGAATCCGTGTTGGTTATGTATCAATAAGTCATTTTCTTCAAGGTGATTCATAATGTTCGAGTACAGTATATGCTCCAAAATCCTACTGCAAATTGAGGTCAGTGATATGGGTCTGTAATTCAATGGGTTACTCCTATTTCCTTTCTTGAATATTGGTGTGACCTGTGCTAATCATTTCCTTCTGACACTCACGAGTGTGTTTCCTGTTGTGCTTGTAACGGTTAACTGTTATCACCACATAAATGTTAGTCAGATCCCTCTTTAACAGTGCTTGCTGGAAAAGCAGCTGCAAACAGTTGGTTGGGTGTGATTCTTGAGTTTCTCCCGGCGTATTTGATAATCAAAATATCCACAGGTGTACTGCCGGTCTATAGTGTCCAACGGGCACAATATTTCGGCGATCATACATGTTGCCATCATCAGGTGAACTGACGGACTGAGCTCCTGTGAACGTGCCGGCACGGAGATCCGTACGCTATGGCTGCTCAGAGGGAACTAGGTTCGGTCGCGGCGGCGGCCGATTTAAATACCCTCCGCCCGCGGCGCGCTCCCTACGCTGTCCGCGCCCCGTGCCACTGTCGCGCGGTGGAACAGATTGCGATGGCGTCTGAGATGACGTCGGTGTGATGGCTCTGTCCGCCGTGGTCGTCACAACTATACGTTTGCTCGATTTACTCTTGATTAACCCAATCGCTGGTTCCCAAGCCTTGCTAAGATTATAGCCACAGTCACGGTTTATGAGGTCGTCATTGGTGCGAATTTCGATGGCCTCTCTAACAACGCTGTCCCAGTATCTCGACGTCTGTACCAGAATCCTCGTGCGTTCATACCCCATAGCGTGATTTTCCGACAAACAATGTTCAGCGCCCGCCGACTTGCTCGGATACTTCAGTCGAGTGTGCCTCTGGTGATCACGGCATCGATCCCCGACGGTACGCATCGTCTGACCAATATACGACTTGCCACATTGACACGGAATCTGGTACACGCCGGCCTTCCTCAAACCCAGGTCATCTTTGGCGCTCCACATCAGTGCAAGAGTTTTATTTGGAGGACAAAACACAGTTCCGACCCGGTGTTTCTTCAAAATGCGGGCGATTCTCCCCGAGAGTGCGCCTGTGTATGGAATAAACGCAGTGCCTGCCTCCTCCCTCGTGATTTCATCCATGTCCACAGGTTGTGCTGCAGTGGTTGGGCGGAGAGCACGTTGAATCTGCCACTCTGAGCACTCATTTTTTCGAAATAGAGTTCTCAGATGTTCCAATTCCTGGGGTAGACTCTCTGCGTCAGAGATAGTGCGCGCCCTATGTACTAGAGTTTTAAGTACCCCGTTCCTCTGTGAAGGGTGGTGGCAGCTGTCTGCGTGCAAATACAAATCAGTGTGCGTTGTCTTCCGATACACCCCACGGCCTAGGGTGCATTCAGCCCTTCTCTTGACCAAGACGTCAAGGAAAGGTAATTTACGCTGCGTTTCAGTCTCCATAGTGAATTTGATGTTGGGGTGTATGGAGTTTAGATGTGTAAGGAAGTCAAGGAGTTTATCCATACCATGTGGCCAGATGACGAACGTGTCGTCCACGTAACGGAAAAAGCAAGTAGGTTTCCATTCGGATGACGACAGGGCTTCCTCCTCGAAGTTCTCCATGTACAAATTCGCTACCACCGGTGAGAGGTAGGAGGAGGGGGAACAGCGAGGTTATCGGCGCCGTTGGATTAAGGAAGGGTGGGGAAGGAAGTCTGTCGTGCCCTTCCAAGGGAAGAGATTTAGATAAATCACGGAAAAACTAAATCCGGATTGCCGGACGCGGGTTTGAACAGTCGTCCTCCCGAATGCGAGTCCAGCATGCTAACCCCCGCCACCTCGCTCGATGTAAACAGTTACAAGTAGTTAAAATTTTGATTTGACTGATTAAATAAAAGAAGGTGACAGTCAGAATTCAGTATTATCTAATTAACGAGGAGCTTAGACGATTTGAAGTAACGTCACACCAAATCCTTGAAATGTGGACCAGCGATACGTCCAGTATCTTCCGCAACTATGAAAATAGGGCACTCTGTACTTGTAACCACACTATATTGATGCAGTCGTATATGATGAATACCAACAGCCTGCCCAACCTGCGTAATTGTCACACATACATCACGCCCATTCGTCGTGGAAAACTTTTCCAGTCGCGCAGAACAAAAATGCCCTGCCTAACTACAAACCAAAATAAGGAAAAATAAAGACTGGATGACCGAAGAAAAGACGGACAGGCCAAAAATTTTGAGAGTGGAACAGTCCAGGCTGGTTTAACTCTTGATGCTGCTGCTGATGAATGTTTCAAGGTCTGACGGAAGAAATCTTTTTGTATATTCCGACCTCTTACAAACCATATGCCTGATAAGGAATGGAAAACTGCCCCTGTGGATGAATAAATCGTTAATCAAGGTGGTCAGTATCAAGTTGACGACGAAAATTACATTGAACACACAGATCTAATTCTTCGTTTTAGCTTCTGATTTTGCAATAAAGAGCGGGAAAAACTACGGGAATAATCTAGTCCTCAGCTGTATCTGAAAATGTGGACTACTCACGAGGTGTTTACGACCTGCAGGATGATCAAACCAAACATTTTACGATCAAGTCATAGAACGTCAGAAGAGAAATCTGAAGGGAAATCTAGATAAGCTAACGCTAGGTTTAGTGAGAATTTATGAGGAGAAGAGGAATGAGGAGAAAGTGCTCTCCTTATTAAACGACTATGGCTTCATCAGCTAAGGAAGTAACGGGAAATGGTGCACCAGTTCAGAGGAGTATGGAAGAGCAACGCTAATTATGGAAAAAATATGGCTGGTTAGGTAACTATTGGCGCCTTAAGTTCTGCCTTGTTAACGATTGAGCCACTTAGTTCGGCAATATTACTCTCCTCCTTTCCTATTCAAAGGATTTCAAAATGAAAGCAAGAAACTTCACGGAAAATATTGACTGATAATAATTATTGTGATCGATGGAGTAAGAATGAAATGTAAATTACAATACAGATTACAACTTATACTGCAAGCAACATTTTTCTTGATGGAAAATGCAGCATGAAATATCATCATGGTTCCGGGTTACGCAAAAAAGGCAATAAATAAAAAAATAAAAAAATGAAAAAATAGGAGGTGAAGTAATGACTGTAGGAATGCCTCTCCATAGAGATAGTAATATCATAACCATTTGGGCGACTGTCACACAAATTTCTCTCCCGACTTCAGACACAAGGATGACGAATATTAAATCAGCAAAGCAGGAGGAACAAAAGCTATACTTGCGAATACGGGGTAGACTTAAATTTTAGCCACTTGTTGCAGAGGACTCTAAACGAACACTGCTAGGCAAGAGAAGCAGTTACGGGAGGGAAACTGCTCATCAACTCAATATTCTGTGGATAGATAGAGGAAGTATAGTGGTGTTTCAAAAAGCCGAAGAACAAGGAAAGGAGAAAATTTTTAAAACTAGAAAAATTTATGGCGAGGGGGGGGGGGGGGGTGCCTCGTTTCCATTAAGGTAAAGACGTAGGAAGCACGCTATGTTTTGTGGCAACGTACCTATTTAATCTGGCACGATACTTCTAAGGGAACCATTTAGTAATGTAACACTCCTTTAAGGCTTTGCAAACATTTACAGACCCAAAACGAGTGTCGGGCAAACGTGTGGTGTTAATGTGTCCACTATCGCCTCTATTGTGATATACTGATCTTGGACTACGGGAGCCTCCATTTATCTTGCTATCAGCCGTTCTTTACAGAGAGATGGTGAGCCACTTTCTTATTCGTCACTTGGACTTGTTTGACCATATTCGAAGCTCTTTGCCACATAATCACTGCGTTATAACATCGGCGTCGCCAGACGGCGTTAGGGGGGATAGGGGGACAGCTGCCCTGTGGAAATTCGAAAATATGTCGATGGAAGAACGAAAAGAAGGAAACACTTCCTGTATCTCAAATTCGAATCTTGGGACACAAATCTTGGCAACGGTATCATTCAAAACTGGCGTTACAAGCATAGCACAGTGTTTAGTGTAACCTGTTCCCTTTTTCTTGATTCTTGTGCCCATATTTCGGAACTCGCCTGTAGAATTCTAAGCTTTTCATGATGCTTTTCACATTCAGGCGATTTTGAGATATAATGGAACAATTGCAGACAATATTTGTTCAAAAAAACAAATGCTGGTAAACTTATACAACTGTATTTACTTTCTGACACTTAGAAATAAAAATAATTCATGAGACAATTTCAGTTCAATAATTTTAATCAAGGATTACGAGGAAAAATAAACACACGCACATACAAAAATGGCTCTGAGCACTATGGGACTTAACATCTGAGGTCATTAGTCCCCTAGAACTTAGAACTACTTAAACCTAACTAACCTAAGGACATCATACACAACCAAGCCCGAGGCAGGATTCGAACCTGCGACCGTAGAGGTCGCGCGGTTCCAGACGGAAGCGCGTAGAACCGCTCGGCCACACTGGCCGGCACACGCACATATAGTCTGTGCGTATAGAACAGGCATTTTCCCTCCTATTCCTGCTCAAGACACCTCTGTATTCTGTAAAATTCCATTCAGTAGGCTTCGTGACTATGACATTTGTTTTGCACAGCTGATAACATCAGCGAGCTAGCAGTTCGAGGATTGTAGGTGCAAGTTAAGTGTGTACGTTATGATAACATTTTAAAGAGCTCACCTCTCCGTAGTTGTTTTTCTGCCTCTTCTCATTGCTCCAACACTTGTGACACAACAATCTTTGGCACGGAGGGTACGCTTCTGCAATAGGTTTGCTCTGCACGTATCTACGTTGTCAGCACTGCTCGAACTGGTATAAACTGTACTGCGCCTTTTCTGTCAGTGCCCCTCTGTGGTGATTTCTTAAAAAATTTGTCACACTGTCAGTATAACTCACTGAAGTGTATCATGGCAAACTTAATTTCATGTTCATTACTACTAATAAATAGACACATTTGAAAATGAATTTTCCTACAACGCTAATTAACAACGCGTCGTTACGTCCGTGTATCATTTCTTCACTTCTACCATAACAGGTGACTGTTGTGTGGTTCTGGTGCTGGTAGTATTGTAAGACCGAGAGAGAAACCATGTTTCTCTACCCCTGTGACACTTTTTATTTTAAACTCGAAAAACTTCTCAATTTAAGAAAAAAGATGCGGACACGCAATTCGACATCCACACTGAATGCAGCCGTGTTTTCAAATGGCTGCTAGTACGGTTATTTCATTCCGGTAAGAATAGTACAGACTACAATTCAAAATTAATTGGTTTGGTCTTCCAATAGCAAATTTAACATTATTTTACCAAGAGCTACAAAGGAAACGAAAAAATAGTTTTGAGCACATCTTGTGTTAGAATTTTACGAAGCGGGCGCGGTTGTGTGGTGGATGAAGCACTTAACTGAAAATCAATATAATATGGTATCAGATCTTTAGCATGTGCTTTCAATTTTTATTTGCCTTTAAATTTAAAGAGAAAAAACAGAAGATAGAAGCAATGATAGCGACAAGAACATTGAAGACGTAGAGAACGGGAAAACCTGGATTTCGCAACAGGGGATTCTCAGTCTCGAAAACTAAGTCAAAACACCGGTGCTAGCGCGCTGTTTCTAATGAGTATGATGGTGACCTGCTAAAATCTAGTAATTCAAAAGGTGCGTTCGTGATAAGGTTTGGGGGAAAACACTGGCAGTGACTGACTTTCAATTTCCTCATAATCTGATAGCGTATTAGTGTTCAATACCATTTCTAAAGTTCATTGTAGAATTAGCCTTCAATGCTTTTCCTGTTCTATCCCATAGTGATGCGTAATATAGATATTTTTTTACAGATTTAGGATTGGATCCAAACACGGATTTTACATTGAACGACTGCTACGAAAACTATATTCGTCGACATGCGTAACGAGCGTCAATTTTATCAGCCGAATGGAAGAAAGAGAAGGTGGAAAGTTGTTGAACACCTCCAGCGTCTTGTAACTTTGCGAAGCCTCGGCGCGCTTAAAGCGAAAATTCAATTATTACTGGTTGGAAACTTACACGCCTTGGCTGGCATACGCCCGGTACAAAAAAGGAGCTTTTTGTAAATACTGTACGTTATATGCAAATTTCGACTTTCTCGGCGAATCTCGATGGTGAAGTCTTCTCGGGTTACCAGCCGAGTCAAGGCGTCGTTCAGTATTGTTATTTCTATATTTATTTTACCGCTCGTCATTTTATATCTTCTGTTCTTCCCAAAAATATTATGTATACTGTCTATAATTTTCTATCAGTCTCTTTCGATGGACCCCATACTGTGGAGTTCAAATGCCCATAAGTCTGTACAGTTTCGTCTTAAACCTTTCTCATTTTATTTCACTTCATTTAGTAAAGTGTGCTTTTGATGTAACTGAATCTTTCCATGGTGTTACAATATCCACTCCATGCAAGTATGCTAAGAAGCGAAATTAAAATAACTTGGCAGTTATTATTTTCATTTACTGTATTTTTTGACACTTATCAGTATTGTGGCAAGGTTAATGGTCTACAGAGAATCACACACGGAGATTGTTCTCTGTGACTGTTAAGTAGTGTCCATAAGGTTTGGTTTGCAAGGGTTTATCACTGCAAGCAGTTACCAAGCGTTCATAAAAAAAATAGAAGACCAAATAATTACAGCAATATTATGTTTCTGTGCAGTTCTTAATCCTCTGTGGTATGTTGTAACGCGTAATCATTTGATAATAAATATTGTACACGCAAATCAACTTTCTTTTAAAATCTCCTTTTTCTGATGTAATACGAGGACGTGCTCAAAAGTAGTGCCTCCGACTCTTTCCTGTGAAAACTCTTAAAGCTTTTTAAGTGAAACGTACGTTATTAACATTCTCCATCTTCATTCTTAACGTCTATATTTATGCAGCACTCTGCCAGTTCAGGGCTCCGAACTGTAGCGTGTAACGTGGCGGCGAGCAAAGTAACTATGTTGATGCTTGAGAGACGCTTGAGAAAACTGAAAATTCTAAGAGGTCGACCACACTTGGATCACTCTCTCCACCAGAATGACAATGCCGAACCATATACGAGTGGTGTTGCACCTGCAACAACCCCCCCCCCCCCCCCCCCCTATACAGTCCCGAGTTGGCCCCATCCGATTTCCATCACTTCCAAAATTTAAAGAACACCTTGGAAGAGTTAACTTTGATGAAGAGGTTCAAGCAGGGCTGTCGTTGTGGCTCCGTCAACAAAGTCAAACATTCTACAGTGGTCATAGTATGAAGGCTTTCACGACCGGATGAAATATCTTCTGGTAAACCTTGCGGGATGTAAGGTCGTGGTCCATGAAACTCTTCAGCTCCTGACGTTTCGTCCAGTGCTTCGCTGGACATCTTCAGAGGGGGTGTTTCTCCTCCGGTGAGTCTTGCCGACTGAGTCGGCAAGACTCACCGGAGGAGAAACACCCCCTCTGAAGATGTCCAGCGAAGCACTGGACGAAACGTCAGGAGCTGAAGAGTTTCATGGACCACGACCTTACATCCCGCAAGGTTTACCAGAAGATATTCTACAGTGGCTTTATCCACAAACTGGCCTCTCGTTGGAAGAAATTTATTCTTCGCCAGGGTGGCTGCATTGTGAAATAAATATACAGACATGAAGATAACGTCTGTTTTATTTAAAAAGCTTCAAGAATTTTCACATAAAAAATTCTGAGACACTACTTTTCGGCACTTCCTCGTATTTCTGATATCAACACTGGCCTTGTAACTTTCATCAGCTGTAAAAATAAGCTACCGCTCTCTATGGAGACCGGTAATTTTTTTTTCAGCGTTTCACCGAAAAGATTTGTACAATCTGCAAATAGAAAGTGAATCACCCCCCCCCCCCCCTCTCCCCGATATATTCGAAACTTTTGGACTATTTAGCAGTTCATAATAATATTATCTTTACCTTTCTCCGCGAAGACCTGTTTGTTTCTCACCTTACACGCTCATTTAACAATAGGTTTTTGGCAAGAGTTACGTACGACGGAAACGAAATAAAAGTTCAAGATTCTATAACTAATAAATAGGAGACTTGTTCAAGCTACATCGACAAACATACTCCACAAGCCAACGTGTGAAGCGTGAGGTTTTAAAAAGAAGCTATGGCTACAAATTAGCAGTAACGTGAAGATCTACCAAAGAAAGAAAGAAATGAACGAAAATGTCAAATAGCTAGGAATTCGATGAGACTCTACTTTCTGTTTCGGAGAGCTGCCGGAACTTCGGGAAATAGTTGGTTTTTTTTCCCTAACGCAGTAATTACAGTATCTGTGTCACTGTTACCACCAAAAACGTGTGTGCTCAGTTTCCTGTCATTTAACAGGAGGGTGTCGCGTTTCTTCGGAGTAGCCAGGCTCCTGTAGTACATGCAGCAAGAAACACCTAATTGGAAGAAACGGCGCACGGCGAGGGAAGTCTGCTCGCAGGGCGTCGGCAAAACTTCAAGACGCGCACTAGGTGACCGCCAGCGTTCACTGGTGGGACCATTATTACTCTCATTATGTGTAAATGATATATCATCTGCATTCTCACACCGTGAATGCCACTCCATCCTAAATGACCTTCAATTATATTTAAGTGCTGGGTCGTAAAAGCTGCGAGCGCCTGTCATTTGTAGCGACTATGATGTCGAGACTCTCTGCCAGCGCTTACGATATCACTGAAGAGTCCAACACGAGGTAAAAAGAAAATATCATTACGCATTCAGCAGCCCTCAGTTCATGATTTCTAATCTCCTCCCACGGTAACTGAGCCAACGAGTCTACACATGCACAACGCGCTTGGGGTATTCAGTTGTCTAATGAGCAAGAGGAGAGTGAAGCGGGATGCTTCTTTGATTGCAAATAACGCAACGCAGCTATTTTTACCAAATGCTTCCTAGACGGTAAGCGTACCATGAGCATCGAAGCGCACATTTGTGGTGTTTACACCTAAAACATACATTGCCACGACTTGAGAATCGTATTTGCTACAGATCAAGGAAACCCGATTTGGAACACTTGTACCCAACATGTGTTCATTAAAGCATCCGGTATCAATTCCTAGAAATGATAAGCAATCAGGAAGCAATCTAGTCATCGTCTAATAATGTTTTCCTTGCAGGAGTAAAGGAAATTCCATGTTCAACTACTGTTTCTGGAAAAGGAATTCTTACTAAGTAGATCATTGACCCCAGTAACGTGACAGTCAGCAAGATCCAGCAGTTACATCAGCTATGTCACCACAAAAACTCCAATCATATGATAATAAGCTATTGCCAGCTCCAAACAGTTTAACTTGTAGTTGCACATCAAGACAGTATGCTAGGGAAAATTACGCTTATGACCTAATATTCTCTTATTCTCTTATACTTCGTCTATAAGAAACAGTGCTGGATCACAATCTTATAATTATGGCCGATATAGGGCACGGATGGCCAATTACATGGGTGCAAGCGGAAAGTGTTCGAACATGAAGACTGTCAAAGGACGCTACCTTGCCTTTGAGATATATCGATTACAATTTCATCCTTATGCGGCCGTGTTTTCAGTATTACCTATAGAGAAAAAAGCTGTATCTACACATAATGAATAATATGAATGCATGATGATTGTCGGGTGTGTGTAACCGTCTTGAAATTTTCAGGCGGAGATAAAAATACAGTACACGCAAAGGATGTGTTCGTGCTGCTTATCAATATCTCAGGACTTTGAGAAAGGCCGACTCATTAGCATATGACACGTGGGAGCACAAGACAGATATATTACACATGGACGACTGGTGATAAGACAGAGATACAAGTGATAGAAAATAAACTGAAGTCGCTCAACAGAGGAAAGGCCACGGCACCTGAAGGGATGCCATTCGGCCCTGCTCAGAGTATGCGAAAGTACTTGCCCCTATTCTAGCAGCAGTATACTGTAGGTCACCTGAGATGCTAAGCGTTCCTAATGATTGGGATAAAGCACAGGTCATTCCCATTTCCAAGAAGTGTTTTCGAACAGACTTACAAAACCATAGGCCCTTATCTCTGACCTGGGTCTGTTACAGAATTTTGCAACATGTTTTATGCTAGCATATTATGACATTTCCGGAGACCGAAAAACTCCTCTGTTGTAACCAACATGGATTCGGCAAACAAAGACGGTATGAAACCCAGTTCGCATTGTTCGTCCACGAGAAGCAGAAAGCAGTAGATACAGTCTCCCAAGTAGATACCGCGTTTCTTTGCTTCCCGGAGGCATTCGAGGTAGTTCCGCACTGCCGCCTAATGAACAAAATACGAGCGTACGGAATATCAGACCAGCTATGTGGCTTTATTGAAGAGTTTATAGCAAACGGAACACAGTATATCATTCTGAATGGAGACAAGTCTTCAGACATAGCTTGGGGCGTGCCCCAAGTGACTGTTGGAGCTCCAGAGATTCAGGATTGGTCGTAACGTGTAGGCTTTCGCGGTCGGCGTCTTCATTAGTTAAAGCCTTCGGGCTGAGAGGCCGTTGTTGATCTATAAAACTTCTTCTTCCTGATGTTTCGTTGCCAACTGCGGGCAACATCTTCCGAGGTGAGTCAACGATTAAATCCATACCACAAAAGTGTCATCCACACACCGATACCACTTCAAAGGGAATTATCTAAGGAAAAAAATTCTGTTCTCTCCAAAGGAGGAAATTTTGCAATTACTCCATCAAAGGTCACGGTGAAGAGGAATTGTATGGTTTCTCGGTGAACCTAAATAGTATTAATCCATAGATACAATTTACTTTGGAGAAAGACAGCAATGGAAAACTATATGTTTTGGATGTAACAGTAATTAAACGGCCAGATGGGAGTCTGGGGCATTAAGTGTATAAAAAAGATACACCCACCGACTGTTACCTCCATAAGGATTCGAATCATCATCCCAGGCTGAAGAGAGGCGTCATTAAGATATTGGTGAACAGAGCTAATAAGATCTGTGAGCCAGTTTATTTGCGAGATGAACTAGATCATTTGCGAATGGCTTTTAAGAAAAATGGATACACTGACAACGAGACAGATCTAGCACTTCATCGCAGAAGAAAAGTGTCTAACAACATTCAGCAACAACACCTGTCAGCTGGAATAGTTTTTGTTCCATTTATTCGCAGTATTACAGAGCGTATTGGGCAAGTTCTGACCAAGTTTCAAGTTAAAACAATCTTTAGACCCAACAAGAAGACGCACGACACCCCTTAGCAACTCCTGGGGTGTATAAAATTCCGTGTAGCTGTGGGAAGGTTATATTGGAACAACGAAAAGAAGTATCAATACCCGCTTAACCGAACACAAAAGGAACTGTCGACTAGGACATACCGAAAAATCAGTTGTAGCGGAACATGTATGTAAAGACGATGATCATGAAGTAAAATGTAGTGAGACGAGCGTGCTAGCCAGGGCATCGCATTATTATGCTTGTATGTATAGGAAGGCTATAGAAAAGAGGAAGGTTTAAAGTTAGACAAGATATGGCGGTCGACTTTGCACCTACGACGTGACAATCGATTACCTTCCATTGAGAATAATGACGTTAGTCAGAGATAGACTTACAGTCGGCCCCACGTAACGTATGGTGGTGCTCTCTATGCGCTCTATATAAACGACCTGTCAGCCAGTCGCTCAATCGCTGACTCACCTTGGAAGATGGTGCCCGCAGTTGGCAATGAAACGTCAGGAAGAAGTAGTTTTATATATTGTAAGTAGGCTGTTTAGGTTTTTATGTTGGTAACGCCACGTAGCGCTCAGTATGAAAATCATTGACGGTGCTGTGTGTAGTCTGTGGCTGGTTTGTATTATCGGAATTTTTGCTATTGTAGTGATGGGCAGTTGGAGGTGAGCCGCCAGCAGTGGTGGATGGGGGATAGAGATGGCAAGAATTTTGAGAGCGGACGATCTGGACGGAGAGAGTAAATTTGTAATACTGGATATCATGAACTGATATATATATATATATATATATATATATATATATATATATATATATATATGATGACTTTTGAATATTATTAAGTTAAATACATTGTATGTGCGCTATCAAAATCTTTCATTTGCTAACTATGCCTATCAGTAATTAGTACCTTCAGTAGTTAGAATCTCTTATTTAGCTGGCAGTATTGGTGCTCACTGTATTGCGGTAATATGAGTAACGAAGATTTTTGTGAGGTAAGTGATTTATGAAAGGTATAGGTTATGGTCAGTCACGGCCATTCCTTTGTAGGGATTATTGAAAGTCAGATTGCGTTGCACTAAAAATATTGTGTGTCACTTTAGTGTTGATCAGAATAAGTAAAGAGAGAAATGTCTGAGTACGTTCAGTTCTGCTCAGCTGTTTGATAATCAAATAACGTAAGATGTTTATAAGCACAGTAATTAATTAATTTTTCCAAGGGGATATTTCATATGGCGACCCTGCCAGGATACCTCACTGGAATCTTCTGATTTTTTCTTATAGTTTGTGTAATTAGTGTAGCTATTGTTTAAAGCTAGTGTGTATTTGAAGAGAGAATCTACTTTGTAGTTGTAGTTTTTCATTGTTGTACAGTAAAACAGATGTGGCATGCATGTACATTTACACCAAGCATTTCACAGCTGTGCTTGGAATTAATCAGATATTATTTTCAGTGCTATTTTAATGTGTTTTCTTATTTTATTCTTCAAATTGTTCTTTTCTGTGTTACCGTGTGAAATTCTGTGACAATTATTGCGTGTGAAAACGTAATACTAGGTTCCAAAATAAACAGAAATGATAGTGACGACGAGCGTAGCTTATCAGCGCCACTGTGTAATGAATTAACAGACATTCAACGTAGTAATATGGTAATTGTGCATAGGGAAATGGAGCAGGCAGCAAATAATGGTGTAGACAGTGAAACAATTAGTGAACAGGGAAGCATTACCGATCGATCGGTCGGCAACTGCTCGCCTCAGGAATTCGAAATGACAGGACATAATCTTGCAAATACTGTAGATTCAGGTTTTTCGTCCTCACCGTTTTCTCAAATAAGTCAAGACACATTTTCTGCTTTTCAAAACGCGAATATTGCGGGTTCAAATGCACTGCCGAATAACACTGAGATACATGTTTCAGACACCAGTGCATTGTTATTACAGTTAATGCAACAAATGGGACAAAAGCTTCAAAAGTTAGATACAATCGAACAACACCAGAGACAAACTCAGCAACAGTTAGACACAATGGAACAAAAACAGAGACGAACAGAGCAACAAATGGAACGAAAGCAGAAACAAATTAAAGAAACACTTCAACAAACACGTGAAGATTTAACTACTGAGTTACATAACATCGAATCGAAATGTCAAAAAGTCTGTAATGACGTAAAAACGCAAGAATTTTCAACCTATTTTTTTGCGGCATGAAAATGCATTACAGAATCACGAAGAAGCCATAGAAGAACTGCAAACTATTGTTCATGAAAATCACGAGACCTTTTTGGCTAAAATTGACTCAGTTGCATCTACCGATTCGGTTACGCAACTGCAAAAACTCAGAAAAACTTAAAGGACACAGAAGACAGTCTGAAAATTGGTTCAGAACACGCGTGGAGGAAATTAGTTCGTTATCAGAGAAAGTAGTCGAACTTTCGGATCAGCCAAACAATTTATCTACGAAGGTAGATGATAACCTCAACGACAAAAGACCGGTAGTCTTTAATGACACAGAAGAGTACGAACAAATTAGGAAATTCAAACAAAATCAGAATCAAATTAATACGCAACACAAAAGAGAAATCCGGGAAGTACAAGATCAGTTGGCACAAGCAATTCAAGAATTACATATTTCAGAGGAGAGTCGCGCTCCAACACGGAAAAGCCACAAAATAATAACACAGGGCATTTCGGAAACTATGAAAGAAATTGGCAAGGTGCACAGAATTTTGAGATGGAAATGCCGACGCGACGTAACAATGACCGATATGCGGCTCGCCGACACGATGACTTCGACTATAAGCTGTTCATTATTACATGTAAATTCAAAACATTTAAGAACTTTGGCAACGACATTCATCCACAAGCGTGGCTTCATCAGTTCTCTCATTGTTTTCCTCCCAACTGGTCATTGGAGCATAAATTAGAATTTATGTGTGGCTACTTAGAGAATGAGTCCACCCCTCGTGGTCTCGCGGTAGCGTTCTCGCTTCCCAAGCACGGGGTACCTGGTTCGATTCCCGGCGAGGTCAGGAATTTTTCCTGCCTCGAGATGACTGGGTGTTGTCGTGTCGTCTTCATCATCATCATTCATTCCCATTATGGTCGGAGGAAGGCCACGGCAAACCACCTCCATTAGGACCTTGCCTAGTAAGGCGGTGCGGGTCTCCCGCATCGTTCCCCTACGCTCTGTAAAGAAGCATGGAACTTCATTTCCATTTTTCCACTTAGAGAATGAACCAGCTGTAAGAATGCGATCGGTCATTCTCGATTGTCACAGTCAACGAGAATTTTATCATGCCTGTCTCTCAGCATATTGGTCTCAAGCTACTCAAGATCGCGTAAAACATAGCACCAAGATGTTGAAACACTTTGAACAATCTGAATTTTCCAGTCTTGTCAAATATTTTGAAGACATGTTGCACAAGAATCAGTACCTGTCAAACCCATACTCATCCACATTTGCTTAATCAAATTACCCGAACATTTAAGACGTATTATTTTGGCAGGACGTTGCCAAGACGACGTTGAAGCTTTTCAGAGAGTCTCACAAGAATTAGAAATTGACACAGACAGTCGCGGGATGCGAAAACAGGAAAACAATCATTACAGGTCACTCGCCGTCACAATTCTGTGACGACAGAAACAATGACACGACAAGGCTATTCTTACAACGCAAATCGTGACCAAAATAGACACCACCCATATGACAACCACTGGCAGAGTAATAATAATCACAGGGAAAGATCACCTCTCCGTGGTAATGACTATGACAGAGACAATCAGAGAAAGAGACAATATGGGAACCAAAATATTTATTATCAAGGGAGACAGAACAATTTCAGACGCAACGGTCCACCGCGCATTTACGATTCCGGGAGAAATTCTCCACCACATGACCGACAAAAAAGAAACTATGGACACTACCGACATAATGACAGACCTGAATTTCATCAGAACTGGCGAGATTCAAACAGGGTAGCGCCCTCTCGGCAATGTGAATTTATAGAAGTTAGGTTTCCTAATCCCATAAACGACGCACGCCAACAAAGAGACAGTAGGCAATGACTCACACCGATGGCAGCCACTAAACGTACTTATGAAGCTGACGACGTAACTGCCGTGGCTAGTAATTAAGTAAAAATAGAAGACATTAGGGACATCTTATTCCAGGAACACGACGTAAAACAGAACAACATTGCAGATCCTGTAATTCACTTTACAGTAAATGACGTAAAATGTACGACAGTACATGACTCTGGCAGTCCCATTTCAGTAATTAGTGAAACAGCCTTTAGCAAATACAACAAATCGAACGATTGCCCCACGCTTCCGTTACGTAAGATTAAATCTTTGGAAAAATTGTAGATGCACGCCAACAAAGCAACTTAGAATTATTTTGTCAAAGCCACAATTTCTCTATGAACTTACTTATCGTTCCATTACAGTCAACAGAAATTATATTGGGAGTAGACTTTTTGAATGAATACAAAGCAATCTTAAACTTTCACGATGCTGAAATAAGTTTAGAGAAAGCAGGTAAGTCAATAGCTTTGAAATTTGAAAATTGGCTCTCAAACTATGACGAGGAAATTAATCGGCTTTACCTCCTGTTAAATAGCAGTTCGGAACTTTCGACAGAACTTGACACTAACAGTCACTCTGCAAGTATTGACAGGGATGATATCGACGGCGTATTTGAAACTAATGAGTTAATTGAGAATAAAATTGAAACAATTGAGAATTGTAATGACACTGATAGGCAGGACCTTATTGAGATTTTACAAGCACATTCCGCAGTTTTTACTCACAAAACAGGAACAATCAAGGGATTTCAATACCAATTTCGTGTTCGTGAGCATACTAAATTTTGTGTTAGACCATATATAATTCCGGCACATTATAGGGACCGTGTTAGAACAGAAATACAACCTGTGCTTGACGACGGCATTATTTTGTCTACAGTAAGCTCATATAAGCCAATTACATGTTGTTGAGAAGAAAAATGGATCGACCAGGCTTGTCTTAGATTCGAGACAAATCAATACTATCATCATTCCTGAGATAGACAGGCCGCAAACGTTGGAAGAAGTTTTCCAAAATTTTAATGGTGTAAAAGTGCTGTCTTCCATTGATCTCATATCCAGATTTAATCAGATCAAACTTCATCCAGAATGTAGATAATACACAGATTTTCTTTATTTCGGCGTTTGTTATCAATTTCGGAAACTTCCTTTTGGCTTGAACATTTCTTCGGCAGCATTCATTCGCGGGCTAAATTCCATATTATCTGAGTTCTTAAAACGTCACATCACCTTATATGTGGTCGATAATCTAATAGCAGAAGCCTCATGGGAATAACATAATCGCATCCTCAACCGTTTGTTAAGTATTTTTGCAGAATCTGGAACTACAATTAACTTGGAAAAGTCTGAATTCGGTAGGACAAAGTTGAAGTTTTTGGGACACGTTATTTCTTCTGAAGGCATTCAGCCGGATCCTGAAAAGTTAGAAGCAATCAGAGCCATTCCAGTTCCATCCACAAAAAAACAAGTCCGCAGTTTTCTAGGTCTCGTAAATTTTTATCGTCGTTTTCTGAAGATGCGAATTCTAGTTACACCAAAACTTTGTTCTCTGTCACTGGAATAAATACTGTTTGAAACTGGGACGAACAGGCACAGTTGGAATTTAATTCTTTGAAAGAAGCGTTACTTAACGCGCCAATACTAGCTCATCCAGATCTGTCACAAGATTTCTGCCTTACCACGGATTTTTCTAAAGTCGGTCTTGGTGCCCATTTATTTCAAGAAGCCATAGAAAATGACACTACTGTTCAGAAAACCATTGCTTTTGCTAGCCGAGTGCTAACAAAATCTGAGAAAAATTATTCCGTTACTGAATAAGAAGCTAGAGCTATCGTTTGGGCATTTAACAAATTCCGTTTGTTTCTTTCTGGTAAGCACGTAAAAGTGTACAGTGATCATCGTGCATTACAATTTATTATGTCTTCAAAATTAAATCATGACAGGTTAAAACGATGCGCATTCTTTCTGCAAGAATTCCACTTCACAATTGTCAAGGTCCCGGCAAGGAGAACATTGTTGCGGACGCACTGTCACGCGCACCGGCTTGGCTTCAGAAAACTAACACAGAAGGCGGCAACCTCGAAAAAAATTTCAGTATTCCTTACATTCAGAAAGTCGCCTTTGAAAACTTCATCACCACATCTTTAAAGTACATTCCTCATGAACAAGATAAAGATCAGATTTGGAAAGACATCAAAAGTAAATGGCATGAAAAGACACACACACAGATTGAGTATTATTATCCGGTTAGAAACAACATACTTTTCTAACCCTGCACTGTTGATGACAAGCTATGGGTTCTTTGCATTCCTGACGATTTTGTTAATAAGCTCATTTGGTACATTCATTTCAGCTACGCACGTTTTGGTCCACGAAAATGTTATCATATTCTTCGGACGACTTGTTATTTTAACAATATGGAAAAGAGAATTCGAAGAGTCTTGTCTACTTGTAAACTTTGTCAAAAGGCTAAACCATCTACTATCTCACATCGTGATCCATTGCTTCCTTATCAATCCTTCTAAATTAAAAAAATTTGCTGCTGTTGATCTCTTGGGACCCCTTGTCAGAACATCGAATGGATTTTCGTACGTTTTAGTCGCTGTTGAACTTACTTCAAAATTTGTTTCTTTCACACGGTTACGTAAAGCCACTGGACGGTCTATATCCAACGCCTTTGTTAAAAATTTCTTACGTGAAGTTGAACACGTTAGTAACGTCATTTCAGATAATGGACCGCAATTCAGATCTGCTTTTTGGTCACGCATGCTTCAGAATCATAAAATCAGACCTGTTTTTATTTCATTGTACTCACCACATTGTAACCCGTCTGAACGGTTTATGAAAGAAATCAATAAGATTTGCAGATTCAATTGTCACAGAAATCATCAGTATTGGGAAGATATTTGCACTTATTTCAAAACGTGCTAAATGAAATGCCTCATGACTCCACTGCTTTACCACCTATTCTTGTACTGAAGAATGAAGAACTACCAAACAGAATCAGAGAGGTGAATCTTCAGGTTTTGGCGACGTAATGACTGTTCCATTAAGTTTCGGGTGTGCAGCCGCAATAAATCTCCTTCTTCTTCTAATATTTCGGCTGTATAACGTTCAGACATCTTCAGAGTGAGCCGCAAGACTGCCGCTTCAGTGCTCGCTTCGTAGGAGATTTCTTGCGGCTGCACACCCGAAACTTAATGGAACAGAATCAGAGAGCTTGTACCTATTCCGAACACACAAAGACATAATTGATTTGGGTATTAAAAATATAAATTCTGCTGCAGACAAAAGGAGAAAACTACACGGTAAAGCAAATGCAAAGAAACTATATATTGGTCAGAAAAATTCTCATTAAAGCTCATTCATTGTCACATAAGAAGAAACACTTGAGTCACAAATTTTTTCTGGTTTACAATGGACTTTACAGAATCCGACGTATACCACATGATAATTGCATTGAAGTTGAAAATCTGCGTACTAGGAAGAGTAAAGGTTTACACCACATTTCGCATGTAAAACCGTTTATTGAAAGATAATCTGATGTTTAACTTAGTCTTTACCATAAAATTTTTCACTTCACTTTACTAGTACGCTTTGTCGGACTTAGAAACTGTTAACATGCAATAATGTTTGAACGTCTGAAGTCAACTATCAAGTCAAGAATCAAGAGAACTTATTTAAACAGTAAATACGAATGCATTGTTATAGTGGACAGACGACACAGTGTTGTTATTTGTACATTCTTGCTTGTTAGTTGCACGATTATGTAACGAATATATGGCTTACATACTTGGAACATATACTGCTAATGAGATTTTAGTTCAACGTTTTGGTTTACTTGAAAAGACATTCTTTATTTGAAGTACTTTCTGTGAGATTAAAGATGACTTAGTATTTGGTTTCTTTGACAGCTACACGATTATATCACGACGCTACTACTGAGTGACACTATTTACATTGTCGCTTTTGCTGTGTATCTGTTTTTTATCTGCACAATTTTTCTGCATTATTCTGGAAAGTAAAACATGTTTTAGTAGTAACTTTGTGGTATAGCTACAATGAGACAGCCTTTTCCGTAGCACAACAATACATTACAATACAGTACTTACTTCATCACGGCAATAAGCGTAATAACTACGACATCTATACCCAAAGCATTTCACTTTTGTTTATGATGAGGTAAGTACATTAACTTCTGCAGAATTAGCTTACGGAGGACGATAACTACGACACTTCCACAGAATTATCTTACAGCAAGACGCACATTTAGCGCTACAGGACACGCATTTGAGTGATTAATTTTTGTACTTAAACATTTATTTTTAAAGATTTTTGAATCACAAAGATGCAAAGAAAGTTTTCGGTGATACATTTCATCCGATTGATGTAATCTGTAACGCCTGAGGGGGTACACGCCTACTTTGTCTGATATTTACTGAAATGCCATATGAAATGATAAGAAACATTTTACATCTATTGTCTTGCTACTTGAGAGATTTTTTTACTGTCTTAGGAGATGCCATAGGGCTAGTAAATGACGCTCCATGCCTTGCTTTATGTATATATTGGCCTATTTTGTTTAATATCTAGTTTCTCCCCCCATGAACCATGGACCTTGCCGTTGGTGGGGAGGCTTGCGTGCCTCAGCGATACAGATAGCCGTACCGTAGGTGCAACCACAACGGAGGGGTATCTGTTGAGAGGCCAGACAAACGTGTGGTTCCTGAAGAGGGGCAGCAGTCTTTTCAGTAGTTGCAAGGGCAACAGTCTGGATGATTGACTGATCTGACCTTGTAACAATAACCAAAACGGCCTTACTGTGCTGGTACTGCGAACGGCTGAAAGCAAGGGGAAACTACAGCCGTAATTTTTCCCGAGGGCATGCAGCTTTACTGTATGATTACATGATGATGGCGTCCTCTTGGGTAAAATATTCCGGAGGTAAAATAGTCCCCCATTCGGATCTCCGGGCGTGGACTACTCAAGAGGATGTCGTTATCAGGAGAAAGAAAACTGGCGTTCTACGGATCGGAGCGTGGAATGTCAGATCCCTTAATCGGGCAGGTAGGTTAGAAAATTTTAAAAGGGAAATGGATAGGTTGAAGTTAGATATAGTGGGAATTAGTGAAGTTCGGTGGCAGGAGGAACAAGACTTCTGGTCAGGTGACTACAGGGTTATAAACACAAAATCAAATAGGGGTAATGCAGGAGTAGGTTTAATAATGAATAGGAAAATAGGAATGTGGGTAAGCTACTACAAACAGCATAGTGAACGTATTATTGTGGCCAAGATAGATACGAAGCCCACACCTACTACAGTAGTACAAGTTTATATGCCAACTAGCTCTGCAGATGACGAAGAAATTGAAGAAATGTATGATGAAATAAAAGAAATTATTCAGATTGTGAAGGGAGACGAAAATTTAATAGTCATGGGTGACTGGAATTCGAGTGTAGGAAAAGGGAGAGAAGGAAACATAGTAGGTGAATATGGATTGGGGGACAGAAATGAAAGAGGAAGCCGCCTGGTAGAATTTTGCACAGAGCACAACATAATCATAACTAACACTTGGTTTAAGAATCATAAAAGAAGGTTGTATACATGGAAGAACCCTGGAAATACTAAAAGGTATCAGATAGATTATATAATGGTAAGACAGAGATTTAGGAACCAGGTTTTAAATTGTAAGACATTTCCAGGGGCAGATGTGGACTCTGACCACAATCTATTGGTTATGACCTGTAGATTAAAACTGAAGAAACTGCAAAAAGGTGGGAATTTAAGGAGATGGGACCTGGATAAACTAAAAGAACCAGAGGTTGTACAGAGATTCAGGGAGAGCATAAGGGAGCAATTGACAGGAATGGGGGAAATAAATACAGTAGAAGAAGAATGGGTAGCTTTGAGGGATGAAGTAGTGAAGGCAGCAGAGGATCAAGTAGGTAAAAAGACAAGGGCTAGTAGAAATCCTTGGGTAACAGAAGAAATATTGAATTTAATTGATGAAAGGAGAAAATATAAAAATGCAGTAAGTGAAACAGGCAAAAAGGAATACAAACATCTCAAAAATGAGATCGACAGGAAGTGCAAAATGGCTAAGCAGGGATGGCTAGAGGACAAATGTAAGGATGTAGAGGCCTATCTCACTAGGGGTAAGATAGATACCGCCTACAGGAAAATTAAAGAGACCTTTGGAGATAAGAGAACGACTTGTATGAATATTAAGAGCTCAGATGGAAACCCAGTTCTAAGCAAAGAAGGGAAAGCAGAAAGGTGGAAGGAGTATATAGAGGGTCTATACAAGGACGATGTACTTGAGGACAATATTATGGAAATGGAAGAGGGTGTAGATGAAGATGAAATGGGAGATACGATACTGCGTGAAGAGTTTGACAGAGCACTGGAAGACCTGAGTCGAAACAAGGCCCCCGGAGTAGACAATATTCCATTGGAACTACTGACGGCCGTGGGAGAGCCAGTCCTGACAAAACTCTACCATCTGGTGAGCAAGATGTATGGAACAGGCGAAATACCCTCAGACTTCAAGAAGAATATAATAATTCCAATCCCAAAGAAAGCAGGTGTTGACAGATGTGAACATTACCGAACTATCAGCTTAATAAGTCACACCTGCAAAATACTAACACGAATTCTTTACAGACGAATGGAAAAACTAGTAGAAGCCAACCTCGGGGAAGATCAGTTTGGATCCCGTAGAAATGTTGGAACACGTGAGGCAATACTGACCTTACGACTTATCTTAGAAGAAAGATTAAGGAAAGGCAAACCTACGTTTCTAGCATTTGTAGACTTAGAGAAAGCTTTTGACAATATTGACTGGAATACTCTCTTTCAAATTCTGAAGGTGGCAGGGGTAAAATACAGGGAGCGAAAGGCTATTTACAATTTGTACAGAAACCAGATGGCAGTTATAAGAGTCGAGGGACATGAAAGGGAAGCAGTGGTTGGGAAGGGAGTAAGACAGGGTTGTAGCCTCTCCCCGATGTTGTTCAATCTGTGTATTGAGCAAGCAGTAAAGGAAACAAAAGAAAAATTCGGGGTAGGTATTAAAATTCATGGAGAAGAAATAAAAACTTTGAGGTTCGCCGATGACATTGTAATTCTGTCAGAGACAGCAAAGGACTTGCAAGAGCAGTTGAATGGAATGGACAGTGTCTTGAAAGGAGGATATAAGATGAACATCAACAAAAGCAAAACAAGGATAATGGAATGTAGTCTAATTAAGTCGGGTGATGCTGAGGGAATTAGATTAGGAAATGAGGCACTTAAAGTAGTAAAGGAGATTTGCTATTTGGGGAGCAAAATAACTGATGATGGTCGAAGTAGAGAGGATATAAAATGTAGACTGGCAATGGCAAGGAAAGCGTTTCTGAAGAAGAGAAATTTGTTAACATCCAGTATTGATTTAAGTGTCAGGAAGTCATTTCTGAAAGTATTCGTATGGAGTGTAGCCATGTATGGAAGTGAAACATGGACGATAAATAGTTTGGACAAGAAGAGAATAGAAGCTTTCGAAATGTGGTGCTACAGAAGAATGCTGAAGATTAGATGGGTAGATCACATAACTAATGAGGAAGTATTGAATAGGATTGGGGAGAAGAGAAGTTTGTGGCACAACTTGACCAGAAGAAGGGATCGGTTGGTAGGTCATGTTCTGAGGCATCAAGGGATCACCAATTTAGTATTGGAGGGCAGCGTGGAGAGTAAAAATCGTAGAGGGAGACCAAGAGATGAATACACTAAGCAGATTCAGAAGGATGTAGGTTGCAGTAGGTACTGGGAGATGAAAAAGCTTGCACAGGATAGAGTGGCATGGAGAGCTGCATCAAACCAGTCTCAGGACTGAAGACCACAACAACAACAATCTAGTTTCTAGTTGCACTGCAGCATTGGTTAAAATAAAATGTAATAGATGTACTAATATCACTATTTTATGCCTACAGAGCCATTAAATAATAATTATATGATCTACTTTCTAAAAAAAAGAGAGGAGCACAAATAGACATTTCCCTTCACAGGAATTGTATACATAATTTTTCAACGATTTGGTAACATTTTTGCCAGAGTAAGTTTTTGTGATGCATCACTCTAGTGTTAAGATCTGACGTAGGTATTAGACATTTCCTATCTTTACTGTAATACTTTTTCTTCTTGAGCTTGGTCATGTTTAGGTATAAATTATTGCATTTGCTGCTGCTGTTTGTCAGGCATTGTCCTACTGAATTTTTCCTTGTGTTAAGCCAGTTTTACTACTGATTTGTTTTTCTTGTTGCTGCACATTGGCTCATATTAGTTGTAATGTTGCATTTGCTTTGCTAATTTATATTTATTGCTGCTAGCTTTGCCAATTTGCATTTTTTGTCATTGCTGTTTGTGTTAATTGTTTTGTGCTGCTGCATTGCCACGTCCTTTAGTTTATGCATCTAAGCTCAGTCGATTTAAGTTGGCTTAAGAGGGGGTAGGCTATATAAGAGAATGAGTTGCGATGAATTGGAAGAAATGCCTTGAGAAGTTATAAGAAAAAAGTTTGTAAAAAAAAGGTACTGTAGAGTGAAGAATAATTATTTTGAAAGAGGATATGAATAGAATACAGAAAGCGGGTACAGATAGGACTTTATGGGAATAATGATAAACGAAGGGAGATCTCCAAGAAGTAAAGAAAGTTTTGTTTGCAAAATACTGCAGTAAAACAAACACTGTCCTTTCCTTTCGTGTTATTCCGCTATGTGTTTGTGTACCCTTGTGTATATGTGTTCTTCCTGTCTTTATGTGTTTATGTGATAAGAGATTATGTTGCAGAATTTTTTCTAATAATATGTTATTTACTTTGTAAAGATGTTTAGACATTATTTATTCTGTTTTGTTTTAATGATCATGTTTGAAGTTGATGTTTCGAAAGTTATTCTGATCTTTTATGTATTTACTTATGTCATAATTCCTGTAACACTGATTTATATGTTATTTCGATTCTTTTGTAAAGCCCTTATTATTACAAATGTTATCTGTATTGTTATGTTCTTTAATGATGTATTTTGTACCTATATAATTATATTCTCATGTGGTAAATTTATAATTGTATAGACACCAGTTCTTCAAATGAAGTTTCATTTCACTGCACACGTTTCTGTTGGTCATAGTATATGAACAGTATGTGAAAAAAGGGACTGTTAGTGCTTGTACGTGTGTTGATAATTCAGCAAGGGACAGGTTAACAGCATTGCTGGTTCTAAGGACATAACAAAAAGTTTGTGAATGCACAAGTGGTGGTTTATGGACTTGCTATATTGTCTGCAAGACTTTAATGGTGATTGTGCACCCGCACAGTCGCAACAGATGGCTGCTGGCCATCTCTACAAGGACTACAGTTGGTCTACACCTTTGATGACCCACCAATACCATTATTTCTACGAGGACTGCAGTGGGTCTGCACCTCTGGTGACCCACCAATACCATAATCTCTACCAGGACTACAGTGGGTCTGCTCTGCGATGGCCTACCTACCAATATTCTTCAAAACTTCGACTGACTCTGCTGTGGCTTTGTTCTGTTGTGGCCCATTACCTATCTGCATGTCAAGAGTCAGCACTGTCTTTCCGTTGGAAGGACAACACTACTTCTTCAAGACTGCATGGAAATCCACTACTTCCGTGTGCATTTTCTTTTTCTGATCAGTCTTTGTGCAATGCAATTACTACTGTGATGAATGATCCAGACTGTCTTTATGAGAACAATTTTAGCTTTTGACCAACAGTGCATTAATAAGTGTGTGCATCTGATATCTTTGTTATTGTAATAATGAAAAAAATTTTTAAATCTGTATGGGGCACTGCCCAAAACAATTTGTAAAATTTTTTGTGGGGAGCATGGGGACTATGTAAGTAGGCTGTTTAGGTTTCTATTTTGATAACGCCACCTAGCGCTCTGTATGAAAATCACTGCCTGTGCTGTGTGCAGTCTATGGCTGGTTTGCATTGTTGGAATTTTTGCTATTGTAGTGTTGGGCAGTTGGAAGTGAGCCGCCAGCAGTGGTGGACGTGAGGAGAGAGATGGCAGAATTTTGAGAGCGGACAATCTGGATGTGTGTCCGTCAGAAAGAATAAATTTCTAATACTGGATATCATGAACTGATTTTATATATATGTACACTCCTGGAAATGGAAAAAAGAACACATTGACACCGGTGTGTCAGACCCACCATACTTGCTCCGGACACTGCGAGAGGGCTGTACAAGCAATATCCACGCACGGCACAGCGGACACACCAGGAACCGCGGTGTTGGCCGTCGAATGGCGCTAGCTGCGCAGCATTTGTGCACCGCCGCCGTCAGTGTCAGCCAGATTGCCGTGGCATACGGAGCTCCATCGCAGTCTTTAACACTGGTAGCATGCCGCGACAGCGTGGACGTGAACCGTATGTGCAGTTGACGGACTTTGAGCGAGGGCGTATAGTGGGCATGCGGGAGGCCGGGTGGACGTACCGCCGAATTGCTCAACACGTGGGGCGTGAGGTCTCCACAGTACATCGATGATGTCGCCAGTGGTCGGCGGAAGGTGCACGTGCCCGTCGACCTGGGACCGGACCGCAGCGACGCACGGATGCACGCCAAGAACGTAGGATCCTACGCAGTGCCGTAGGGGACCGCACCGCCACTTCCCAGCAAATTAGGGACACTGTTGCTCCTGTGGTATCGGCGAGGACCATTCGCAACCGTCTTCATGAAGCTGGGCTACGGTCCCGCACACCGTTAGGCCGTCTTCCGCTCACGCCCCAACATCGTGCAGCCCGCCTCCAGTGGTGTCGCGACAGGCGTGAATGGAGGGACGAATGGAGGCGTGTCGTCTTCAGCGATGAGAGTCGCTTCTGCCTTGGTGCCAATGATGGTCGTATGCGTGTTTGGCGCCGTGCAGGTGAGCGCCACAATCAGGACTGCATACGACCGAGGCACACAGGGCCAACACCCGGCATCATGGTGTGGGGAGCGATCTCCTACACTGGCCGTACACCACTGGTGATCGTCGAGGGGACACTGAATAGTGCACGGTACATCCAAACCGTCATCGAACCCATCGTTCTACCATTCCTAGACCGGCAAGGGAACTTGCTGTTCCAACAGGACAATGCACGTCCGCATGTATCCCGTGCCACCCAACGTGCTCTAGAAGGTGCAAGTCAACTACCCTGGACAGCAAGATCTCCGGATCTGTCCCCCATTGAGCATGTTTGGGACTGGATGAAGCGTCGTCTCACGCGGTCTGCACGTCCAGCACGAACGCTGGTCCAACTGAGGCGCCAGGTGGAAATGGCATGGTAAGCCGTTCCACAGGACTACATCCAGCATCTCTACGATCGTCTCCACGGGAGAATAGCAGCCTGCATTGCTGCGAAAGGTGGATATACACTGTACTAGTGCCGACATTGTGCATGCTCTGTTGCCTGTGTCTATGTGCCTGTGGTTCTGTCAGTGTGATCATGTGATGTATCTGACTCCAGGAATGTGTCAATAAAGTTTCCCCTTCCTGGGACAATGAATTCACGGTGTTCTTATTTCAATTTCCAGGAGTATATATATATATGTATATATATATATATATATATATATATATATATATAAGATGATCTTGATAATTATTAAGGTAAACACATTGTTCTCTATCAAAATCTTTTATTTGCTAACTATGCCTATCAGTAGTTATTGTTAGTCAGGGCCATTCTTTTGTAGGGATTATTGAAAGTCAGATTGCGTTGCGCTAAAAATATTGTGTGTCAGTTTAGCGTTGATCAGAATAGGGGATGTTTCAATATAGACCATGGACACTCAGTCCAGAAGTATTAACTAATGATCCTCGACCGGGTTTAAATCCGAGGAGTTCGGTGGAACTACGCACAGGGTAGCTGCGAGCTATTTGACGTTTTTCGTTGTCTTGCTCGTAGATGCCATCGCGCGAGGAAAAACAAATCGGATGTAGTGGTGGAGATGGTCCACAAGGATAGATGCATGCTTACGTTGATTTATTGCGCCTTCCAGAATGACGAAATCACACAGAGAATGCCACGAAATCATTCTCCACACCAATATGCTTCCTTCTCTGGCCTGGACCCTTGTTGCAGCGTGCTTGCTTTAATACGTGTTACGCCGTACACGTCAAAGGCCAAGTGTCATCTGAAAAGCCACCTATCGCCTCTCAGTGGACATCCAGTTGGAACACTGGCGTCAAATTCCAGCCTTCGTCGCCTATGAATTTTGAATAGCGCAATTTTTCCGTGCATGGATACTTTAACAACTGCTACCACTCTTGGCGCGAAAGCCAATTATCATGTCTTCTTGGACGTCAGATAAATCGCTCCGTTTCCGCATTACGACAACGACATGCTGTCTTTCGCATCTTCCCGGCACTCTCTATGTGACCTCCACTGCAAGTGCTGCCACCTACCGTCTGTGAGTGGTTACTGCACACACATCGAACATAGGCGGTGGTCACATTAACGTGACTGGACCGTGTACTGTGGTACAGGAAGATTTCCACGAGGAAAATCCCATCTTTGATGATTTCATTCTGGAAATATGACAAGAATTACAGAAAAACTGGAACAGGAAATACCTGTATTTAACAAAGTGCCGAGGAACGATTGCTCTGACGGAGTCAAAATGAGTTGACTGCAACTGAGTTTTGCAACACAAATGATGTTAGGGCACTGGTCTTTATCTCTTGAAAAATTAAAGTCTTAGAATCACCTGTACCGCTACCACCACCGGTCCGGACACCGTCTTAAGTATACTTACGGTGTACTCAACGAATGTGATGAAAAGAGTGTAAGAAGATCTTACTGCCTAACTTTTATGATATTTACGTCCGGCAAGAGCGTGAAAAGAACAATTATCTGGCGAAGCGGACACAAGAAAGAATCATGATAATATGGGAACCAGAATCTATACTTTCGTAAAATAGTTCTTTAAGCTGTGATTATTTAACAGCGCGTGACTCACCGCCTTATTGATATAGTATTGCGTGAGGCGCTTTTAGAAATTGTTATAACTGATACCTACGTGGAGCGTTCATACCGACAAGAAAACGTAAACGTAATCTAAGGGATTGTATTCCGTGTTATCACATTGAAATATTGCTGGAAGATATCTTTACTGTAGCGAAATTTAAATAAAATAAATCTTTTAATGAAAGAAACTAATTACCTTTTTAGACGTAATAATCTACGTCTTGCCGAGAAGCGACCAATATCTGAACTTAACTAAATGTTCTTAGTTTTCACCTTAATACGTCATAAATTAATATATTCACTTTCTTTTCCTTAATAATTATGGTGCGAGTCTTTTACAGCGTCCGTTGATGACGGAATGCAATGAAATTTTAATGAAATTATTCCTACGCAAGATGTCTGCCAAGAATGGTAGATAGCTCTACCGTGCTTGTTGTTTGTCCCGCGTGCTGGAAACGTTACAAATAATACTTTTACTCCTGCACGAAGGTCACTATGCACATGAAAGAAGAATGCACGATCAACATGAACTACTATATATATATATATATATATATATATATATATATATATATATATATATATATATATATATATATATACATTTTTTTAAATTTACAACTTACAATGCAAAATGGCCACCGTAGCGTGCGTTAACTTCGAGACTAGAACAGAGAGTGAGTAATAACGATGGTCTTTTTAGTTTCTTTCGCCAGCGAGTAAAAGAACAATTAATTACCACAAAGATTCTATACAGTTATCTTATAGAGTCTGTTTGTACCGTTATTATTTCGTTTCGTTATAAATTACCGTTACGACAGCTAACTGCACGCGCATTTTCAGTTTTATAATTTTCATTTTACTTTGTTTTGTGTCCGACTTGTCTTCGCAAGATTTAATATTTTGTACCGCGCATTCGTACACACCCACTTGCGATCATGGCAGTAAAGAAGAAGTGAAGCTAAACCAGCTAGTACTAACTTGCACTTAACCCCATAGATCACAAGTAACCTCAAATAAATCCAGCTAAAGATTTCATTACTCGTCTTCAGGCTGCCATCATATTATTACGTGCATGTATTTTACTTTCTGTATAGAGCATGTCTCAGGAGGATTGGTCAATATGCGTAGATATGAGAGCAACGATCATTCGGAGCTATAAACCCTTGTAAACATCGGCTCTAAATGCGTACTAGACTTGGCCACTGCTTCTATGTTTCGATACAGTGTATCGATACGTGGATCTGTTTCAGTGTTTCGGAACGGCTGTGGTTCACTGTTTCGAAACAGTAGTGTTTCATTCCGCCCCCGTCTCTGATAACCGGACCGGATTCGATCTCGAGCCAGATACAGAAACTGTATCGTTGTTTCAATATAAGGCTGTTTCAGTCCACCTGTGTTTGGAACGGACTAATTGTATCGAAACAGTGATGTTTCATTCCACTCTGTGTCGGACGAGATTCGGGCTCGGCACATGTACTGAAACACAACATACCACTTCGTGAAACACTTTCAAGAGTGTCGAAATCTTTTTGACAACCAATAGCATGAAGCTTAAGATATCCGAAAATAAAGCTTCGCTTCTAGCTGACTGTCCTATTCCGAAATGACGTAACATCTGTTTTATAAACACTAACCAAACAATAAAACAACGCATACTATTCACATTCAAAATAATAAATATATGAAAATCATTCAGTTAAATTACACTTTTTTATAACATACGCTTCTCTGTTCATGTACAGTAATCATATTAAGAAACGCAAGTAAGCCTCCAACATTTTGAATAAAAAAAAAGGCGTAGAGTGGTGCATTTATAGTAGTGGTTCGAAACACCTTGAAAGACAAAATTTTTTTCTGTTATATTTTGTTATTTATTCGAATTATTTGGCATTATTTGTGAGTCTATAGTCACTGTACCTATTATCCACAATGATTCCCTTGTGTGCATGGAAATTAGGAGGATGGGTATATTACCCATACTAACGGAATGTGGGAATCCCAGTAGCATATCCGTTGTTTCTGCAGTTTGCTCCCACCTCCAGTTCCGTTCGTGGTGGTTCTTCTGTCTTCAGCTATGGCTGTCCTCACCCAATTGCAAAGTATGAAAGTGACACGACACGAAAGCAGCGCATTTGCTGCATGAAATACGGAACTGCCAAGACGCCTAAGTGATAGTTTCATACTTTCTGCGATATGATTAGCGCTCTCGCGCCTCATTTGTGTTTATATGGACATACTTATACAGTAGACATTCAAGATGATAAAATGTGTAGGTTTATTAAATTATAAAACACAAACTGTTTCACTGTTTCGAAACAGCGTATCGAAACATTACATTGTACCGTTTCATTTGTTTCGAAAGAGTTACGTGTTTCAGTTTGCCCATCTCTAATGCGTACCCTAAGAGCTATGAGCACTTGTTGTGCCGAAGAGATGTGTTTCACGGTATTGAAGGTGAACAACTGCTCATAAATCTTAATTTGTCTGACATCCCTGAATACTGACCACTCCTCCTGGGTCGCACTGTATATAAATACTGGAAATTTAAAATCTTTGTTATATACTTGAGCCGTGGCTGGCTCATGCTATGCGCTGGATTAAACCCTCGTTGTGATTCTGTGTTTAGTCTCTGGCGGTTATCGCGATTATGCTGTTATCCTCTCCTTCGGCAGTTGGCAGCAGCGGTGTGTATCGATATTCGCACATTGCACTATCTTTGACCTGGCGCTTATAGTTTCCTGCTGGGCTGTGTGTGACGAGTCGGTCGGTTGGCGTGGAGAAGCGAGGAATTCTCCGCGGGACTTTGTTTGGCCGGGGTCACTGGCGGTCTCTACGCGGTGTCGGAGTGTGTGGGGCTGTTCCCATTGCTACGAGGTCCGTGGCTCACCGACCCTGGACACGAAAGTTGAGTTTTGATTTAACCTACCAGCAACTGAAGACTGTTCACATTGTGTCGTTTGGAGTTCGTTGTCGGCTGTTGGGATGTTCCCGCGAGCTACAACAATGGTTTTCAAGTTGGAAAATTCTAGCCACCCTCTGGTGGAGTTTCATTGTATTTAGTTATTTGAACTGAAGTGCACCAGCGGAATCTGCTGCCTTGTGGTCGTTAACGTCCCGGTTATCTGCCCTGGCCGTTGACGTAAATTTCAGGCAGTGTTGTTTCCTCATCGTGTTGTTTCCATCCAGCACGGTGTGTAGTTTGACAGCTCCATGTATGACTGGTTGTGGGCGCCAATATCTTCTACGTTGTTCTGTTGAACTCCCTGTTGTGCCCTTTTCGGGTGAAGAGGAAGTTACCTTGTCCGTGGGTCCGTTGATTGTCGGTCGGCTGAGTTGTCGTCGGATCGTGATTGGTGTCCCGACTCCCTGTCTCACCTAAGCGAGCTTTAGTGTTTGAATCCCAGGCCGACCCGCGAGCATCTGAACAACCTTGGGTGTACTGCCCTTTTTTTTATTTGTTCTTCTTATTTGTATTTGTATAGCTTCTACCAGATTTTTCTATAAATTAAGGTTGTTTTGCCCTTAAGGCATAAGATTCTTTAGGCCTTCAGCCTAATTTAAAGAACTGTTTCATGTAAGACCTTTGTCATTTTAAAAGTTTTAATGTTGTTGAATTTTAAGTGTTGGACCTTCAGCCAATTTTGTGTTTGAGTTGTTTTGCTCTTAAGGCCTTCAGCGTAACTTAAATCCGGCCGGGGTGGCCGAGCGGTTCTAGGCGCTACAGTCTGGAACCGCGCGCCCGCTACGGTCGCAGGTTCGAATCCTGCCTCGGGCATGGATGGGTGTAATGTCCTTAGGTTAGTTAGGTTTAGGTAGTTCTAAGTTCTAGGGGACTAATGACCTCAGAAGTTAAGTGCCATAGTGCTCAGAGCCTTTTGAACCTGAATTAAAGAGCTATTTTAAGATAAGGCTTTGTCTTTTAAATTTCCGTTTTGGTTGAGTTTTACCTAATTAAGAACTTTTTTTAAATTTAGTTTAGCCTTAATTGTTGGGCTGTCATCCGTTTTTGAATTTAAATTGTATGCTGTGAAAATCTCAGATTCTTTAGGCCTTCAGCCTAAATAAAGATCTGTTGTAAGATAAGGCTTGCCTTTTAAATTTCTGATTATGCTTGCGTTTTAAGTTATTGGCCTTCAGCTGTTTTTAAATTAAAGTCCCAAATATTAAAGCAGTGTGTTTAAAAAAATTTTTTTTGGGCTCGTGTAGTGTTTGATCAAATAATAAAGTTGTAAGTTTGAGTGTAACTGACAGCCTATTATTTTGGCCCCTTTCCACAATTTAAACTACCTGTCCTGTCCTGCATGTTAAGCTGGGCGTCTCAATCCTGTCAGCCATAAAAACTGTGAGCCATAAAGGTAGCATCCGACAAATATCAATTTGGCATGAAGTGCATTACATGCCTGCACCTACAAATGATTAGCATTTCAGCGCACTGTAGGTAGCAGTAATGCCATTTACGTTCTGTTTGTAAGGAAAGATTAGATAAAGGATTGTTCATTCAGAAACAACTTTTTGATTTCGGTTGTTTTCGAGGTCCTCTTGTTATGTCTCATGTAAGAAGGAGAAAAGTATAAAATCACGTGTCGCAATTTGGCAGCGGCAGGATCTGCATCTCCATAGTACTCCGCAAGCCACCTGACGGTGTGTTGTACCACTAACTGATTCTCCCTTCCCTGTTCCATTCGCGGGGAAGAATGATTGTCTGTAGGCCTCTGTGTGAGCTCTAATTTCTCTAATTTTCTCACCGTGGTCATAGCACGAAATGAATGTGGGAGGAAGTATTACGATGCTCGACTCTTCCCGGAAAATATTATCTCGAAATTTCAGCAGTAGGCCTAAACTTCTCCGTAATGTCCAATGTCGTGTAGCGTCTCTCACTGCAGTTTTTTGAGTGTCTCCGTAATCCTCTCATGCCGATCAAAAGATCCTGTGACGAATCGCGCCGCTCTTCGTTGGTTCTTTTATATATCATTCATCAGTCCCACTTGGTAAAGTCCCACATAGATAATTAGTCGAAGAAGAGCCTTGTAAGCCACTTGTCAAGATTCTTCGTACGAACTTCTCTCTGGTGTCTTCTTTTCCTACTGTTTGCTGTGCGTGGTCATTCCATTTAAGGTCGCACTGGATAGCTACTCCTAGATATTTTACAGCTCTAGCAATTCGTAATGAACACTGCAGTTTTACACCAACGGCTGTGCTTCGGTGGTGACACCAGTTCCCGTCAGATCACAGAAGTTGAGCGCTGTCGGGCTTGACTGGCACTTGGATGGGTGACAGCCAGCGTCTGCCGAGCGCTTTTGGCTAGTGGGGTGCACTCAGCCCTTGAAAGGCCAATTGAAGAGCTATTTGATTGAGAAGTAGCACCTCCGGTCACGAAAACTGCCACGTGCCCCTCCACATTCGCATCCAGTGAAACCGATAGGCTGATGATGACATGGCCGTCGGTCGGTACCGTTGGACATTACGAGGCCTGTTCGGACGGGGTTAACTGTACTTATACGGTAGTAGACTCTTTTCCAAAGTATGTGCAGTGTGTTACATTTACTTACGTTCAGGATCACTTACCAGACCCTGCAAAAAATTATTCAAATGGCTCTAAGCGCTATGGGACTTAACATCTGAGGTCATCAGTCCCCTAGACTCAGAACTACTTAAACCTAACTAAGGGCATCACACACATCCATGCCCGAGGCAGGATTCGAACCAGCAGCGCGATTCCGGACTGAAGTGCCTAGAACCGCTCGGCCACAGATGCGGGCCAGACCCTGCACCATTCACCAATCCTCCGTAGGTCATTTTGCAAATCACCACAGTCTTCTGGCGTTGCTACTTCCTTTAGACGAGGGCATTATCTACAAACAGCCTTAAACAGCTTCCGTCAGTTTGTTCTGGATGATTTATAGACACTGTAAACAGTAAAGATCCTATCACAACCCCTTGGGATGTTGCGTTAAGAATGTCGTGTTGAGTTCTATATGCAAAGAAGCCTTGCATGCAGTCCTACTCAGTATAGTATCAATGAAGCCATTAGTACAAAAAGAAATTTAAAGACTGTTACAGTGCAATATTATAGAAATGTCCAATAGCTGTTGTAACAATATATTAGTTGTTGTTAAAAATACAGATAGTAATGTACATGTTGTCTCGTATGCATGAAATGTAAATAGAATAATAAGAGATAGACCCCCCTGTAATAGAGGAACTGTTTGCAATGTTTGAAGGAGTAAAATATTAGCACAATCGATCTGATGTCAGCTTATTGGTAGATAAACCTGCATGAATATTAATGGAAGTATATGGCATTCCTGTTTGAAGGAAGGTCACATCTGTTCCAAGTGCTACCATATGGCCTAAATATATCAGTTTTCATAAGCACTTTGGATAAAACACTGGGGAATGAGTTAAGAAGTAAAGTGTTGTTATATGTTGATGACATAGTTGTAATATCCACAACATAGGCAGAAGACCTGCAAACATTGGATGAATTACTTATGAGATTAGGTTCCAAAGTGGTCACCATTAAATTGTCAAAATTGCAATTTGGTAGAAACGAGATGAAATATTTGGGACACATTGTAAATACTATAGATACTCAGCCAGATCCACACAGATTAGATGCAATCACGAACTGCCCAGAACCTACTAACAAAAAACAACTCAAATCATTTTCAGGTATTCTACAGAAAATTGGCTGCTAATTCAGTGCTTAATGCACCAAGTTTGTGGAGGTTGTTAAAACAGAACACAACGTGGAGATGGGATACAAATTGTTATGAAGAATTTTCAAAAGTAAAAGAAGCATTGGCAACATGTCAACTATTGGTTCTTCTAAATTTTTGGCATTGCTTTCCATATGGTGGTAGTTGAATCAAATTATGGATTGGGCTGTCACATATTCCAAGGATATGTGACTGAACACATTTTACAGCAAAACCAATAGCTCTCGATATTAGAATGCTCACACATCAAAAACGAAATCATAACATTATGGAAAAGGAAACATTGTCAGTAGTGTGGATATTCAAGAAATTTACATACCTACTAGTGGGATATGAAACAATAATACATACAGACCGTAGTGCATTATCATTTCTATTAAAGAGCAAACTTCAGCACAGTAGGCTAACATGATGGGCTCTGTTTCTACAGGAATTTTTCTTTAGTATATACATAAAGGGGAACGATAATATAATGCCTCAAGCACTGTCTCGATAACCTATGGGCCTCCAATCAAACTAAAATGTGAAGGGAAGTGGCAAATTTTCTGTTTATTTTCTATAAGTAAATACATAGAAAGACATAAATTTTTTGTAAAAACCTAGAAAGTGAACAGTTCAAGGACAGTCACTTATGGTTGTATGCTGATGCCTTACGCCAAAGTCGTACTAATACAAATGTCAACTGGAAATCATACACAGGAATACTGTTTCATAAGAAACACAACTCATATATGATTATTATGCAGCCCACAAAATGGCATTAATTGTATAACTTGATATGTAGACATAGGATATACCAATTTAGGCCCAAAGAAGTGCATAATGCATATGAACAAAGTTTACTATTTTAAGAGTATGAATCGCCTAGTTAGAATGAGATATATCAGAAAATTAAGGTACAAATTATTTGTGTCCACACTGTGCTGTATTCCACCATTCCAAGTAATTTGTGGAACTTATCAGCCATGGACTTGTGTGGCCCACTGCCTAGAAACCATGGAGGAATGATGTTGTATTTGTGGTGTTGGAATGCTGGGATAAACAAATAAAATTATACCTACTGAAGAAGGCAACATCTCACAATGTTAAAATGAAACGAAGAGATCATTTCGAAAATGTGGTCAAACCAAAAACTTTGCAGTCGGATAATGGAACACAGTTTTTGGCCTGGCAGTTTAAAGTATTTTCGACGTGGGAAGGAGTGAGCTGTATGTTAATTCCTAAACAGTGTCAGGGAAGTGACCTTGCAGGAAGAGTCAAGCGCGAGTTGGACAGGCTTTGTTGGACTTATTGCATGGGTAGTCATTCAGATTGGACATATATGGTGTGAGAATTTGGAAAGGTACTAAATAAGTTGCCACATTCAGTTACAAAGATTTCCCCAACGGAAATAGAAGGAGAACAAATACAAGGAGAATCCCTCCTAAAATGGACTGAATGGCCACAGGGGGATGTTGGTACACAGGAGCCATGGGGCAATAGAGTGAATGGTTTGATAATGAGAGAAACTGAGAGGAGAAAAAAGTTGTTAATGTGAGTGTTTGGAACCAACTTTCAAATGTTTTGTTGTATTGTCCTGGAGAGTGAAAAAAGCGAATTGACTTTCAAGTCTGGTTTAAAAAGGTACGTGAATCCAAAAGATATTGATTGGGTATAGGTTGAAGTGTACATAGAGACAGCAATCGTTGGAAAAAAGGCTGTCCATGGTGTAGCAAATTTTTAATCTGTCATTCTTGCTTGAAGAGTACTAAAAATGTATATAGTATGGATCCTGATTACATGAATGCCAATGTGATTGTAAAAATTGTGGGTGGATAAAACTTTAACCTTCCTATGGTCTGTGATCTGTATAAGTTTTGTCCTAAATTGCTAGATAATTTGGAATATTAAAATAGAGCTATTACTGGGTCACCAGAAAAGATAAGATTTTGTTTAATTTTGAAGTTTGTAAAATTGTGTGATTTAGAAGGGATTTTTTTAGTTTTTATTGAATGGTGGCGGAGGTTTCAATCTTTTTCATGGGAAAGTAAGTATAGCTTGGATGTGGGGTAAGGCATCATACTTTTTTTAGTGAGATGGTATGGGTTCTATGAGTTTTTGTTTGCTAAGGGTAGCTGTACTTAGTTATTAAGTTGAATCCATTCCCATTCTACAGAAATGAGCGATTATCTCTGAAACCTTTGAATAAGCAGGTGTACAATTTACTACAATAGTCTCAAGTTTCATTATTCTCTCATTTCTTTCCAGTAATCAAACTACGTAATTGCACTATGCCGGCCGGGGTGGCCGAGTGGTTCTAGGCGGTACAGTCTGGAACCACGCGACCGCTACGGTCGCAGGTTCGAATCCTGCCTCGGGCATGGATGTGTGTGATGTCCTTAAGTTAGTTAGGTTTAAGTAGTTCTAAGTTCTAGGAGACTGATGACCTCAGAAGTTAAGTCCCATAGTGCTCAGAGCCAACTGCACTATACTTTCCGTCAGCATACCATAGAAGGTGGTAGGGTTCACTTCTCGGAGCCTGTGGTGGGGAAGCTGGTGTTGTTCATTCTGTAGAATCAACGAACACCGCTATTCTCTGCTCAACCAGTGAAGAACCTCCCTAGGAGGGTAGTCCAGAGTGGAGTGGGGGGTGGGGGTGGGAGAAGGTACCAGTCTTTGGGGTCTGTCTTCTGTCCTTGTTCAGCTCTTACACTCCTAGTTCTACCTTTTCCTTTCTTTCTTTCCCTATTGGGGTAGAGGTTCTATCCTTCCTCTGTCCAAATGCATGCGATAATCCCATCAAATGAATCCTTCTCTATATTTGGTCTATAAAACCTGTTATAACAAGATAATCCCAAGACAGTACAGCCCTAGAGGGATTCCAACCACTGCAGTATAAATGTTAGTTGGTAACTATTGGGTATTACTCAGTACTATAATAAGACCTGAAAGACATATTTTCATTAGTTGTGTGCAATTATGAATTTGAACAGTGCATTACCAAAAGATACAGTGTATAGAATTGCCATGTCTGTGGGATAAAGAAGTAATCTGTTATGTTTTATTAGTTACGTATCTGCTATCTAATTTCAACATGTGATGGTGGACACACATACAGACTGATATACATATAGCTGTAAGTGCTACATACATACTGTAAGTAGGCTGTTTATGTTTTTATGTTGGTAACGTCACCTAGCGCTGTGTATGAAAGTCACTGGCTGTGCTGTGTGCAGTCTGTGGCTGGTTGGCATTGTTGAAATATTCTCTATTGTAGTGTTGGGCAGTTAGATGTGAACAGCACGTAGCATTGCGCAGTTTCAGGTGAGCCACCAGCAGTGGTGGATGTGGGGAGAGAGATGGCGGAGTTTTGAGAGCGGATGGTCTGGACGTTTGTCCATCAGAGAGAGTAAATATGTAAGACTGGATGTCATGAGCTGACATACATATATAATGACTTTTGAACGCTATTAAGGTAAATACATTGTTTGTTCTCTATCAAAATCTTTCATTTGCTAACTATGCCTGTCAGTAGTTAGTGCCTTCACTAGTTAGAATCTTTTATGTAATTTGCAGTATTGGCGCTCGCTGTATTGCAGTAGTTCGAGTAACGAAGATTTTTGTGAGGTAAATGATTCATAAAAGGTATAGGTTATTGTTAGTCAGGGCCATTCTTTTGTAGGCATTATTGAAAGTCAGAATGCGTTGCGCTAAAAATATTGTGTGTCAGTTTAGTGTTGATCAGAATAGGTAAAGAGAGAAATGTCTGAGTACGTTCAGTTCTGCTCAGCTGTTTGAAAATCAAATAATGTAAGAGGTTTATCAGCACAGTCATTCCTTAATTTTTCAAAGGGGACGTTTCATATGTCGACCCTTAGCTGAGGATACCTCACTGGAATCTTCTGATTTTTTTCTTCTAGTTTGTGTAATTAATGTACCTATTGTTTATTGCTAGAATGTAATTGCAGAGAGAATTTACTTTGTAGTTGTAGTTTTTCATTGTTGTAGTGTAAAACAGTTGTGGTATGCTTGTAGATTTGCACCAAGTATTTCGCAGCTGTGCTTGCAATTAACTAGATATTATTTTCAGTGCTATGCTAATGTGTTTTCTTGTTCTTGCTCATCAAATTGTGCTTTTCTTGTTATCATGTGAAATTAATGTTTCGAAAACTATTCTCATTATTTTATTTATTTACTTATGTCATAATTCCTGTAACACTGATGTATCTGTTTATTTCTATTCTCTTGTAAAGCCTGTACTACTACAAATGAAATTTATAATCATGTCACTGCACAGGTTTCTGTTGGTCATAGTACATGCACAGTAGATGAGAAGTTGGGACTGTTAGTGCTTGCACGTGTGTTGATAATTCAGCAAGGGACTGGTTAATAGCATTGCTGGTTCTATGGACAATTCCAAAAACTTTGTGAGTGCACAAGTGGTGGTTTATGGACTTGCTATATTGTCCGCAAGACTCTTCGATGGTGATTGTGCACCTGCACAGTCGCAACAGATGCTGGCCATCTCTACAAGGACCACAGTGGGTCTGCATCTTTGATGGCCAACCAATACCATTATTTCTACAAGGACAGCAGTGGGTCTGCACCTCTGGTGGCCCACGAATACCATAATCTATACCAGGACTACAGTGGGTCTGCTCTGTGATGACCTACCTACCAATATTCTTCAAAACTTCGACTGACTATGCTGTGGGTTTGCTCTGTTGTGGCCCATTACCTGTCTGCATGTCAAGAGTCAGCACTGTCTCTCCCTTGGAAGGACAACATTACTTCTTCAAGACTGCATGGAAATCTACTACTTCCGTGTGCATTTTCTTTTACTGCTCAGACTTTGAGGGAAAAAAAAACACTGCAATTTTACCGGGATAATGAACAGGACTCTCTTTATGGACTGTGAGAAAATTTTAGCTTTTGATCAGCATTGTATCAATAAGTGTGTGCATTTGATATCATTGTTATTGTAATTATGAAAATTTTTCAAATCTCTATTGGCCACTGCCTAAAACAACTCGTAAAATTTTTTGTGGTGAGCGTGGGGGCTATGTAAGTAGGCTGTTTATGTTTTTATGTTGGTAACGTCACCTAGAGCTCTGTATGAAAATCACTGGCTGTGCTGTGTGCAGTTGTGGCTGGTTGTCATTGTTGAAATATTCTCTATTGTAGTGTTGGGCAGTTGGATGTGAACAGCGCGTAGCGATGTGCAGTTTCAGGTGAGCCACCAGCAGTTTTGGATGTGGGGAGAGAGATGGCGGAGTTTTGAGAGCGGGTGATCTGGACGTTTGTCCATCAGAAAGAGTAAATTTGTAAGACTGGATGTCATGAACTGATATATATATATATATATATATATATATATATATATATATATATATGACTTTTGAACACTATTAAGGTAAATATATTGTTTGTTCTCTATCAAAATCTTTCATTTGCTAACTATGCCTATCAGTAGTTAGTGCCTTCACTAGTTACAATCTTTTATTTAATTTGCAGTATTGGCGCTCGCTGTATTGCAGTAGTTCGAGTAACGAAGATTTTTGTGAGGTAAATGATTCATGAAAGGTATAGGTTATTGTTAGTCAGGGCCATTCTTTTGTAGGTATTAATGAAAGTCAGATTGCGTTGCGCTAAAAATATTGTGTGTCAGTTTAGTGTTGATCAGAATAAGTAAAGAGAGAAATGTCTGAGTACGTTCAGTTCTGCTCAGCTGTTTGAAAATCAAATAATGTAAGAAGTTTATCAGCACAGTTATTCATTAATTTTTCTAAGGGGACGTTTCAATACTAAGAAAAGGATATATATATATATATATATATATATATATATATATATATATAATGAATAGTCAGAAAGATCTGGACTATAGTCTAACAGGTGTAGTGTGAATAATTAAACTTGTAAAATTCTTATCACACCATGTTTGTCGTGGTGGTATAGTGAACATATGAAATTGTTAATTTCTTGAATAAAAAATTTACCGAGACTGTTCTTATTCAAGAAATTCAGTAAAAGTTATTTTCTCGTAGGTTTATTACAGGTGGAAACTACTTAGTAGTCAAATGTGTGTTCATTTATAAGGGGCAACAGACGTGAGAGTACGAGGATATCCAGATATTTTGCAGCCAAAGTTTGTAAATAAATAATTTCGTTGACTGAAGGTGATATCTCGTACTAATTTTGAATATAAATGACCAATTTCTTTTATCAGTAGAGTTATATGCTTTTTTGTTGTCCAGAATAATAGTTTCAAAATATAAAGTTTTATTTATTATGTAAGAAGATTTATTGGGGAACAAGTCCTGATTTGTGTATTTTATTATCTGCATGAGGTATTCCACCTGGTCTCAGTGTCGTTCCAAGAGAGTTGAAGAGGTACTTGCAGTCTTGAGGGGCAAAGTAGTCAAAGGCGACAAAGAGTCTTCTGTGCCAGTCTCTCTATGAAGGAAATCCATTGGCCACAAGTTTGTATCAATAAAATGCATGTATGTATTGAGAAAACACTAGTAACAATATACTTATCATATAAAATACGTTGTATTTAAAGGCGAATTAAAAGCCTTAAGAGAGTATTCGAGAGAACGGTTCAATCCCGCGTCCGGCCATCCTGATTTAGGTTTTCCGTGATTTCCCTAAATCACTCCAGGCAAATGCCGGGATGATTCCTCTGAAAGGGCACGGCCGACTTCCTTCCTCGTCCTTCCCTAACCCGATGAGACCGATGACCTCGCTGTCTGGTCTCCTTCTGCAAAACAACCCAACCCAACCAACCTTAAGAGACTGGAGTTGTGAAGTCCTGGTTTATAGTACAAAGTAAGAAGGATATTTAACAAGTCGGGGGTTCGCAGACTGCTCTGAACTGAAGATCATAAGAAGGTAGTTTGAAACATAAAAGAATCCTCGCAATATATTTTGTAAATTTTTTTCTGTAACTACATAACTTTTTGCAGTCAATTGTGATATATTACTGGAGTATGCTTAGAGAATGTAGGATTGTATACGACAGAAATCTAGAGGGATCTGCCTCCGCAACGTAAAAGACGTGGGAACGTAAAAGATGAAAGGGCGCGATTTTGCGTAAGAAGTCTTTGTGGCTGTCTCTCGATAAGTCAGCATTCCGAGTTATCGATGAGGCAAAGATATCTGTCGATGTGGAATAATTATACCTCGAATATGGACTGTTATTAGACTGTGTACCGTGGTATGTATTGAGTTGCTCTAAAAGCCGTATTTACGACGCAAGAAGATATTTTACAGAACGTATTATATCAAGAGCCGTGATTCTATCATACGGCTGTGTTCTGTCACAACAGAAGAACGCCACAGCATCCACCTTCAGGCAAAGTAACGCTTAATTTTGTAACTGCATGCGTGGACCAGTGTTTGCTGATGTTCTCCGATAATAAGTGCATAAGTCTAACTTTGTTTACGAACCGTGTTTTATCTTACGTCATTGACTTTCATAGTATCCTGTTAATGTTACCAGAAAGTTCCGAGTTTTCCTTTTATGAGAAAGTGAAAGTTATTAAAAGATTAATTTCAGTTATTAAATGAATTGATAACTTTGTGGGGTAATTGGATTTGGTTTTGAAAATAACCTTTTGAGTGAAGTGCTACACGTAGTCGTTAAAATTTTCAAGTTCAGTCCATAGCAACTGCTGTGACTTGGCAAGGCAGCCAAGTCACAATGAGAGGAAGCCGAAAGGCACGCGTTAAGCTCACTCAGATTGGCGTGAGGTCTGGAACAGGACAATGTCCTGAGAACTGCAATAAAGTACGAAAATCTTGTAATACTTAACTTTAATCCATAATCGGTGTACATCGCTCTTGTACAGATATAATCTCCATTTCAATACACACTGGTAATGGCGCCTTGCTAGGTCGTAGCAAATGACGTAGCTGAAGGCTATGCTAACTATAGTCTCGGCAAATGAGAGCGTAGTTGTCAGTTATCCATCTCTGGCTAAGTCGGCTGTACAACTGGGCCGAGTGCTAGTAAGTCTCTCTAGACCTGCCGTGTGGTGGCGCTCGGTCTGCAATCACTGACAGTGGGGACACGCGGGTCCGACGTATACTACCGGACCGCGGCCGATTTAAAAGCTACCACCTAGCAAGTGTGGTGTCTGGCGGTGACACTACAGCAACAACATATTTAATTACAGTTCAGCTTGAAGTGAAACTTCTGTAAATAATTAAAATAATATCTCTGAATATAAAATTTACTAGAGAACAGTGACTACAGAAACAATCTGCGGGCCATAGTAGTTTGCAGCCCTACAGTCATATTGATATAAGAGTTTTGTAAGCAATGATTTTGTGTATTTCCTTTTGTGTATGTCATTATTATTGTACATTACTGAGAGAGTCAATCGGAATTCTGCCACGAGACAGAATAGTTTTAGTTTCCCTCCCCGTGATACACTCAGCCAATCTGTAAGCCACAGGGAAAGTTCACGGAAAGATTAATTAACCATTACTGAACTATTTGTGTTGTTAAATACATGAGTTGTGTTATACTATAACAGAACCAGGGCCCCATATATAACTGATGTTCTGTACAACTAAATAGCTTATATGGAGTCTATGAAAATAAAAACAGTGTTCATGTTAGTTAAAAGTATAGCTTGGTAACCGTATCAAATTTACTATCCTTTAGTAACGAAGCTTCAGAGCCACGTCATGTTCAAATTATCTGTAATTTTCTCCTGTTGAGTAGTGAATTGCAACTAGCATTAGTCTTTAAACACTAAAATAAGTAGTGTACGTTAGTGTGAAGTAGTTTCTCGCTTGTACAAAAATACATAGCAGGTTTTACTCATGGATGTTTCCTTTGCTAATACATGCAAGAATTCGCAAGTGTTTTTCGTATACAATTTCGAAACAAATTTTCCAGTAAAGTGAAGTTTAATTCAGTAATTAATTTTCTTTATTTGCAATATAATTACTTGAAATGTCTTTTGCCTAATTCGGCTGACGACTGTATTCATTTCCATGACCACAGCTTTTAGTTTTAAACTATAATACCGTTGTTTCGCTTTCCGATCGAATATAATTGCATCCTTTCCAACACATATCCCTTCAGGTGACCACTATGGTCGGATTGCTTTCCGACGTATACACTATCACTGTTGAAAGGGTCCCTTGTTAATGTGAAGTTGCTTTTATAGTGGTGTTATAGATGTGACGTCTTGAAGGGCACCCAGCCATAAAGTTTAAAGATGAAACAAAATTTGTCAAATCCAAAACAAATGATCCCTGAACTAGACGGGATAACCCCTAAGGAAAAGAAAGGAAGTAAGACAGCCAGAATCTTATTACTATACTGTATACGCACAATATGTAAACTGTCCTAACACGCTTTTCTTCCTGGAGTTTGCAATTTAACTGGATAGCAGTGCACATAATGAAACTATCACAATGACTGCTGAGCAAACAAAGCGACTTTATTAGGAACTGATATTTTGAGATCGTTATGACATGTTGAGATGAGCGCGAAGTCTGGCTACGAGACCCTGAGCGGTAGATTGACTACTTTATTTGAAAGATTTCTCTCACTCATGCGCTGTAGTATGTTATATGAGAGTGATGCATCGCCTTTCAAAGCCATCTGTCCAGTGTAGCAGACTGTGAGGCGTGCCTGCGGCGCTTTGCTATCGTTACTGTGTTGTTGCTGACGCGGTGAAGACAGGGGTGAGAGGAGAGGGTGAAGTCCGGTGCCGGCACCCAGCCTGCTCCTCTCGAGTAGCACCGGGGAGGAGGGAACTCCACCGTCAGTGTCACGTGTCTCCACTGCAGGGAGGTCTGGGGTTTAACACAAGACTTTGGCTAGTATCTGATCGAGAACAGCGCGCCACGAGTTCTCCTCCTCTTTAGGGTAAACACTAGCGTCGATAATATCTTTTCACCATCAGGATTTGAGCTGGCTACCTCCGAGTGAAATACTACAATTGAAGCGTGGCCTAGTGAACTGAGAGAAGTAAGCGAAATGATTTCTTGACAGGATCAGGAAAGCAGTGTTGGCGGCGACACTCTCTCCCCAATTTTGCGATAACACAAAACGAATTGCCTTTCCTTGGGCTCCTTAGATGTCCTCTGTTCACGTATGTGGTAAGGATCCCATCACTGCACAGCAGTAATCCAGCAGATGACAGACAAGCGATGTGTAGGTAGTGTCTTTAGTAGACTTGTTCCATCTTATAAGTGCTCTGGCAATAAAAATCAATATTAGATTTGCCTTTCCCACAACATTAGCTATGTGATCGTTCCAATAAGTTCTCAGTAATTGTAATTTCTTGATGTTTAGTCGGATTTACAGCCTTTAAATTCGTGTAGTTTGTCTCAATGTTTTTCTTGTGATCTGTACCTGCAATGCCCGTTTCAGCCTCTATGATTGTATATTTCATATTGTAACGTAGCAAGTTATTACGAGATAACATTCGATGCAGTAAGGCACAGAGCCGTGTAGCAAGGTGGCTTCAGGAAGGCTAGGTTTTTTCTTCACTCTGACTCACAGCACAGCTGACGCTACCGGCCGTGAGAACGGTCTCAAATAACATTGTCAGTACGCAAATTCATACCCCCTACGAATCTAAATAAACCACAGTAATTGTCATGGGATTTTGTTCAAACTTGGGACTTAATCTTTTGTTGTTAAGGAAGCGATCCTGTCAAAATTACAGATTTATATCTATTGTAGTTACAGATATTGAGAAAATTACTTATATATCTTAAAACCGACACTTATGTTTCAAAACTCAGTTAGGAACAATAACCAAATGGCTTTTATTATCATCACAAGTAATAAAAACGCTCAAGTATATAAAACCATTTAATTGGAATTTTCTTTTCAAAACTTTAATTACACTACGTTATGTAGCATAAAATTCATTCAAAATTATTATTTTCTTATTATCTTGTTGTGTGAATATATGGAAATGAATGAGAGAGTGTATGTGGGACATACGTTATAACTTAATGTTATTTTATGTAAAACCTTATAAAAGTGAACCGTGGAATATTGTGTTGCAACCATGATGCTGACGACGTATGTCGATGTGTGCTTGCTTTTGTAAGAGAACAGCCAGAATAAAAGTCTGAAGCGGAATAAGTTTCTATATTAATTTAAAGAATATTTTGCATTGCGTTCCATTTCATTAAACAATGTATTGAAAATTGAAATTGTAATGACGTCAATGACTACCTGATTAGTGGTTGACTAAGTCAAGGTTTGCCGCGAGAGTGATCTGGAAGGATAATTCTGATTGGTCATTCAGATCAATAGTCAATCAGAACCAAGCGGTTCCCGTGTGCAGATAATTAGATAGGCAGAGAGGAGACGAGCATCGAGAGAGTGGCTCGCTAACCTGCTTCCGAGTAACTGCATGCCAGGTGCCTCCGCGAAAATAGGATGTAAAATGAAGAGCTAGTGAGATCATTTCAGATCGAACGTGTCGTGACTAAAGCGGTTTAAGTTACGAACATTTTGAAGAATGTGTGATGTTTAGGAATTAATTAGTTTTATAAGCGTGAGATCTTTTGGTCGTAGAGACAATTCCGTGTGGCATAAACCGTGTTCTTTATGGAATGCTTTGGCGAGCACTTCTAACATAGAAGACCACTGAAACGACCGAATGTTCAACTCGCTAATAGTGGTGGGTCAGTGACAGTTAGATCGCAAAATTAATCGGGTCGGACTTGCAGAAATTCTGGCAGCTTTTATGTGGGAAATATGTTGGATAAACAGTGAACTTGGAATGATAAAGCATTTACATTATTAAATACGGACTTGATAGCCATTTTATGTGCTTCCTTATGAAGAAAAAAGAATTTTCAAATGCTTATTGTAATTAAACCACATTCTCCTACCACCCTAAATTTGTGAAAAAGAACTTACAGGAAATGATTTGCAACTTGAGTTACGCGGCGTCTGTGTGGCAGGTATTAGGTAGTGGTTTCATCAACGCTGCTTTACATTGCCTAGCGTGTATCCACACTACTGGACATAAGAAATTGCTACACCACGAAGATGACGTGCTACAGATGCGAAATTTAACCGACAGGAAGAAGATGCAAATGATTAGCTTTTCAGAGCATTCAGACAAGGTTGGGGCCGGTGGAGATGCCTGGTGAAACGTTGTTGTGATTCCTCGTGTAAGGAGGAGAAATGCGTACCATCACGTTTCCGACATTGATAAAGGTCGGATTGTAGCCTATCGCGATTGCGGTTTATCGTATCGCGACATTGCTGCTCGCGTTGGTCGAAATCCAATGACTGTTAGCAGAATATGGAATCAGTGGGTTCAGGAGCGTAATACGCAACGCCGTGCTGGATCCTAACGGCCTCGTATCACTAGCAGTCGACATGACAGGCATCTTATCCGCATGGCTGTAACGTGTCGTGCAGCCACGTCTCGATCCCTGAGTCAACAGACGGGGACGTTTGCAAGACAACAACCATCTGCACGAACAGTTCGACGACGTTTGCAGCAGCACGGACTATCAGCTCGGAGACCATGGCTGCGGTTACTCTTGACGCTGCATCACGGACAGGAGCGCCTTTGATGGTGTACTCAACGACGAACCTGGGTGCACGAATGCCAAAACATTTTTTGGATGAATCCAGGTTCTGTTTACAGCATCATGATGGTCTCATCCGTGTTTGGTGACATCGTGGTGAACGCACATTGGAAGCGTGTATTCGTCATCGCCATACTGCTGTATCACCCGGCGTGATGGTATGGGGTGACATTGGTTACACGTCTCGGTCACCTCTTGTTCGCATTGACGGCACTTTGAACAGTCGACGTTACATTTCAGATGTGTTATGACCCGTGGCTCTACACTTCATTCGATCACTGCGAAATCCTACATTTCAGCAGGATAATGCACGACCGTAAATTGGAGGTCCTGGCTCGTCACAATACGCCAGTCACTACTCTTGATGAACTGTGGTATCGTGTTGAAGCTCCATGGGCAGCTGTACCTGTACACGCCATTCAAGCTCTGTTTGACTCAATGCCCAGGCGTATCAAGGCCGTTATTACAGCCAGAGGTGGTTGTTCTGGGTACTGGTTTCTCAGAATCTATGCACCCAAGTTGCGTGAAAACGTAATCACATGTCAGTTCCAATATATTAAATTTGTCCAATGAATACACGTTTATCATCTGCATTTCTTCTTGGTGTAGCAATTTTAATGGCCAGTAGTGTACTACTGCAGAGTGAAGGGACGTCGGAAGGAAGAAATATAGTGGTAGGTGAACTGTTCGATGAAAGTGACAGAGAGAGAGAGAAAGAGTAAGGAGACATAAGAAGACAAAACGAACCCGCCCGCCTCAGTCTCCTTCATGGGTTACCCAGATTATACCATGTGGTTGCTTTCAGAGAGTGCATGTGTAAGTTATGTGCTGTATGCACACGTTACACAAAATGTGTGTGCGTGTGTGTCTGTGTTCTGTTGGCGAAGTTGTGTGGCTTCAGCTGACAAAACATTCAATCATCGTCCTCGCCTCCGTCTGACACGGAACAGATGACTCTCAGAGATGCCACCACCACTGGATAACAATGACATCATGTCCCACTTACTCATTGTTGATGTAGTTGTAAACGTATCTAGGCGCCATGTAGAAGGTACAGAGGATGAGACTCTAGGGTACACACCGACTGGCTCTATCGTTTTAATGGGTGGTAAAATACTGGGCTGTGATTTGTAGAGCATGATATGCATGTGTTGACTTAGGAATTATCTGATTCGCCTATTTCCAAGAAAGATGTGTGGCTTAGGAGAGGATAGATGAAGAGAGGAGAGGGGAGGCAGAAGGTCATGGCTTAGGGGCCGGAAAGTTGAGGGGAGGGGGTGAGAAGGAAGTGGTGGGTGGAAAGAGATGATTTCATGCATTTGCCCCTGTCCCTGCATTTATGCAGGCCAACGGTTCAAGACCAAATCTGGCGTTCAATCCCCATTGCATTTCTATCGGTCTACTCGTGTGTATTCCAGCAATTAAGCAATAGTAGTAATGAAATGAACCAGACCAGCTAAATCCATGGGGCTAGTTCGTGGGATCTCCAATGTTAGGCGAGTAATGGAGTCCCTCAGGGAAATAGTAGGCTGGCAGGCTGCCAGTACACACTCAATATGACTGTTGGGAGTTAAAAGAAACGGAAGATTAATGTTTAACGTCTCATCTACAGTGATGTAATTAGAGATGGAGCGCTTCAAAAGGAACCGGCATTTGCATGAAGCAGTTTAGGGATATTATGGAAAACCTAAATCTGAATGGCCAGATGGTACCTGAAGCGTCGTGCTCACGAATGCGAGTCTGGTGTACTAACCGTTGCACCACCTCTCGGTGCTTGCCAGGAGTCCTTACCTGGCATGTGGAGGAAGGTCTGCCGGTCGCTATCGAATGTACTGGATGCAATCTGCTGCAAATCGTCGCTCATGTCTGCACGAATCACATGTGCCACTGAGACCAGCTTTGATTCCTTTCAGTGGTTGGCGGGTTTGATAAGGCATTTAGTGTCACACACGGAGTGTAAGCTCAGGTCACTGTCCGTAGTATCACAAAGTCGATAGCGGTCCTCTGGTTTGGAGCAGAATGGAACACCTAAACCAAAGGCTCAGACGATTCTGAGACGATATTAGATGCATACTAGTCGACCTACGGCGTTGGGTGTAGAGTTATATGTAGAGTTATATGATGTTAGTTGTGCACTACGTGCAGGATGTGGCCATGAGGGTAGCAGAGTACAAATGGCATACACGTGTTTTTTTACAGTAGAAAGACCTCCTCTTAGGATCACTGATGAACATTATTCTCAGAGGACATTCGTCCTTCGCAGACTGACAAGAGAAAAAGTTTGAAACGTCCCCTTAGAACAATTATACATGACTGTACTTAAACTGACACACAATATTTTTAGCGCAACGCAATCTGACTTTCAAAAATCCCTACAAAAGAATGGCCCTGACTAACATTAACCTATACCTTTCACAAATCACTTACCTCACCAAAAATCTTCGTTACTCGAACTACTGCAATACAGCGAGCGCCACTACTGCCAGCTAAATAAAAGATTCAAACTACGGAAGGCACTAACTACTGATAGGCATAGTTAGCAAATGAAAGATTTTAATAGAGAACAAACATTGTATTTACCTTAATAGTCATAATATATATAGCTGTTCATGACATCCATTCTTACAAATATCAAAACTCCGCCATTTCTATCCCCACATCCACCACTGCTGGCGGCTCACCTCCAACTGTGCAACGCTATGCGCTGTTCACATCCAGCTGCCCAAAACACTACAATGGCAGACAACAATGCAAACTAGCCACAGACTGCACACAGCACAGCCAGTGATTTTCATACAGAGCGCTACGTAACGTTGCCAATAACAAAACATAAACAGCCTGCTTACAAGTTAATATCAGTAAAACACAGGAACAGCCATGGTAAGGTCCGAATGAATATCACTTGTTAGAGGTAATAATGTTCAGAAAGTGTTAAGAAAAGAAATTTGATTGAAACTGTAACCGATTAGCAACGACATCCTAAATACAGATTGGAACATATATCGCAAGGATTGGTTAGACGCCAGTGGTGGTGCCGTATTTATTGCAGCTGAGAATTGGATAATACGTATCTATTGAGATCATAACTGATTCTGAGTGCGAAATAATCTGCTTGAAGCTAAGTATTAAAGAGGTTTCAGTCATTGTAATCGGATGCTATTATTCACCACATGCGGCGAGAGCTGCATTGTCAGAGGGCTTCACAGAGAATTTGCAGAATGCCGCGAATAAGTTTAAAAAAATGATTCAAATGGCTCTGAGCATTATGGGACTTGACATCTATGGTCATCAGTCCCCTAGAACTTAGAACTACTTAAACCTAACTAACCTAAGGACATCACACAACACCCAGTCATCACGAGGTAGAGAAAATCCCTGACCCCCCGGAAATCAAACCCGGAATAAGAATTAATTTATAGTAATAGGGGGAAACTTCAATTTGAGAGCTACAGAAAGATGGAGTCATACGATCAAAGCTGAGATCATACACAGAGATTTGTGTGACATTTTCTGAATATCTTGTGCAAAATTACTTCGAGCACGTAGCTCAAGAACCAGCACGTGAGGGTGAAGTCTAAGACCTCCTACTAGTACAAACAGACATGATCGTTCCGAGTCAGTTGATGTGGAGGAGGGCATCTGTGACCATTGGGCTGTGATAACATCAATGATTACGGGTGTTGTAAAGAATGTTGAAAAAGGTGCGAAAGTATTTTTGCTTACCTAGAGTGATAGGATACAAATTTCAATGCACCCGAATAGACAAAATCAATTATTCATATTTGTGAACAAAGATGTGGACTGATAAACATTGAAAGCATTGTTCAATACGCCACATGTACTCTGCTAACCAAGTAGCCACTTTCTTTGTATAGTGTACACCTGACATATTCAGGAGGCCCTCTACAACTTCATCCGGTAGTGGAAGTCGCAAAGATTCGCATCCGAGATCGTCGCAGAATCGTCGCAGACTCTGGCTTAGACCTCTCACTTGGTTCCAAAGCAGAGAACCGCTATCTGCTCTGGGCACGATATCGTGTTTTCATTTCATATGCCATGCTAGCTGTTTTGACGAATCCAGCCATCTGCTTAAAGGTACACAGGGTCGCCTCAGAAACCAACTGGAAAGCATCATACGTGCTGACATGAGCTACGATTTGAAGCCTGTTGCGCCCAGTGCGAGCAATAGCCACCGGCAGAGCCTCCTCCACAACCTGGCCAGACCACCCGGCCACGTCCACATTGGCCTTCTTTGCGACCTGCCTGCTATTTTTCTGAGGGGCCCCACTACCTGCCCTAACGCTTGAGCTCCCAATAACAAGTACACCCACTCTGCACTTGTCCGATTATGGCAGGAAAACCGGTCACTGCCCAACGTACGACTCATCCTGTGCTGACTCAGTTTAGTTATCAGTACTGGATAGCAGCTTGTATCTGTTGCCAAGGCAGAACGATAAAGCCGTCCGGCCAGCTCCTGCTTCCGCCCAGAGAGTCACGAACCCACCACTGCCCGCCATTCAACGTCAAATGACAAACAAGTCAGACGTTGCGAATTGAAATTCTCTGTAAATGCGACTGTTTCGGGCTAGGCTTTACCGTGACTGTTCTTGATACTCAATGAATTAACAATTTTATTGTTATTTCATTCGAAAGTCTCTGTGACAAAGAGGTTTCTAGGGTATTTCAATGGCGCAAAATGTATGTCAGTTTTTGCCCTGAGGTAACAGAGCGGTAGCCTGAAATCCGTTAAGCCTATCAACCGAGGACAAACGCAGCTTGTAGCTGTTTCCGGACAGTGAACAATTCTTCTTGTGTTCGCACACAACAGCCACAAGCCTTGTTCTTTTCGTGTTGTGTAGACAATGTAAAAATCACAAAAAATTTATCAACAAAACAATCAGGACTAATTGAGAAAGAACAAACAGGCTGCAGCAAGAGAAAAGAAAAATCACCCGACTGTGGCACTACTGAAGTTGCGGGAAGAGTTGTGCAGCATAATACTTCCTCCCTTACACGTCTCACGAATCAAAACGAGAAATATGAGGGAAATCAGAACTTTACTAGCAATCATTCTTCTCACACGTTATTCGCGAATGGAACTGGGAAGGAACGGAGTTCCATAATAGTGTTTCCTGAAGTACCTTCTGCCACACAACGAAAGTGGGTTTTTGGAGTAAAAATGTATATCTAGTAGATAGGAATAAGTGCGTTCAGCGTCAAGGATGGTGCCGCTATCTTAAAAACAACAGTATGTTGTCTGTTGTGTGTCCATAGGTTGTAGTTCCTGACTGGTTATCGAAGGTGGGGTACTACTCGTGACGGGAACTTGGGGATGTGCATTTAATGCACGGTGAAGCATGGTGTAGAATCTGGAACACTGAATGAATGTTCCGGAAAAAGTTCGAAACTGGAGTCATCCTAACTGAGAAAGGTTTAAGAGACTGAAGCGCATTTTTAACATGGCTATGTACGCACATTTGACTAAGATTGACTCTTGTTGTTGTTGTCTTCAATCCGAATACCGGTTTGATGCAGCTCTCCATCGTACTCTTTCATGTGCAAGCCTCTTCGTCTCTGAACAAGTACTGCAACGTACACCGTTCTGAATCTGCTTGCTGTAGTCATCTCTTGGTCTCGCTCTACAGTCACTTCCCTCTAGTAATAAATTGGTGATCCCTTGATGTCTCAGAAGGTGTCCCACCAACCGATCCCTTCTTCTAGTCAACCACAAACTTCTTTTCTCCCCAGTTCTGTTCTTTACCTCCATACTAGTTACGTGATATACCCATCGAATCTTCAGCATTATTCTATAGCATAAGATTTCAAAAGCTTCTATTCTCTTACTGTCTAAACTGTTTATCGTCCAAGTTTCATTTCCATACATGGCTATACCCCATATAAATACTTTCATAAAAGACTTCCTAACGCTTAAATTTATATTCGATGTTAACAAATTTCTTTTCGTCAGAAACGCTTTTCTTGCCATTGCCAGCCTAGACTCAATATCCTGTCTACCTCGACCATCATCAGTTATTTTTCAGCCCAAGTAGCAAAACTTATCTCATTCTTTAAGAGTCTCGTTTACTAACCTAATTCTCTCGGCATCATCCGGTTTAATTCGGCTACATTCCTGTAACCTATTGTGCTTTCATTGATGTTCCTCTTATACCTGCCTTTCATCGCACTATCCATCCTGTTCAATTGCTCTTCCTATCAGACTGTTGTCTCTGACGGAATCAGTAAACTTCAATTTTTTAGTTCTTCTTCCTGAACTTTAAATCTTTATCGAAATTTTTCTTTTGCTTCCTTTACCGCTTGCTCAGTGTACAAACTGAACAGCACTAGGGATAAGTTACAACCCTCTCTCACTCCCTTCTCAGTCACTGCTTCCTTTGCTAACTTCAGAATTTCAAAGACAGCATTCCAGTTAACATTGTCAAATGCTTCCTCCAAGTCCACAAATGTTGTAAACGTACGTTTGACTTTCCTTAACTTGTCTTCTAAGATAAGTTGTGGGGTCAGTATTGCCTCACGTGTTCCAGTATTTCTCCGGAATCCAAACTGATCTTCCCCGAGGTCGGATTCTACCAGTTTTCGCATTCTTCCTAAAGAATTCGTGTTACAGTTTTGCAACAATGACTCATTAAACTAATAATTCGATAATATTCACACCTGTCAGCACTTGCTTACTTTGGAATTGGAATAACTACATTCGTCTTGAAATCTGAGAGTATTTCACCTGTCTCATATATCTTACACGCCACATGGAAGAGTTTTGTCTTGACTGGTTCTCCCAAGCCTATCAGTAGAGCTGACGGAATGTTGTCTACGCCCAGGGCTTTGTTTCGACTTAGGTCTTTCAGTGCTCTGTCAAATTCTTCTTGCAATATCACGTCTCCCATCTTTACTTCATCTGCGTCCTTTTCCATTTCTGTAATATTGCTTACAAGTTCATCTCCTTGTACAGACTATTTACACTCTCCTAACACCTTTCAGCTTTGCCTTCTTTACTTAGGACTGGTTTTCCATCTGAGCTCTTGATTTTCATATAGCTGCATCTCTTTTCTCCAAATGCTTCTTTAATTTTCCTGTAGGGAGTGTCTTTTTTTGTCTCGTGATATATGCTTCTATATCCGTACATTTATCCTCTAGTCATTCGTGCTTAGCCATTTTACACTTCTTGTCAGTTTTGCACTTCTTGTCAGTCTCATTTTTCAGACATGTGTACTCCCTTTCGTCTGCTTTATTTGCTGCATTTTAATATTTTCTCTACTTATCAATTAAATTCAATATCATGTGTGTTATCCAAAGACTTCTACTAGGACTAGCTTTTTTACCTATTTGGTCCTCTGCTGCCTTCATTACTGTCTCTCGTAAAGCTACGGATTCGTCTTCTACTGTTTCCCGTGTTCTAGTCAGTCATTGCCCAATGCTCCTACTGAAACTCTCAACAACCTTTGGTTCTTTCAGTTTATCCATGTTCCATCTCCTTAATTTCCTACCTTTTCCCAATTTGTTTAGTTTTAATCTGCAGTTCATAACCAATAAAATATGGTCAGAGTCCAAATCTGCCTCTGGAAATGTCTTACAATTTAAAATCTGAATGCACTGGCTACAGAAGCACATTTCACTGACGCTGGCCAGAAAAGCACATCTGACTGTTCTTGAGTATTGAAGCAAAAATGCCTTACGTTGAATATACGGACGCAGACGACTGAAAAAGAATGTTCAAACACAACGGACTGATAATTGGCGAACAAACGTAACACACTTGTAATGGATGTACATACGCAACGGACTGATAATGAATATGTACCTGCATATAACGTACGAGGGTCTATCAACAATTATTGCAACATACACTCCTGGAAATTGAAATAAGAACACCGTGAATTCATTGTCACAGGAAGGGGAAACTTTACTGACACATTCCTGGGGTCAGATACATCACATGATCACACTGACAGAACCACAGGCACATAGACACAGGCAACAGAGCATGCACAATGTCGGCACTAGTACAGTGTATATCCACCTTTCGCAGCAATGCAGGCTGCTATTCTCCCATGGAGACGATCGTAGAGATGCTGGATGTAGTCCTGTGGAACGGCTTGCCATGCCATTTCCACCTGGCGCCTCAGTTGGACCAGCGTTCGTGCTGGACATGCAGACCGCGTGAGACGACGCTTCATCCAGTCCCAAACATGCTCAATGGGGGACAGATCTGGAGATCTTGCTGGCCAGGGTAGTTGACTTACACCTTCTAGAGCACGTTGGGTGGCACGGGATACATGCGGACGTGCATTGTCCTGTTGGAACAGCAAGTTCCCTTGCCGGTCTAGGAATGGTAGAACGATGGGTTCGATGACGGTTTGGATGTACCGTGCACTATTCAGTGTCCCCTCAACAATCACCAGTGGTGTACGGGCAGTGTAGGAGATCGCTCCCCACACCATGATGCCGGGTGTTGGCCCTGTGTGCCTCGGTCGTATGCAGTCCTGATTGTGGCGCTCACCTGCACGGCGCCAAACACGCATACGACCATCATTGGCACCAAGGCAGAAGCGACTCTCATCGCTGAAGACGACACGTCTCAATTCGTCCCTCCATTCACGCCTGTCGCGACACCACTGGAGGCGGGCTGCACGATGTTGGGGCGTGAGCGGAAGACGGCCTAACGGTGTGCGGGACCGTAGCCCAGCTTCATGGAGACGGTTGCGAATGGTCCTCGCCGATACCCCAGGAGCAACAGTGTCCCTAATTTGCTGGGAAGTGGCGGTGCGGTCCCCTACGGCACTGCGTAGGATCCTACGGTCTTGGCGTGCATCCGTGCGTCGCTTCGGTCCGGTCCCCGGTCGACGGGCACGTGCACCTTCCGCCGACCACTGGCGACAACATCGATGTACTGTGGAGACCTCACGCCCCACGTGTTGAGCAATTCGGCGGTACGTCCACCCGGCCTCCCGCATGCCCACTATACGCCCTCGCTCAAAGTCCGTCAACTGCACATACGGTTCACGTCCACGCTGTCGCGGCATGCTACCAGTGTTAAAGACTGCGATGGAGCTCCATATGCCACGGCAAACTGGCTGACACTGACGGCGGCGGTGCACAAATGCTGCGCAGCTAGCGCCATTCGACGGCCAACACCGCGGTTCCTGGTGTGTCCGCTGTGCCGTGCGTGTGATCATTGCTTGTACAGCCCTCTCGCAGTGTCCGGAGCAAGTATGGTGGGTCTGACACACCGGTGTCAATGTGTTCTTTTTTCCATTTCCAGGAGTGTATTTTTTTCTCACCTAGTTACGATCGAAAAAATGCAGAATTTGTTGTGGGGCGTCGTGGAATATTCCCGCTTCAGTCCCTATAGTTTCATGAAATTCCGATGGGACACAGCACCATGCGTAGCCATCAAAATGGCGCCTGTAACGGGGGTGCGTTCTTAACAGAGCTAATTGAGCTGTTATTCACTTTCTTTTGGCGGAAAACTACAGAGTCGCAGGTATTCATGTGCGCTTGCAAAATATCTACGGAGACCTAAGCGTGAACAAAAGCCCGGTGAGTCGTTAGGCAAGGTGTCTGTCATCATCGCAACAATGTAGCGCAAACCTCTCCGAACTCCCGCGTGCCGGCTGGTCACACACAGCTGTGACTCCTGCAATGTTGGAACGTGAGGACACTCTCATTCGAGGTGATACGACGCATCACAGTCACACAATTCGCTGGACGTCTGTATAGGTCGTGCTGACACTCTCGTCCACCAGTTTGGGTACTCAAAGGTGTGCGCTTGCTGGTTTTTTCGCTGTCTAATAGAAGACCGTAAGGAGCAAAGAAGGACCATCTGTGCAATGCAATATGCACTCCGCCTGAAGCAGTACACGGATAATGGGGAGATTATACGGAGCACGCATTGGCGTCGACATCGAGCAATAGAGTGGTACCTTGCGGGTATACTGGCCCTTCCAGTAAGGTGGAGTAAAGCCGTCACATTGAATGGATATTACGTTGGAAAATAGGGTTTTGTAGTCGAAAGAGTGGGGGATAATATGGTGTATTGGAATCCTGAATAAAACTAGTCTACTTTCAGGAGAAAAAATGTGTTACTTTACATATAGAACGTCCATCGTACATTCAAACACAACGGATTTAATTTACTGTTATTCAAAAACAGGTGCACACACGGTTAACGCTCCAGACTGCCTTAATGATACCTCTAAGATCTACCTTATTGTCCCGTATCCAACCGAGCCTCAAACATTCCAGGAAACCCATGGAATTAGCGGACAATTGGCACTTGTCTGTGATCTTCGTAGCAACGTGCTTCATACCGGAACAGGAAGCTGAAACACAGCAATGGTGTGCTTTGCCTTGGAACCCAGTAATTGTGCAATGGACATACTTGCTTCTGACCACGCGTTACCAAACCTTTCGCAACTTATAGTCCAACTCATCTTCTACTGCGTCTCTGGACATGTTAATATTGTCAGAAGATCAGTTGTAATAAAAAAGGAATCGAAGCTGTGGACGTAGGCGTCACATGATTTGGAAATTTGAAATCTGTGGTAAGGACTATGGGACCAAACTGCTGAGGTCATCGGTCCCTAGGCTTACGCACTACTTAATCTAACTTAAACTAACTTACGCTAAGGACAACACATACACCCATGCCCGAGGGAGGACTCGAACCTCCAACGGGGGGAGCCGCGCGAACCGTGACAAGGCGCCTAAGCCCTCGCGGCGCGTCACATGATGAAAATGTGCGAAACAAAACTACAGTAAAGGTTAATATAGCACAACAGGAAAATGCGAGTCCACAAATTACACAAAGAAGATTTTATACTCGAAATTACTTTAAACTAAAAGTACACGTGTTCGCCACACCTGTCACAATATTCGCCCCTCGATAAAACATTCAGGACCAGGCAAAATCGAACAAAATTCGAAAATATCTTTTCCACCTATATTGTGTTTTCAGTAAATCGAACTAACGGCAGAAATTACACGATATGTCATGTGTACATAATACTATAAGGAGACCCTTCAGGTTCTGTCACAATCTAAACACATTTCCCACAGCTAAAATAATATCACCTCGAAGCTGAAATAGCCATAAATCACACCACACGACAGAGCATTCTTACTTCTTAAAAGTCGTATGTACTCCGGCCTCATTAATCACTGCCTGATAAGACAAAGAACTTGGGGCTTGTTAGCCCTTCGTGATACACAAATCTCATATTTACCAAGAAGATTCCTCTCCAAGAAGTTACTTGTACACCACACATCTCGACGTAACAAATTCCTAAATAGTTACGAAATACACGGCCGCGAAGCGACCAGAGTAACCACATGTGAGCTCAAACAAAGGAACATTGCAGTTAACTCCAGCCAATGTCTTGGTACTTTAATTTACGAAAGATTATATGTGCGGAAACATATGATAATAAATCGCCGCAGAGGAAAGCTGAAATCCCTGGACTAGCAGGACAGAGCAGATGAGGTTATATTTGTGGAAAGCGGCCAAAATAAGTTACTGTCAGTTGCACTCAATATATAAACTTTATTTGCTAAAACACACAAACAAACAAGCAAGAATAAAAAAACTCAAGGTTTTAACGAACGATCTCCTTTGATTTAATTTAGATCGGATGAAGGCCACATCGAAAATCCAAGGCACAAGGCCTAAGCAAAGACCTGAGGTACAGAAGTTCTTCTGGAGGTTTCACTTCTTCCGAAAAAAAAATTGTTGTCTTCAATATATATAGGCTGAAAGCCTTAGCTTAAAACTATCCCATAGAACTCGACTGCAGGCTACATATTAATCAAGAACAGTGTTACGGCTTAAGGCCGAGACAAAGAGTTTCAATGTTTAATCTAAATAGGTTGAAAACTCGGCTGAAGGCCGCATATCAGCAAAACAATTTAATGGCTTAAGGCCTAGGAATATGAGTTTTTAATTTGAAAAGGCTAAAGGCCTTATCTTAAAATATTTCGTGTAAAACTCGGCTGAAGGCCTCATACTAAAGAATAACAATCTTATGACTGAAGGACAAGACAAGGATTTTGAATTTTTTGATTTAAGAGAGATGAAAACTCGGCTGAAGTCCATATACCACGCAGAAAACAATTTTACGGCTTAAGGGCTAAAGGGAAGAGCTTCTAAATTTCAACTAAAATACGCTAAAGCCTTTATCCTACAATGTTTCTCATAAAACTCGGCTGAAGGCCACATACGAACCCTAATGAATCTCACGGCTTAAAGCCCAGACAAAGAAATTTCAAATTTTTAATTTCAACTGGAAAACTCGCCTGAAGGACACATACAAACTAGAAAATATTTCTTGCGGCTTAAGGCCTAGACAAAATTTTTCAACTTTTGATTTGAAATGGCTGAAAACTCGGCTGAAGGCCACATACCAAACAAGAAACAATTTTTTAAATTTTTTTTATTTTTATTTTTTATTTTTTTGCGGCTTAAGGCCTAAGAAGCAAGTCTTGCAAATTTAATAAGCTAACACTCGCTGAACGCCACACAGAGTAGTTAAGACTAAAAAGGAAATCACTGTGTAAAGCGCAAGGAGCAGCGCTCAGAAAGTTCCAAGGGTCGGCGTGGGAAGGTAATACTAACGCACGTTTAGGTGAGACAGGCAGCTAGACCAACAACTTCTTAATCGGAAGGATACCCAACCGAAAGCCAGCAGACGAACCAACCGACAAGATCAGTTCTGCTCCACCCGACCAGCAAAATGACAACAAGATGTCAATAGCACAACGTTCTGGACACTGGTGCCCAATACAGTCAAGTCAGAATAAACGCCAAAAACCACGAACAAGACCTCAGCTGTCGAACTACACGCCGTGCTGGACAGCATCAACAAGACGAGGAAAATACACTGCCGAAAACCACGTCAACTAGCAGGGCATGGTAACCGGTACGTCAACGGCCACAAGGCAGAAGATACCGCTGGTACACTTCATTAATGAAGGAATGAATTAAATTAAGTTAAACACCACACAAAAAGATGGCTGCAATTCTAGCCGACTTCAATGCACACATGTTGTTGCTCACGGGAACCTCCTAGAAAGCGACAACCAAGATCAAACGAAGAGATGTGATAGCAATTGAGACTTGATAGTAGGTTAAGTGAGCACTCAACTTTAGTGTCCAGGATCGGTGGGCGACGAACTTCGTAACCCTCGCAAGAAGCACCTCACAACTCCAACGCGTGTGCACGCCACCAGCGGCTTCGGCCTGACTACGCGCTACGAGACTTCCTCGCAGCTCTGCGCCAACCGACCAACTGCCATACGCAACACACCCGGAAAATATTTCCGCCACACCAAAGATAGTACAGCAGTACTAGTATCGATACATGCTGCTGCTGCCACTCACGGAGAGAAGACAGCAACGTTATGGCGGTAACCGATGAAGGAATAAGACACCACTGGACTGCAGCCAATGATAAAAAACAAAGCATGATGCAAGTCAGCCACGGCTGAAAAGCATTTATTAGCAAGATGAAACTAATACTGACTAGTGGCTGATTTCTACGTGGACTGCAAAGAAAAATCAATTTCAAGAATTTAAATTACAGAATTGCTGCAATAATTATACTTAAAGGAGATACATAATGATCAAAGCGATAAAATTGATTCCCACCCTTTAGCACAACCAACGTATCATCCCTTGTACTCCAACAGTGGCGGCGGCGAGATCTTTCATGGGCACTGTTCACGACTCAAGTGTCCCCAAAGAATGTGACCACGAGACTGTGTCAAAGGGCCCTGATACTCCATTAGAGCTCAGTCCTTTACCTGAGCTTAAGATAGAGTTCACTTGACCAGTGGTCGTAGATTGTGCCCAGTTCGCCAGTCATTTGTCTGTGCCGTTGACTTTCCCACCGAGGGCGTTGCGACCCGTGGTGACGTCAACGTGGTGTTTCCGATCACAAATATTTTAGTAGTGTGTTTCCTGACCGTCGAAGGAATCTACAACAGTGAGTGAGGCTCTGCCGATCATTCTATATTAAGAACATTACTTCACATTTTAACTAGGTTTAGGACTGGTGAGGATGTAGTCCTTAAACATGTTTTAGTTTTTTTAAATTTTTGTTTTTCTTTTAGCTTTCTATTTTGTATTTACCTTTTTTCTGTCTACTTCTGTCACACTTCTTATTTTATGAATTGTTAATTTCTCACTCAATTTTTGGTAAGAAAGACAGAGATTTTAAAAATCTTCTCTTATTCAAACCCCCAAATCTTTATATATTCTTATGTCTTTTAATATTTTTTCAAGATCTACGTACTTGTTTCTCCTCTTTTTTTTTTGAAAATGCAGACCACTGAAATTTTTATTTAACTTAAAATATAGCTTTACTCCTTCCTACTTCAGCTTATTTATTGGAAAGTATACCTTTGGGTGTTTTTGATTCATTGAGGAGCTCAGTTTCCTATGCCAACCTTCGACAGGATTTGTGGTACTGTGCAGTTGATTAAAATCATTCCACATTTCAATCGGTATGCTAGTATTTTCCGTTCGTTGACTGAACGTATAGTTGGAAAATTTCAAGATCTTTTCTTTGCTGGATATTTCCTCCATTATTGCGATCCATGCTACGTCAACACTATCTGGCAGGAGATGTCCAACTTTAGCACACGTGAGGCAAAACTATCGGACTTCTTCTCTATCCCTGTGTCTCTCCGTTAATCCCAGTTCCTGTATTTTCTTCCATAGATATTGGCTGAAGTGAAAGTGAGAACAGGAAAGTGTTGTTTCAGGGAACACTGTTTTCATAGCTTTAATTGAAGGCATTTCAAAGTCTAGCACTGAAGTTCCCGGTGACAGTCCAGGCTTCTTCTTTTTCAATACAGAAAACAAGCTCTTTCATATATATTTTAACTTTTGTGTGGGAGCAAAGCAGATAAAACAGGAAACATTTTCGTCTCTTCTTCTGTTCTCCCGATGTCAGTGTGTATGGTTTGTAGGTCTTTTAATTGCTTCGAAAAACTATCCCATCAATAAGAACAGTTCCATTTTGACACAGGATTTTGTCCACTTCTTCACAGCAGAGGACCAGGATTACTTTGTCAGTAACAGACCGATCGTCAAACTTCAAAGAACTATTACCTTCAGTTAATTTCAAAATGTCGTCGCTTAGTTAAATCTTCGAACTAATACCAGGGCTGGGTCTCCCCAGTAACTTTCCTTCTTACTTTACACAATGCAGTCTTACAGTTGTCATAATTTGCCTAATTTGCGACGAAATCTAAACATTCATCTCTCAGACCTTGAAATTTCCATTTAAAAATTTGGAGAGCAGGAGTTGTCATTTCTTCATGGACTCATTTTCTGCAGTTATGCATTCGTTTCTTAATCTGCCCATTTGCTTCTTCAGATGGGCCAGAATGTTTCTATTCAGCCATGGTTCTGCCATTTGCAATTTTTAAACGGCCTCAGCGTCTACTCCTTTGGAAATTCATGCACAACCAGTTATACTCAAAGCATTTTCTGGGCACCCAGTAGTGATGATCATTATTGAGAAGACACAGTTCCCGTTTCGTTTTTTAATTATTTCCGTTACTCACGGTGTGTAGAACTCAAGTAGCTTAGGCCTACGGAACTATGCAGGAACGAAGGCTGACGACGAGGACATTACCTGACTGACGGTGACAACACATTCGTTGCTCGTGAACGATTGACGTAAGCAGTGGCGGAGGTTCTGGTCGGAAAACCCGCAGTGCAAAACCGCTTGGTCGCAAGTCCTGCGGAACCTGCAACACCAACTGCGGGCTCAGAAACACTACGGTCGGAAAGTATACGTAGCCCGTTTGTCTAACGAGATGTCTTTGATCAAAACAGAAGCCAGAGTACGAACGAGAAATGAATAATATGGAAATCTCTCCCTGCGCTCGTGCATGCCAAATACAAGCGCGAGTTGTATAAAAAAAGATACGGATACTAAAATATCACAGAGGATCGATCTTTCAATTGGAAGAAAAAATGAAATGTTGGGTTGTTTGGGGGAAGAGACCAACAGCGAGGTCATCGATCTCATCGGATTAGGGAAGGACGGAGAAGGAAGTCGGCAGTACACTTTCAAAGGAACCATCCCAGCATTTGCCTGGAACGATTTAGGGAAATCATGGAAAACCTAAATCAGGATGGCCGGACGCGGGATTGAACCGCCGTCCTCCCAAAAATGAAATGAAATGATCGTATGACATTTATTGGCCGGGATATCCCCTTCGAGGTTCGGTCGCTGTCTTGCAAGTCTTTTTAGTTGACGCCACTTCGGCAACTTGCGTGTCAAGAATGATGAAGGACACACATCACCCAGTCGCTTGCCGGGAATCGAATCCGGGCCCCTCTGGGTGGTAGACGGTATCGCTACCGCTGCGCTACGGAGGTGGACTCAATTGGAAGAAATTTATTACTGTGGATAGTATCTTAGGAGAAAGTGGGTCGTTGAAGTCACAGTAATCTGCTTAAAATTTTCCGCAAAGAGTTATTCGCACATTAGAATCTCACATGATGTTTTTCGATCGTGTAAGCGAAGATTCTTGAACAAGCACTCGTCAAACTGTTCCTGTAGTGCACATTTTGAGGAGCACCATGTCTCCACATTGTTTACCGGCGGAGCAACAATGACAGCCCTAAAATAAGCGACGTCTGCATGGAACGGGGCCAAATTCTGTCATGCATACGTTGAGTTATTTATCTCAAAAACAAGTAAATATTCATTTTTCATTATTATTTTCTCATCTTAAAAGTACGTAGTTTACGATCCTCTGTCTTCCGTATAGTTTTGACTCTTAATGTTTCAGGAAACCCTTTGTGTGTTGTTGACGTGTGTCAGACATTTTTAAGGCGTTAGAGGGGATAATGGTTAAAGACATATACTTCGAACAAAGAGAAAAATATTTATCTAAGACTAATAAACGTACTCTTACCACAGATGAAGTAGCATCTGAGACCTGCGAGCAAATCCTTGAGAATGTTTGCCGTTGTGACAGCCGGCCGGGGTGGCCGAGCGGTTCTAGGCGCTGCCGTCTGGAACCGCGCGACCGCTACGGTCGCAGGTTCGAATCCTGCCTCGGGCATGGATGTCTGTGGTGTCCTTGGGTTAGTTAGGTTTAAGTAGTTCTAAGTTCTAGGGGACTGATGACCTCAAAGAATTTAAGTCCCATAGTGCTCAGAACCATTTGAACCAAACCGTTGTGACATTCAGCTGGCAGCAGTGAACGCTGTTTGGTTTCGATGCACTGACTCCTTCACTAATGGACCTTCACGGACAACGGTTCCTGCGCATTCGCTTTGCGGCTCAACCAGTTCTCCCACTCCGTTAACAACAAAACGAAGGCCTCCAAAGATGCAGGCTTCCAGCCCGGGCACCAATTTACTCTCCAATAATAAAAAGAGAGTGAGATTTTGATACCGCATTAATTTAATGATCGGCGACTCGCACTCAGAGTGAGACGAAAATAAAGGCGCAGTGCGTATCCGTAATGAGGCGTCTCACCTACTCAGACGCACCATTAAGTTTTTTTCTCTAAGCTCTGAATAGCCGACGGAAGGTCCTCCCTTAATCTGGAAGTCGTTGCGAATTTGCAATCACCTCTTAAGTGCGTGCAGAGGACAAGGTGGCTGCTGTACAACAGGTGGCGGGACCACTGAGGACCGCCTACCTGCCCATCAGCGGAGGACTTCTCCAGAGGATAAACAGGCCGCCGTCATTGCCAAGCAGGGCTGATCTCCTTGCGGGATTTATTTTTCTTCGGTACTGGCAGGGCACCGACTACCAATTAAGCGGGCGCCGTGTTTATACGGCTGAGTGGCCTGACCGCTATCTTTGGCTGGGCACCGCGGCCCACTAGGGCGCGCCTCCAGCGTACGGCGCATGCGCTTCCTGCCCACAGCTCGCCAACGCAGCGGCGCGTGTATCCACGCTAGGCTTCGAGGTACAATTCTGCTTCTCGGATGAATGGTTTCACGGTGTCATTGTTGTTGTGGTATTCAGTCCTGAGACCGGTTTGATGCAGCTCTCCATGCTAATCTGTCCTGTGCAAGCTCCTTCATCTCCTAGTACCTACTGCAACCTACATCCTTCTGAATCTGTTTAGCGTATTCATCTCTTGGTCTCCCTCTACGATTTTTACCCTCCACGATGCCCTCCAATGCTAAATTTGTCATCCCTTGATGCCTCAGGACATGTCCTACCAACTGATCCCTTCTTCTTGTCAAGTTGTGCCACAAACTCCTCTTCTCCCCAATCCTATTCAACACCTCCTCGTTAGTTACGTGATCTACCCACCTAATCTTCAACATTCTTCTGTAGCACCACATTTCGAAATCTTCTATTCTCTTCTTGTCCAAACTATTTATTGTCCATATTTCACTTCCATACATGGCTACACACCATACAAATACTTTCAGAAACGACTTCCTGACAGTTAAATCTATACCCGATGTTAACAAATTTCTCTTCTTCAGAAACGCTTTTCTTGCCATTACCAGTCTACATTTTATATCCTCTCTACTCCGAACATCATCAGTTATTTTGCTCCCCAAATAGCAAAACTCCTTTACTAGTGTAAGTGTCTCAGTTCCTAATCTAATTCCCTCAGCATCATCTGACTTAATTTGACTACATTCCATTATCCTCGTTTTGCTTTTTTTGATATTCGTCTTATATCCTCCTTTCAAGACACTGTCCATTCCGTTCAACTGCTCATCCAAGTCCTTTGCTGTCTCTGAAAGAATTACAATTCTCTGCCTCGTGATGACTGGGTGTTGTGTGATGTCCTTAGGTTAGTTAGTTTTAAGTAGTTCTAAGTTCTAGGGGACTGATGACCTCAGATGTTGAGTCCCATAGTGCTCAGAGCTATTTGAACCATTTGAACCAGCAGTTGCCGCGAGAGCATTGTGGAAATGCCATACAAACTGTGGTAGAAGGTCTGAACGTCTGTGTAGTAACTCAGAATAGCTCGAACACATATTTCGAGATTCATTCATGTTTACTGTTGCGCAATGAAATATCTGCCTACTTATTAATATTTCATCCATAGAGGACAGATTCGTGGGTCAAAACTTAATACAGAAAGGGGAATATTTTGAGAGCATTGATACTAAAGTCATGCCACTTATTTACTGAAATTCAAATCAGAGAGGAAGTAGGAGGATTAAAAGTTGTACGGTAGCAGCTGAGAACTGTGTGCATATGAATACTGAGTAAAATACATCGCATTACTCAGTGGGCTTTATGGCTTTATTCGTAAAGGAAAACCATCTCCTAAAACTAGTATCTGAAGCAATAAAAAACACCATGTCCTAAAACTAGTATTTGATGCAATAAGAAACACCTAAGGAATTGAAGATGTAATAAGGTTTATCGACGAGTACATTTACAGTTACACAAAGAACTGAAGCGTTGCATTACGAGCAGGTAGACTGCTAAAACTATGAGACATATGTTCAAGTAAGAGTCAAACAATGTATCACTTCTTCTCACCCACGTCTTTCGAAATAATCGCAATGAGACAATCAGACAAACTGGAACTCATGCGGGAATGTAGACGTTACAGTAGGGTTCGAATTTCTCATTCAGTCAACGTAAACGAATCTATCAGAGACCTGGATAGTATCACTTGCAATTTCAGGCCTTCCTCATGTGCAGCTGTTATCTACGAGGTAATTTTATCAGGTAAAAATATCATTAATGTCCAGTTATAATTGTTGCTTTATAAAAAATCGGCTTCGAATAAAAACTGACAAGGAGCTCTTGATGTGGAGAAATGCAGAGTCATGACTCCACGAAAATTAAAACCATAGTATCATTTGACTACAGGCTTCTAGAGTTTGTGGTATGATGCAAATATAAGAGACTTTAAGAAAATAAATACCGACAGCCACAGCCCCATTCCATTTAGATAAAATGGAATTACAGAGATGTAAGAGATAAGGAATGAAATGACCAAAATCAAATGGCTCTAAGCACTATGGGACCTAACATCTGAGGTCATCAGTCCCTTAGACTTAGAACCGCTTAAACCTAACTAACCTAAAGTCATCACACACATCCACGCCCGAGGCAGGATTCGAACCTGCGACCGTAGCAGCAGCACGGTTCCAGACTGAAGCTCCTAGAACCGCTCGGCCACAGGGGATAGCTGAAAAGACCATATTTCCTTAACCCTATGCAATTCAAATGGCAAATTCAAATTCTTTGATAGGATAATGGCAAAATGAAGACTGTTTAGAATAGAGGGCCCAAAAAAGTTTTTATAGACCATTCTTCATTGCTGCTCACTCGGATCGGACCCGTATCTACATCTACATCTACGTGATTACTCTGCTATTCACAATAAAGTGCCTGGCAGAGGGTTCAATGAACCACCTTCATGCTGGCTCTCTACCGTTCCACTCTCGAACGGCACGCGGGAAAAACGAGCACTTAAATTTTTCTGTGCGAGCCCTGATTTCTCTTATTTTATTATGATGATCATTTCTCCCTATGTAGGTGGGTGCCAACAGAATGTTTTCGCAATCGGAGGAGAAAACTGGTGATTGAAATTTCATGAGAAGAGCCCGTCGCAACGAAGAGCGCCTTTGTTTTAATGATTGCCACTCCAAGTCACGTATCATGTCTGTGACACTATCTCCCCTATTTCGCGATAATACAAAACGAGCGTATAACGTCAGAGTCACGGGGACATCGAGAGTATCCAAAGGAGACTGTTGCGAATGATCACAGGCTTATTTGCTCGGCGAGAGAGAGAGATTTGATAAATTTTAGATAAAAGACGCTTGAAGATGTAACACATCTCACAAGAAGCTGCTTGGAAAATTTCAACAACCTTCTTTCACTGTAGTAACTAAAGACATTCTTCCCTCCTTACGTCGTTGCAACTAGGAACGTGTCGATAAAATTAAACAAATAGCTTCTCGGACAGATGTGCGCAACGAATCATTCGTTCCATGTGCCATCCACCAACGACAAGAGAAGAAACTTTAATTTATAGTGGAATAAAAAGTACCCTGAGTCAGGCACTTCACGGTGCTTCGCACAATGTCGAGTCCAAAAACTTTCGAGACCGGATTAACAAAAAACAGAGAAAAGACGAGATGGTGATTCTAATGCTTCAGTTGCACTAAATAGTGCCTCCCCGACTGCGTGCAATGCACAGAACGTTCGTAAAACCATGTGAAACTTCAGAAAAGTTGTTCTTTTGGACGTTGTTCAACACGCGTGGCACATTGGTTAGAATGTCGGCTATGTCGTTAAAATGCTGACAGTTCACGTGAATTTCTTCATTTTGTTGTTTTGTGGTATGTTTATATCGATAACAGCAAGCCTCGTCACCCAAGATTTTTTTTTTATTTTTTCCAGCAAAGACACGGTATAGGCACCGACAAGACGGATATAATGGTAGACGTTGACAATGGTGTCCCTCAAATTTTGAGAACAGACATGCAGCATTTAATGGTTGTCAAAAGTGTTTGTTATTCAATGTAACTTGCTACTTCTGCTGCGAGTAAAACTCTGACAAGAAATCTTGACTTCTTAGTTAGCGAAACATATAACTGGATTTGCGATCCACTCACCAATGATTGTATCGTGATATTTATCAGACAACAAGTGAAGGAGCAGAGCCCCTCAAAATTCAAAACGCATGTGATACGCGACGGTCGTCCATAGAGTCTGCGATAACAAGAGTTACAGATCAGTGGCTAGAGCTTAGGACGCACTTTGAAATAACGCAAGTCAAAGACAAGTGTTACTTTTCGTAAATGCTTAATGAAATATTTTCTGATGAATACAGTTTGGCGTGTTTAATACTTTTAAACCTGATTCTTTCACATTTGCATAAGGCAAATAAACATTTTTAATTCAACATGATGAATCCGAACAAGCCATTAAATAACCTCGTTGTGCTAATAGTGCCACTAATGAAAAAATTGTTGTACCTAAATATACTGTGCAAAAAAAAATTAAATTTAGACTTTGAAAAGCACCTACATCCTAAACCATACCTAGCATATGAATTTTTAAAAAAGGATTGCGACAAAGAGGCATCTAATTTGTCTGCCCATTAGTAATTCAGTTGTTACAAAGACTTCCATACAATATTGAGGAATGTCCAAAGCTCTTTGGGTCGTTATAGAGTCTGTGATTCCTCTCCTAGAATGTTGTGTAGTGTTGACCCTGGCACAATAACAAAACTTGATTTTCGTGGCAACATTTAACTCTTGTCATATGGTCTGACACCATTAATAAACCACGGAATAATGTAGATAGAGAGGTAAAAATTGACACACATGCTTGGGATGACATGGGGTTTTATTAGAACAAAAAAAAAAGGAAGTTCACAAAATGTCCGACAGATGGCGCTGGACAGGAAAATGTCAGTGACTGCGCATGACAATCGTGTATAAAAGAAAGGAGCTGTAATGAGAGAGAGAATCAGATGCGCCAGCAGTCGCAGCATGTTGACGTTACCTGAAAAGGCACATTTAGTGAAGCTGTATTATCAGAATGGGGAGTGTGCTAGTTCAGCGCTACGATCCTATCGCCATAGGAAGGGGATTCGAACGGGCAAAGGTCCGTTGACGAATGCAGCTGTGGCGAGAATGATTTCGAAGTTCGAAGCCAAGGGTTGTTTAGACGATTGACCCCGTAGTGGCCGACTGAGCACAAGGCGTAATGCTGCTGAGACAGTTCAGGAAGAAATGGAGACTGTAGCGGGCTCGTCTATGCACGGGGAAGCCAGCGCTCGTGCAGTCGCACGTCGCACTGGCATTCCATACACTACTGTTTGGTTGGCAGGCGTACCCTCCGATGCTGTCCGTACAAAATCCATCGGCATCATGAACTGTTACCTGGCGATTTAGTGAAGCGGAGGGCATTTGTGGTGTGGACGTTTCAAAAGATGGCGGAAGATGACGATTGGTTGAGTAACGTGTTGTGGACCGACGAAGCTCATTTCACGCTTCGAGGGTCTGTCAACGCCCACAACTGCAGAATTTGGGCTACCGAAAATCCTAGAACTGTCGTGGAAACTCCACTGAACGACGAGAAAGTCACGGTATGGGTTGGATTTACCACATCTACCGTTATCGGGCCTTTTTTCTTCGAGGAAATGCGTGATTCTGGTTTTGTAACTGCTACCGTGACGGGTGAGAGGTACGCCGATATGTCACGAATCGCATCATCCCCAGCCTGGTTGATAAACACCTGCTGGAACGTACGATGTTTATGCAGGATGGCGCTCCACCCCACCATATTGCTAAACGCGTGAAAGATCTCATACGCGCGTTGTTTGGTGATGATCGTGTGCTCAGCCGCCACTTTCGTCATGCTTGGCCACGCAGGTCCCCAGACCTCAGTCCGTGCGATTATTGGCTTTGGGGTTACTGATGTCGCAAGTGTATCGTGATCGATCGACATCTCTAGGGATGCTGAAAGACAACATCCGACGCCAATGCCTCACCATAACTCCGGACATGCTTTACAGTGCTGTTCACAACATTATTCCCCGACTACAGCTATTGTTGAGGACGATGGTGGACATTTGAGCATTTCCTGTAAAGAACATCATCTTTGCTTTGTCTTACCTTGTTGTGCTAATTATTGCTATTCTGATCAGATAAAGCGCCATCTGTCGGACATTTTTTGAACGTTTGTATTTTTTTGATTCTAATAAAACCGCATGCCATTCCAAGCATATGTGTCAATTTGTACCTCTCTATCTACATTATTCCGTGATTTACTCAGTTTTCTAATTTATACTGACTTTTTGATCACCCGGTATAGCGATGCAAATGACATCAACCCATTTTCACGAATCCCACTTCACGAACTGGCAACGTTAGCATTGCTGCAGCTAACGGTAACATGGTCGAGCGCAGAATTGGAAAAAAATATTTTAACCAAACGAACATGATTAGAGAGAAATAGGATAAAATCTGAATGAGGAATTGGCTATTGTCGATTCCATCAGGAATGAGAAGGAAGAAACAGTGCTGCCACTGTTATCAACTACCAACAAAAGTCCTGAAGCAGACACGATCTGCCGGCCGGTGTGGCCGAGCGGTTCTAGGCGCTACAGTCTGGAGCCGGGCGACCGCTACGGTCGCAGGTTCGAATCCTGCCTCGGGCATGGATGTGTGTGATGTCCTTAGGTTAGTTAGGTTTAAGTAGTTCTAAGTTCTAGGGGACTGAAGACCTCAGAAGTTAAGTCTCATAATGCTAAGAGCGATTTGAATTTAGACACGATCTGTTACGGCATGTACACTGATCAGCCAGAACATTATGACCCACATGCCTAACAGCCAGCATGTCCACCTTTAGCAAGGATAACAGCGGCGCCGCATCGTGGCAGGGAAGGAATGGGGCCTTGGTAGGTCGCGGGAGGGACTTGGCACCATATCTGCACATACAAGTTATTCATAAATTCCGGGGAGGGAGCGATGAGCTCTGACGACACGTTCAGTCACGTCCTCACCACTGTGTTCCTTGAACCACTCCGCACACTCCTGGTCTTGTGACATGGCGCATTATCTTGTTGAAAACTGCCACGTCTTTTGGAAACATTATCATCATGAAGCGGTGCACGTGGTCTGCAATCACTGTTCGAAACTCCTTGGCCGTCATGGTGCTTTGCACGAGCTCCACTGGACTCATGGATGCCCACCCAGAGCATAATGGAGCCACCGCCAGCTTGTGTCCGTGTCCCAATACAGGTGTCAAGGATCTGTTCCCCTGGAAGACGGTCGATTCACACACTCCCATTGGCATGATAAATAAGGTATTGGGAGTCCTCAATCCAAGCAACGCTCTGCCACTGCCCCAACGTCCAGTACCGATGGTCACTCGTCCATTTCAGTCGTAGTTGCCAATGTCGTGGTGTTACGATTGGCACATGTATGGGTCGTCGGCTGCGGAGGACAATCATTAGGAGTGTTTGGTGTGCTGTCTGTACAGACACACTTGCACTCTGCCCAGCATTAACGTCTGATGTTTGTTCCGCCACAGTTCGCCGCCTGTCTTGTTTTACCTGTTTAACGCCACGGCGTCTGGACGTGGTTTAATCCTGGTTTCGCCACTTGTTGAAGACCCTCACCACAGCACTCCTCAAACACCTGACAAGTCGTGCAGTTTCCGAAATGCTCGTGCCGAGCCTCCGGGCTATCACAATCTACCTTCGGTCAAACTCAGATATACCGAGCGAGGTGGGGCAGTGGTTAGCACACTGGACTCGCATTCGGGAGGACGACGGTTCAATCCCGTCTCCGGCCATCCTGATTTAGGTTTTCCGTGATTTCCCTAAATCGTTTCAGGCAAATGCCGGGATGGTTCCTTTGAAAGGGCACGGCCGGTTTCCTTCCCAATCCTTCCCTAACCCGAGCTTGCGCTCCGTCTCTAATGACCTCGTTGTCGACGGGACGTTAAACACTAACCACCACCACCACCATCAAACTCAGATAGATCGCGCGCCTTCCCCACTCCACACACGGACAGCACGCTCACTGGTACTACATGCACGGTGCGTGTGCCTGATTAGCAGTCATTCCTCGTCAGGTGTTGCTGCTATCGCGCGGACTGGTACATTTGGCCATCGCGAGAGCGTTACAAATCTCATAGAAAGTTTGAAGTGGGACACATTTGCAGATAGACGGCGCGCTAAACAGAAGGGGCTGCTCACTAAATACCAAAATCCGATCTTCACCGAGGATGTAGAGCATATATTATTACCACCAACTTTCAAATCTCGCAATGATCACGATTCAAAGATGAGGGAAATAAGAGCTCGTACTGAGGCGTTCAGACAGTCGTTTTTCCCTCTCGCGATCAAATGGTTCAAATGGCTCTGAGCACTATGGGACTTAACATCTATGGTCATCAGTCCCCTAGAACTTAGAACTACTTAAACCTAACTAACCTAAGGACATCACATAACACCCAGTCATCACGAGGCAGAGAAAATCCCTGCCCCCGCCGGGAATCGAACCCGGGAACCCGGGCGTGGGCCTCTCGCGATCCGCGAGTGGAACAGTGGCGGGGGGGGGGGGGGGGGGGGGGAAATGACTTTGGCGCGAATTGTGCCCTCCGCCACACACCGCTTGGTGGCTAACGGAGTATATATGTAGATGTAGATGTAGGCGGGTTTATGTCTATAGTAGGTAAAGCATCCATATGTAATTCATCCGCTGTTGTCTCTGCCTCCGGTGTTGACCCTTCTTTCGAGGAAGACGTTGATGAACCAGAGCTGCTCATTTTCTCTTCGGTAACTTCGCCGTGACTCATTTCACAATAGTGTTCCAGCTTTAAACATAAGAAGTAAATTTTATTGTCTGATGTTTTTGGTTACTCAGCATACTCATTGCTTGAAAAGTAACAATACAAACGTTTCGTTAGTCTACTGGTTTTGAATAAGCCCTTCAGTGGAAAACCATATTTCACGGTTAGCGACACTGTGTGTAGACAGCCGCGTAAGAAGTAGGAAGTGCCGTGTTGTAACGTAAAACGCGTTATGTGATACGTGGTAATGTCACTCCTAGTGTTTCGTTGCGGTGAGTATTGAGAATATTCTAACGAAAGTATTTTTACGAAAGTGTATTTTATTCGTTAAGAACTGGAAAAGTGTTCATGTACGCGTGGGCATAAATTATTATCAAGATATTTGTGACTGTATTAATGAGAAACTTCAGTAACATTACTGGACGGAACAGTGGAGACTGTCTATGAAAGTGTTTACCTACAGTGTGACACCAGTGTTTATACCCTTTATTCGGTACTAGGTCGCAAGATATTCCGAACAGACTCTTATAATAATGAACAATCAAGAATTAGTTCTGGCCACACTATTAAACAGCACGATTAAAAGAGATCAAAAATATAGCCAAATGGTTATTTTCAGTGAAGGGGTCGGCCGTTGTGGCCGAACGGTTCTAGGTGCTTCAGTCTGGAACCGTGCTGCTGCTACGGTCGCAGGTTCGAATCCCGCTTCGGGCTTTGATGTGTGTGATGTCCTTAGATTACTTAGGTTTAAATAGTTCTAAGTCTAAGGGACTGATGACGTCAGATGTTAAGTCCCATAGTGCTTAGAGACATTTGAACCGTTTTTTTTTTCAGTGAAAGTTTTTCAGAATATACTCTTTATCTTCGAATTTGCGGTACGTTATTCGGAACCCGCCTTGCTAGCTTCGCAGTTAACATTTTCAGGTACGATCCTCTGCAGTGTGGACAGTGAGTTGTTGCAGCCTAGGTACCGTTGAAAGATGAATGGCAAAGGTGAGTGACAATGGTGAGTGATTGAACTGTGTCGTGCTCTGGTTCAAATGGCTCTGAGCACTGTGGGACTCAACATCTTAGGTCATAAGTCCCCTAGAACTTAGAACTACTTAAACCTAACTAACCTAAGGACACCACACACACCCATGCCCGAGGCAGGATTCGAACCTGCGACCGTAGCAGTCCCGTGGTTCCGGACTGCAGCGCCAGAACCGCACGGCCACCGCGGCCGGCTGTGTCGTGCTCTGCTTGAACGTTAGTGAACATACAAGTGTACCACGCGCGTTTTATTTCGGTAAGTGCGATGTACAGGTATAGACAATGCGATTAAATATCCTAAGGAAAACAATTTTTTTCTTTTATTTTGTTTCAAGCGACTCTTCGGACAATGCTACACGCTTTCCGTTAGGTACTTTCCACTTTGCGTGTAGTCTGACTTGCTGGAGACGCTCGGGATGTGCAACTGTAGAATATGCACATTGTGTGAGCAATAGGCTTTTGACGAGTATCCTACTCCGAAAGTCAATTGGATGAAGTTCCCTTTGCAATATTCCCTCGAAAGCTGATTTATGCGGAACTGCCTACACTGACAACAGCACTACGTGTCGCGTATGCAACCGGATGAAATTGACAAGGCGAGACCTTCGTCCCCACTCCTTGTCGGTTAAGGTCTTCTTACGATGACTGGTCTCATGCCATGTTACCTGATAGTGATATAGCGTTCCTTCTTCGCACGTTGGTCAGTTTCCGTTGACACACCAACAAATCAGGCAATTTCATTCGTGGCGTGGTTTTGTGGAAGTTCAAACACTACAGCTAGTATGACTTTAAGAAATACGACAATCAGGCATGTTTTTATGTATTTATGTATTTTTAATCTAACATACGTTTCGGGCTTTCGTCCGTCTTCAGATGGCAATATATATATTTAGATCTTCAATTAACACATCGTTTAAAACATCGACTGCAGTTTCGATGCTGCAGCTGCCTTTTATAGCTTGTTACAGCTTCTGTTTCCCGCATTTATAAGCGTGGCACAAGCGACAACTTGTGTCTGCCATTCTGTCACGTCAGCAACACCAGGGTTTGTTTGATCCGTAGAACAGTGTCACAGATATTCTGTCACGTCAGCAACACTCGGGTTTGTTTGATCCGTGGAAGAGTGTCACAGATATACTGTAGGAATTGAACTGGAAGACTCTTGAAGAAAGACGTGAAGTGTCCCGAGAAAGTCTGTTAATAAAGTTTCGAGAACTGGTTTTAAATGATGACTGTAGGAATCTATTTTAATCCCCTACGTATCGCTCATATGGCAATCGGGGAGGATAAGATTAGAATAATTACTGCTCGCACAGACGCATTCAAACAATCATTTTTCCGGCGCTCCATACGTGAGTAGAGTGGAAAGAAACCCTGATAACTGGTACAATGGGACGTACCTCTGACATGCACTTCACGATGGTTTGCAGCGTATAGATGTAGATGTACACCCGTCTTACAGTGCTGAATCAACAAAACCAGATGGCAGGTACACACTTCACTGCCATGGTAGAGGAACACGTGACCACATGATACCAGTTCCTAACCATTCACAGCGCTCCTAATCGATCAATATGTGTTTTTAAGAGGGTAACTAATATTTTGTCCTGTGATGTTGTACATATGCATGCCAGCTAATTGCGCTCGGTGTATTTCCACCGCACTTACGTCTGATTGAGTATGTAAATGTAATGGAAGCACAGTGTGAATCAAATCAGACAGGTGGATAGTTAATTGCGTGTGATAAGGAGCGCTCGTTTCGTGCGCGGGAATCTGAGCGGCAGGCTGACGTACATTGTCGTCCTCTGTGCTGTGTGTCCAGCGATAGCATCTCCGGCGCCACGTCTCCCGGCAGAGTCCTTGGGGTGCGCCATCCAGCGGCCGTTGCACGGAATTCCGCCCACGCAGGTAGCGTGGAGCGTGCCCAGGCGAGGTCGCGGCTGTCGCCTCTTCTTCTTTTATTCAAACTGCGGGCCGTCTTTAATTCAGGGCGGGTCGCCATGAATCATAGGGACGCCATCCACGCGGAAAGCCCGCCGGGAGCCATCAATTACCTCGAGCCAGATTGCTAGCGAAGTTCCACTACTATAGTAGACATTCCGTTGCTTGGCTGCTAAATCTAGTGCTTTTTGGCAAGCCGGACCTCCCTCCTAGTCGCTAAACGGTGCTGCTTCAGACATACCAAACAGAAATAATAAGCAATACTGAAATAATACAAAGAAGCGCAGAACGAATGCAAAAAAATGGTTCAAATGGCTCTGAGCACTATGGGACTTAACATCTTAGGTCATCAGTCCCCTAGAACTTAGAACTACTTAAACCTAACTAACCTAAGGACATCACACACATCCATGCCCGAGGCAGGATTCGAACCTGCGACCGTAGCAGTCCCGCGGTTCCGGACTGAAGCGCCTAGAACCGCACGGCCACCGAGGCCGGCTCCAGAACGAATGCACACTGCTTTATTTAACCCCTGGGAGAATGTCACAGGACTGGGAATTGAAAACAGGCGCTAATTTGCAAAAGCCTACTGAAACGTCCCCTTAGAAAAATTAATGAATTACTGTGCTGATAAACCTCTATGTTATTTGATTTTCAAACAGCTGAGCAAAACTGAACGTACTCAGACATTTCTCTCTTTACTTATTCTGATCAACACTAAACTGACAAACAATATTTTTAGCGCAGCGCAATCTGACTGAAAAATCCCTACAAAGGAATGTCCCTGACTAACAATAACCTATACAATCACTTACCTCACAAAAATCTTCGTTACTCGAGCGCCACTACTGCCAGCTAAATAAAAGATTCTATCCACTGAAGGCACTAGCTACTGATAGGCATAGTTAGCAAATGAAAGATGTTGATAGAGAACAAAAAATGTATTTACCTTAATAGTGTTCAAAAGTCATTATATATATATATATATATATATATATATATATATATATATATATATATACAGGGTGTCCAGAAAAGGACTCCCTGATTTCAAAATTAAATATCTCGAAAACAAAGATCGATAGACGAATGCAGTAAACGGTATGTTTATTGTGAAAGCTGTAAGAAGTTTATATAGCAGTTTGAAGTAATAATTACAAAAGCTGCTAACAGATGGGGCTGTAATCGCCATACGTAATGCCTTGCAAAAATATTGTTCCGAAGCCCAGAGCGGTCAGTTCCACTATTGAAACGTGAAAGGAGGTTAGCGTACCGATGGAAGAGAGTAAAACCATATACTCCAATGAACAACGCCTTTTTTTCTGGAGCTAGAATATCACAGGTTAGAAGAGAGTCCTACGGCAACAGGGCGAAGTTTTCAAGCACGATTTAATGTTCCAAAAGGACCCGAAGCGAAAACCATTCGTACGCTCTTCGCAAAATTTCAACGAACAGGCAGCGTAACTGATGATCTAGTGGGGCATGTTGGCCGCAAGCAAACCGCTGTTACGCCTGAAAATATCGCCACAGTTTCTGGAATTATTCAGCGAAATCTAATGTCCTCCGTCCGTAGAATTGCATCTGAGACTTGTTTGAAGCGTTCCAGCACGCAGAAAATACTGATAAAGAGCCTACACATGTTTCCATTCAAAATTCAAACGCACCCGTACGAGCTGTGCGACAAAGGGTTGCCTTTGCAAATCAGATGCTCACAATGATTGATAGTGAAGGATTTGATGTTTGCTGCATCTGGTTTACAGATGAAGCACACTTCCACCTGAATGGATACATGAATAATCAGAACTGGCGATTTTGGGGTTCCGAAAAGCCATATTGGTGTGAAGCGAAACCCCTGTATTCTCCTAAAGTTACTGTGTGCGCTGCAGTATGCAGCAGAGGCATTATTGGCCCTTTTTTCATTCGAGAAACGCTCACTAGTGCACGTTACGTTGCAATTTAGGAACACTTTGTCGCCACACAGCAAGCGTTAGAGGATCGACCAGGTACTGAATGGTTTATGCAAGATGGAGCCCGACCACATCGGACCGAACAAGTGTTTCGCTTTCTTGAGGAATACTTCGGGAATCGAGTCATTGCTTTGGAATATCCCAAATTTACTGGTGCAGGCATGGATTGGCCTCCATATTCGCCGGATTTGACTCCCTGTGACTTCTTTTTTGTGGGGCACAGTGAGAGACATGGTCTACCCGAAGCATCCCGCCACGCTGGACGAGCTTGAATCGGCGATCTCTGTGGCATGTGAATCCATTTCGGTTGAGACACTACGAAATGTGATGGCGAATTTCATTCTTCGTTTGCGCCACCTCTGTTGTGCCAATGGTGAACATTTTGAAAACATTGTGATGTGATTGTTTGCAAAGATTGTTTTCGTACGATTATTTCACTTGTGCATGCTGATATGAGCTGTACAGCGTACAGCGACATCTGTTGGCAGCTTTTGTAACTATTATTTCAAACTGCTGTATAAACTTCTTACAGCTTTCACAATAAACATACCGTTTACTGCATTCGTCTATCGATCTTTGTTTTCGAGGTATTTAATTTTGAAATCAGGGAGTCCTTTTCTGGACACCCTGTATATATCAGTTCATGATACTCAGTATTACAAATTTACTCTTTCTGGCGGACACGTCCAAATTGTCCGCTCTTAAAATTCTGCCATCTCTCTCCCCACATCCACCAGTGCTGGCAGCTCACCTCCAACTGCGCAACGCTACGCGCTGTTCACATCTAACTGCCCGACACTACAATAGCAATATTCCAGCCACAGGCTTCACACGGCACAGTCAGTGATTTTCATATAGAGCGCTACGTGGCGTTACCAACATAAAAACCTAAACAGCCTACTTACACTACTTACATAATTTCTAGCGCCAGTATTACATAATCAAGTCCATTAGTGTGACCAACGCCTATGTTCGACGTCGAACTCTAATAACCACTCATAGACGGCAGATACCAGCACTAGCAATGGAGGGTACATAAACCGTATCCGGAGGACGCGGAAAACAGTTGCAGTCATTGTCGTAATGTGGAAACAGAGTGATGTATCCCCCTTCTAAAAGTCTTGGCTTTCGGTATACGGGTGGAAGCATTCACAAATCGGGTAAGTCCGTAAACTATTCGAACGTCGCTGTGGTTAAAGTGTATGGCAAAATGGCGCTATCCAAACCCGGTGCCGAGGCGACTGTAGTGCGCCACAAGCCATGGACAACGAGGCTGAACGGTGGCTGCAGAGATGTTTACATGCGCACAGACGTGCAGCTGTTGGGCAACTGACCATCCAGATGCACCAAGGAGCTACCAACAATGTCTCCTTAACAACCGTTCAGGTAACGTTTCGACGTATGGTCTTCCTCAGTAGGCACCCGGTTCATGCACCCATGCTGACTACTGTTCATCGGCGACGCCAGTACCGCAAGTGGAAAATTTGGAAATTTGTGGTAAGTTCCTGTGGGACCAAACTGCTGAGGTCATCGGTCACTAGGCTTATACACTACTTAAATTAACTTATGCTAATGACAAGACACACACCCATGCCCGAGGTAGGACTCGAACCTCCGACGGGGGTGCCGCGCGAACCGTGGCAAGGCGCCAAAGACCGCGCGGCTACCCCGCACGGCCACAACTGGACATTCACTGATTAGTGACAGGTGACCTTTTCAGATGAATCACTTTTTATGCTCCATCGGTGTGAAGCGTCTGAAAGCAAACACCCTGCAACTGTCGTCGATAGAATCCAGGCTGGAGGATGGAGCTTTACGACCTGCGGAATCTTTTCGTGGCATTCCCTGGGTGATCTCCTCATTCAGAAGGCATAATGGATCAGAACAAGTATGCATCTTTCCTTGGGGGCCATGTCCACTCCTAGACGCAGTTCGTTTTTCTTCGGCACCAATGCATCTACCAACAGGACAATGCAACATACCACACAGCTCGCAGTATACGTGGGTCGATGAGCACCAGGATGAGTTTAGCAAACTCCCCAGGCCACTAAACTCACCGGATTTAAACCTAGTTGAGAATCTGTTAAACCACCTTGATCGGTCTGTTCGCGCCATGGATCCACAACCGAGAAATCTAGCCACGGCACTCAAGTCAGCATGACGGCACTCTAGTCAGCATGGCTCCACGTCGCTGTCTATATCTTTCAGAACCTCACTGACCCTCTTCTGCCTGTCTCTGCTAAAGGTGGTTGATTATGATGATGACGATGAGGTCCCATACTCCGGGGAACGTAGAGGACGATGCGAGAGACCCGCACCGCTGACTAGATAAGGTCCTAGCGGCGGTGGTTTGCCATTGCCTTCCTCCGACCGTAATGGGGACGAATGATAATGAAGAACATCTCGAGGCAGGGAAAATCCCTGACCCCGCCGGGAATCTAACCCGGGACCCCGTGCGCTGGAAGCGACCTGCGGACTAAAGGTGGTTACTCAGGCTTTAGACAGATGGTCACAATAATGTGACTGAACATTGCATCTAAAGGATCTGAAAATATCGTACACCTTCCTACATCCCAGGCCTGCAGGAACTATTAAGCCAGTGCAGGTCACTTACAGTGCGCAAAGAGAAATATAACTTCCACAGTCCTTACTTAACATTTATGCTACAGGGAGCTTTCACTTTTTTCTACCTCAGGAAATAAATTAAATTCGCTGTGTGCGGTTGTATCGTATACGTTACTCGCTGTGCCTTTGTGCATCACACAATTTCGTTTCCATACGTTCCCAGTAGCTGACAGCATCTGCATGAAAAAAGTTGCTTTTGTAGTGTCAGAATTTCTTCGGTAAATAACGTTAATTTCTGTTTGTTTTTACTAATTTTGAACTAGAATGTGTATAGAATATCCTTATTACAAACCGTTTTCTGTCGAATATTTCATCACAACAGTACAGAACAGGGTTATGAAACACCCTTGCTCAGGATAACTTCTGTACGAGACGAGGTACAGGTGGACTAAAGCTGTGAGGTCGTTCGTGAGCCATGCATGGAAAAGGTCCTCGATTCGAGTCCCAGTCCGGCACACAGCTATAATATGCCAGAATTAGAAAGTTTCATACCAGCACACACTCCGCTGCAGAATGTAAAGTTCATTCTGCTTTTTTTTTCTTTTCTTAATCATCAGTCTTCCGACTGGTTTGATGCGGCCCATCACGAATTCCTCTCCTGTGCCAACCTCTTCATCTCAGAGTAGCACTTTCAAACTATGCCCTAAGTTATTTGCTGGATGTATTCCAATCTCTGTCTTCCTCTACAGTTTTTGCCCTCTACAGCTCGCTCACGTACCATGGAAGTTACTCCCTCAATTCTTAACCGATGCTCTAAGGTCCTGTCCCTTCTTTCTCCGCATAACTTTCTCATTCTTTAGCTTATCAGTCCACCCAATTTTCAGAATTCGTCAGTAGCACCACATCTCAAATGCTTCTCTTCTCTTATGCTACGGTTTTCCCACCGTACGTATTTCACTGCCTTACAATACAGTACCCCACAAGTCATTCTCAGAAATTTCTTCCTAAAATTAAGATCTTTGTGAGCCGTGCATGGCTCGTGTTCGTGCCGTATGCCATTTGACATCCTGTTTTTACTGTACTACCACCTCGTTATGTTAATTTCAATTACTGGTTTCACTGAGTTGCCGCCTTGCCTGCCCGTGAGCGGCAGCAGAGACGCATATCGATATAAGCCCAGGCATATTATCTTTGCTGACTGCTATTACTTCCTGGTTGTCATGTGTTCGGAGTTAGTTCGGATCTGCCAGTGAGTTGCGAGGCGCTAGCAGTGCATTTCGGACCTGGCAGTGTTTGACTCTGGACGCGGCAGAGGTTCAGTCGAGTCACGGCTGCAGTGAGGTCCGGACAGCCATGATCGCCCAACAGTTGCCGATACACATCACTTGAGTGCGGACCACCTTGGTTGGTCGGCAGTCGGTCGTCTTGTCGGACGACGTGTATGTTGGCCAGCAATCGCTTACAGGTTGCTTGCGTGTGCCGAATCGCGATTCGCTGCCGTTAGTAGTCTAGTCTTTCGTGCAAGTGTTGGTGAAACTGTGTGCAGCTTTTGATGTCGACTTCTCAGTTATTTTAGTTCTGTCTCCGTGCTGATGTGCGAGCAGTCGATCGATTGGCGTGGAGCAGCGAGGAAAACTCAGCGGGGCGTAGTTTGTATGGGCCCGCTGGCGGTCTCTAAGCAGTGTCGGAGTTTGTGGGGCTGTTCCCATTGCTACGAGGTCTGTGGCTCACCGACCCTGGACATGAAAGTTGAGTTTGGACTTTTCACATTGTGCCATCTGGTTTTCGTTGTGGGCTGTTGGGACATTCCCGCGAGCAACAATGTGTGTGTTCGAGTTGGCGAAGGTTTAGCCACCATCCAGTGGAGTCTAACTGCATTTCGTTATTTGCAATGGAAATGTACCAGCGGAATTTTCTGCCTTGTGGCCGTTAACGTTCCGGTTACCTGCCCTGGCCGTTGACTTAAATTCAGGCAGCGTCCTTTCCTCACCGTGTTGTCGCTGTCCAGCATGGTGTGTAGTTTGCCAGCTTAATATATGCCTGGTTGTGGGCGTCCATGCCATTTTACGTTTTGCATTGAATTCCCGTTTGTGTGCTGGTCGAGTGGAGCACAAGTTACCTTGTCGGTGGGTCCATTGACTGTCTGTTGGTTTGATTGTCGTCGGATCTAGAATGGTTGGACCGACTGCCTCTCTCACCTACGCGAGCGTTAACACTTCAAGTACTGGCCGACCACCGAAATTTCTGAGCGCCGTTAGCTGCACTGCCTTTTCTTATTTTCTGTTGTGCGTATTTGTATGGCTCATAGCCGATGATTTTGAATTAAAGTTGAATTGTTTTTAGTGGTGTTTTAAGTCATGAGCTTTCAGCCGTTTTAAAATTAAAATTCCTTGCTTGTCAAGTGTTAGATTGTTTGGTGCCTTCAGCCTAATTTAAGGTTTTTTTGTTTAAATTTATTTTACCTTGAGTTTTAAGTCATGGGGTCTTCGGTCGTTTTTAAATTATAGTTGTTACTTTTCAAGTGTTAGATTTTGCGCCTTCAGCCAAATTGTAGAAATTACTTAACGTGAGGCCTTCTGCCCTCTAAATATTCTCTTTGGCGTCTGAATTTTGAGTTAATGGATTTTAGCCGTTTTTTTTTTTTAAAATTAAAGTGGTTGTGCCCTTAAGGCATAAGATAGTGTGGCCTATTCAGCCGATAACTAAGTTCAAGAATTTGTACTGTAATGTATGGTCAAATAAATAAAGTTATATGTGTCCCCTTTCCACACTTCCAACTACCTGTCCTCTCCTGCATGTTGAGCAGGGCGTTTCACTCTGTTTGATACCACTAGACTTCCCTTGGTCACGAATACCCTTTTCACCAGTACCAGTCTGCTTTTTACGTCCTCCTTCCACCATGGGTTCCGACCATCATGGGTTATTTTGATGCGTAGGTAGCAAAATACCTTAACTTCATGTACTTCGTTACCATCAATTCTGATGTTAAGGATCTCGTTGTCCTCATTTCCGCTAATTGTCATTACTTTCATCTTTCTTTGATTTACTCTCAATCCATATTGTGGATTCATTAGACAATTCATCACATCATGTTATTCTTCTTCACTTTCTCTGAGGGTAGCAATGTCATCAGTGAATCGTGTCATTGACAGCCTTTCACCTTGAAATTTAATTCCACTCCTGAACCTTTCTTTTATTTCCATCATTGCTTCTTCGATGTGTAGAATGAACAGCAGGGCTGAAAGACTGTATTCCTGCCTTACACCCTCTTTAATCTGAGCTCTACGTTCTTGGCATGCCACAGTTATTAGTCCTTCTTGCCTCTTGTACATGATGTACATTACCCGTCGCTCCCTATAGCTTAAAACCATTTTCCTCAGAATTTCGAACATCTTGCACCATTTGACATAGTCGAACGCGTTTTCAAGGTCGACAAATCCTATGAACGTGTTTTAATTTTTCTTTAGTCTTGTTTTCACTATCAATTGCAACGTCAGAATTTCCTCTATGGTGCCTTCACCTTTCCTAAAGCCAAACAGATGGTCATCTAACATATCCTCAGTTTTCTTTTCCGTTCTTCTGTATATTATTCTTGTCAGCATCTTCTATGCACGAGCCGTTAAGTTGGTTGTGCGGTAATTCTCGCACTTGTCAGCTCTAACAGTCTTCGTAATTGCGTGGATGATAGTTTTCCGAAAGTCAGATGCTATATTGCCATTTACCCCAACGAATTTAGAAATTCTGATGGAATATCTATACCTACTGCCTTACTTGACCTCAAGCCTTCCAAAGCTCTTTTAAGATCAGTTTATAATGCTGAATCTTTTCTAAATCGACTCTTTTTTTTCTTTTTATATTACATCGGATAAATCTTTATCCCCATATAGGCCTTCAGAGTACTCTTTCCACCCATCCGCTCTATCCTCTGCATTTAACAGCTGAATTCCCGTTCACTCTTTTACATTCTGATTCTAATACTGGTCCTCAATCTCTTCTACATCGACTCCTATTCTCTCTTCTACCACATCGGAAAAGCGCTCCCTCTCATAGAGGCCTTCAATATATTCTTCCCACCTACCTGCTCTGACCTCTGCATTTAACAATGGAATTCCCTTTGATCTTTTGAGGGTACCACCATTTCTATTAATTTCACGGAAAATTGTTTAGATTTCCTATACGCTCAGTTAGTCTTTCCTACAATCATTACTTTTTCAATTTTTCATTGTTTTAATGCAGCCATTTCGTCTTAGTCTACTTGCACTTCCTGTTTCTTTCATTCCTCAGCGACTTGTGTTTCGGCATTCCTGAATTTCTCTGAACCTTTTGTACCTCATTCTTTCATCGATCAACTGAAGGATTTCTTCTGTTAAGACGGTTTCTTCGCAGTTGCCTTCGTTGTACCTACGTTTTGCTTTCCAACTTCTGCGTGAGCCGTTTGTAGAGATGTCCATTCCTCTTCAGCTGTACTGCCTACTGAGTTATTTCTTATTACAGTATCTATAGCTGTAGAAAACTTCAAGCTTATCTCTTCGTTTGTTAGTATTTCAGTATCCCACTTCTTTGCGTAGGTATTGATTCTTCCTGATCAGTCTCTTAAACTTCAGCCGATTCTTCATTACTACTGCATTGTGATCTATAGCTGCTTCTGGGTACACATTACAATCCAATATCTGATTTCGGAATCTGTGTTTGACCATGATGTAATCTAATCGAAATCTTCCCATATTTCCCGGCCTTTTGCAAGTATATCTCCTCCTCTTGTGATTCTTGAACAGAGTATTCGCTATTACTAGCTGAAATGTATTGTCTCAATTAGCCTCTCTCCACTCTCATTCCTAGTACGAAGCTCATATTCTCCAGTAGCCCTATCTTCTACACCTTCCCCTACAACCAAATTCCAGTCCCTCATAACTATTACATTTTCATCTTCCTTTCTGTACTGAATTACCTGTTAAATGTCCTCATATACGAGGGTTGTCCAGAAAGTAATGCACCGAATTTTTTTCAACAGTTCTTTATTGAACGTAGTGAGAATTACACACACGAAAGAAAGTTGTTTTATCTACACACCCTAATTTTTCACGTAATCTCCACCCCATCCTATGGCCTTCCTCCAGCGCAAACAAGGGCGTGCCTGCCCTGTCGGTGCCAAACCTTGTCCTGGTGGCGGAGCCAGTACTTCACTGTGTGATACACCTCTCCATCGTCCTCAAAATGTCTTCCACAAATGGCATCCTTTAATGGCCGAAACAACATGCAACTGCAACGTGTCAAGTGTGACAGTCGTGGACGGTCTCCGCGACCGCTACAAATGGTGGAGCTCCACCAAACCGCTTTCTGATGATCTCGTCCCCTCCGTGCCCATCGATTGACTGTACTTCTATCGACAGCAAATGCTCCATAGACTTTGCACAAGCGTTCGTGAATATTCCCCACGGTTTCTTTCTCTGCAGTGCGCACGTTGCTTGTAATGTACGTAACCTACAGCCACGATGTTGAAACTGTCCTGCAGCTACGCTATGTGTCGGAAGTTGTAACGAAACTACTGGTACATAGGGAAGACAGTGAAATTTTGCTGGGGCGAAAATTTTCAACATCGAAAAGAGATCATTTGATTTAAAAAACCTCAAAAAGTGGCTATTGTACTTGTGATCCACAGACATCAATAAACGGGTGCTCATGGGGGTGTTTCTTACTGATCACATTGGCCTCCACCACCTCAAAGAACTACTTTGAGAGAGATGCAAATGTTTACTGCTAGAACAGTTTCCAAAACATTACACGTTAGTAATTAGTTCTGCAGTGACACTAATATAGGTCAGTTGATTTCTTATACATATCTTAGTTCGGTGTATCTCGGAGTAATCTGCTTCCTGCTGCTGCTGCTGAAGCAGTCGTTGTCTCGGTCCATTTCATCTGCTAATTGGATCAAGTTACGTGAATTCCATGAAATAATCCAGGTACCAAGTTGTTTTATAGTGGTTTATTTATGACAAGCCGCACCCTTCCTTCTTAGTGGGAGCCCACTCCACATAACAGACTATATAATCACAATACTGTATTACAACAATTATATTATTGCACAAACGTGCGACACAGTGGTTGCGTCTCGAAACTGTCTCCAACTGTCCCTTCTTGAGTCTTGTGCTCCTCCCATTTACAGATTTGTTAACAATCAAGTCAACAAAACTACAGTGCAAATTTATTAAATTAATAGTTAAAAGTTTAACATATTTATGAGTAACTATCCACAAAACCTTGCTTATTTTATGCTGAAACTGGCGCATACAACAAAAAAGACTTTTACATAGGATATACATCATATTATATAAAATACTGAAAGATAACAATGCAAACCTAAATTTTCTTAATTATGGTTTCATTTGTAAATGCAAAATATTACGAAGGTATATTGGACAAGCATGTCCTACTAATAACCAAATGGAATAATAAGTTTTATGAGATTTAATGTATTTCGCGAAGTCACTTATTAAATACCATTGGAATTACAGAACTTTCAAAACAGGAATGTAAAACAAAAGGGTTATTTTATTTCAAAGTGACGGAAACTTGGCGCGTTCACTAGGGAGACTTCAAATAGTACACACGTAACGTTTCTCATTCGTAGCATTGTTTTCGGTTGAGAAAAAGAAATGTTCATTGGGCAACCCTCGTACTTTATTTCTTCGCATTCAGCTTGCGACGTCGGTATGTATACCTGAACTATCGTTGGCAGTGTTGGCTTGCTGTCGATTCTGATGAGAACAACCGTACCACTGAACTCTTCGCAGTAACACCCTCTCTGCCCAACCTTCCTGTTCATAACGAAGCTTATTCCCGTTATACCATTTTATGATGCTGTTGATATTACCCTATACCCATCTGACCTGAAATCCTTGTCTTCTTTCCATTTCACTTCACTGACCCCCACTATCATCTATATTGAGCCTTAGCGTTTCCATTTTCAGGCTTTCTGGCCTCCCCCTAACGTGCAAACTTCTGACATTCGACGCCCCGACTCATAGATCGTTATCATTTCGTTGGTTGTTAGTCTTTTTCAGATGGTCACCTCCCGTTTGGCAGCGCCTCCCGGATCCGACTGAGGAACTGCTCCGGAATCTTTTGACAATGGAGGGATCATCATGACGCTTTTTCAATTACAAGCCACATGTCCTGTGGATACGCATTTACTGTCTTTAAGGAAATGGTTTCCGTTGCCTTCTGGATCCTCATGCCACTGATGATTGATGACTGTTCCGCTTTTAGGGGCAATTTCCCACCCCAAGGGCCAGAGAATGCCCTCAATCTCTGCCCGCACCTCCGTCCTCTCTGAGAAGACCGTTGGTAGAACGAGGGTGACTTCTTATGCTGGAAGTCTTCGGCTCCAGTGCTGATTATTATTCAAAATTTAAGAGTGGCAGTGTTCGACCGAATACTTTTTGATTTGCTGATAAAAGATGCTACCTGTAGAGCCAGACTGAATACAGTGTCTACACTTTCTTTTTTGAGTGACATTGTTTTCATAACTCTTAAGCGTTTGACACTGATTTTTTCTGAATATTGCACATGATTCAGTTATTTAGTAATACAAATAATATCCACTTTGAAAAACTTTTAAAATTTTAGTAAAGCACACTTTTTTAATAAGTTTGTTCGCCTTGATTTGTCCTTGATCAATTCATTGACCATCAATATAAATTGAGTATACAAGTATTAATTATGACATTATGATTATGGTTCCAGAGCCTCGTGTGGATCGTTCACCTCTCTTAATTACTTTCAAGCACGAGTGAAAGAATTTTTTAAAAGCCCTGTGTGAATACAGTTCTCTGTTGGAAATACTAAAGATTACTTCCTGATTCGTTGGATTTAAACTGCCCAAATTCCTTTTCATGGCCATCATCGGGGAACTTACAGACGCCAAATCTAGTCTGATGGACTAACGGTCACAGGTTGTACCTCCTGTGTGACTCAATAATATAAACCGCGGCTCAACATGGCGATTCGACTGCGGATTTGGCTGCTGGTAAGTACTGTTCACATTAAAGTGAGGCTGATTCCTTTGGTTAGGTTGCCACTGATTGCCAGAATTAACATGCTTCTCTTGAGACTGTGGTGCTGGAATACCATTGGTTATTACTGTTATGGTTACTCCATGGACGTGTTCCATTATTTCGATAGTCAGGATGATTTCCGTCATCGCATCTACTCCTTGTTTAATAGTTCGGAGGACACATAATATGCCAATGCGCCAATGCAGGAGACTGTTTCGTCCCAGAAACGAGTTTTATTTAAGTACTCCTAATCATATTCTTATAGTCCCTTGTTTGACATTATAAGATTCACTAAAAAAAGTTACTTATGCAATCTCTCCTGTGTACGTTTGGACCTGTACTTCCTCAAAAAAATATTCGACAACTGTTCATATGTTTGACAAGACTCCCCGCAGTTTCGGGTTTCGGTCGGTTGCCCGAAGGGCTGCTCCCCCCCCCCCCCCCCCCCTACCGCCATGCAAATTAATCCTGTGATAAAATGTATTTTTTGTTGGTCAGACCATGCTTCTGGTAAAACACCTTTCAAAGATTCAGTAAAAATAAGCAGGGTACACTTCTGAAATAAACACCTGGAACTGACTAAACTTTAAGAGACTCACTTCTGCCAAAACAGAAATAAAGAGTGGGCTCTGCCTCATATTCTTAGTTGTAACATTTTACGGAAATCGATTTCTACTACACTCCTGGAAATTGAAATAAGAACACCGTGAATTCATTGTCCCAGGAAGGGGAAACTTTATTGACACATTCCTGGGGTCAGATACATCACATGATCACACTGACAGAACCACAGGCACATAGACACAGGCAACAGAGCATGCACAATGTCGGCACTAGTACAGTGTATATCCACCTTTCGCAGCAATGCAGGCTGCTATTCTCCCATGGAAACGATCGTAGAGATGCTGGATGTAGTCCTGTGGAACGGCTTGCCATGCCATTTCCACCTGGCGCCTCAGTTGGACCAGCGTTCGTGCTGGACGTGCAGACCGCGTGAGACGACGCTTCATCCAGTCCCAAACATGCTCAATGGGGGACAGATCCGGAGATCTTGCTGGCCAGGGTAGTTGACTTACACCTTCTAGAGCACATTGGGTGGCACGGGATACATGCGGACGTGCATTGTCCTGTTGGAACAGCAAGTTCCCTTGCCGGTCTAGGAATGGTAGAGCGATGGGTTCGATGACGGTTTGGATGTACTGTGCACTATTCAGTGTCCCCTCGACGATCACCAGTGGTGTACGGCCAGTGTAGGAGATCGCTCCCCACACCATGATGCCGGGTGTTGGCCCTGTGTGCCTCGGTCGTAGGCAGTCCTGATTGTGGCGCTCACCTGCACGGCGCCAAACACGCATACGACCATCATTGGCACCAAAGCAGAAGCGACTCTCATCGCTGAAGACGACACGTCCCTCCATTCACGCCTGTCGTGACACCACTGGATGCGGGCTGCACGATGTTGGGGCGTGAGCGGAAGACGGCCTAACGGTGTGCGGGACCGTAGCCCAGCTTCATGGAGACGGTTGCGAATGGTCCTCGCCGATACCCCAGGAGCAACAGTGTCCCTAATTTGCTGGGAAGTGGCGGTGCGGTCCCCTACGGCACTGCGTAGGATCCTACGGTCTTGGCGTGCATCCGTGCGTCGCTGCGGTCCGGTCCCAGGTCGACGGGCACGTGCACCTTCCGCTGACCACTGGCGACAACATCGATGTACTGTGGAGACCTCACGCCCCACGTGATGAGCAATTCGGCGGTACGTCCACCCGGCCTCCCGCATGCCCACTATACGCCCTCGCTCAAAGTCCGTCAACTGCACATACGGTTCACGTCCACGCTGTCGCGGCATGCTACCAGTGTTAAAGACTGCGATGGAGCTCCGTATGCCACGGCAAACTGGCTGACACTGACGGCGGCGGTGCACAAATGCTGCGCAGCTAGCGCCATTCGACGGCCAACACCGCGGTTCCTGGTGTGTCCGCTGTGCCGTGCGTGTGATCATTGCTTGTACAGCCCTCTTGCAGTGTCCGGAGCAAGTATGGTGGGTCCGACACACCGGTGTCAATGTGTTCTTTTTTCCATTTCCAGGAGTGTATATACTTCATCAGTCTACATGCTTTCAGGAGACACTGGAGCGTAACAGACATTATCACTCCAAACCAATTGAGACTGCACCATTCTTTACTTGTTCCTTAACAACATTTACTTTTTTCTGTATTGTCTATGTGACTACTAAGCTGAGACTGTACAGTGTCTTTCCACTGAGGCAACTCTTGTCTCATTGTCTTCTGTATTTGTCCTAAATCGTTGTTTATTGCCTGTACTGAAGTGCTTTTCTCTGTATATATTCAGATATGGTTTGCTGTATCACCCCCTTTTAAATCTAATCTTTCTGTGGTCTGATCATTTTTCTCTCTTTATAACTCATCTTGGCCCGAGATGCTTGAGTTGACGGTCGTGTGTACGTGAGGGGTGTGTGTGTGTGTGTGTGTGTGTGTGTGTGTGTGTGTGTGTGTGTGTGAATGGAGCGTGTGTGTGTCTCTTTTACTGACGGAGGCTGTGACCGAAAGTTACATGTGAGTGTCTTTTAATTGTGGCTGTCTGCAACTTGACGTGTCTTCTTTACGGTAAGTAGCAATCTGTCATTTCCTACATTGTTTATATTCCTGTCTGCAGATTTCATTGTTTGATTCTTGTTGTGCTTGGTAGAAACGTTCTCTACTTGTGTTGAATTTCAAATGTCTTGTTCTGATTGGAGAGTATTAAAGTTCTCTGTCAACTTTTTTACAGATTGATGGATACCCTTAAATAGTTTTTGCAATCTTGAAAGTTTCGCCGTTACGCTTTCAAGATCTAATCGTCACAGATCGGTTACATGATTGGCAACTTCGATTTTCAACTGCTTGGTTTGACTTTCAACCTTTTCGTTGATGTGTGCAAGCCGACTAGCTACACTGTCCCGCTTTTGGTTCATATTAGTAAAATCATTAGTCAACTTACCGATATCATTACTCATAGCATCCACTATGGCTTCTAGTCGTAATAACATTTTCATAACTGGATTTGGTATCATACCATTAGATTCAGCTATAGCTTCGTTCATAGAAGGTGACGTTACTTGCTGAAGCGGGAAGGTTATCTATATTTGCCTTCTAGTACTTCATCTGCTTCACACTCTGTTTCTGACGATTGCATAATGGTAAACTGCGGTCTACTTTTAACCTTGCTAATGTAGAAGCCTAATTAGTTGTAATTACAACTGGTCATACCGCAGTTAACATATAAAGAACGCACTGATGGTGAACGAGTGCAGCAAACGTTATTCATGAAAAATACTTTTTTGAAAACAACAGCATATCACTACTACAAAATGTGTGTGCTCTAATATGAACGTCCGCCATTTTGTGACCAACTTACAAAAATTAGAATTATTAGAAAAATAATTACAGTTTTGAAAAATAGCTATTTTCTAGGCATGGTGGGATCCAAATCAAAAGATTTTGCTATCACAAGAAGCAACACTACTGTTCGCTACTAAATGGGTATAACAATAGATGACAATGTTGTTGTTGTAGATAACAATGTTGTGATTTCAATAATTTTCTTTGTTCTGCATTTTATCGGTTTCAGTCCTTCTACTATATTTTGTTGCTTTGTTTAGTTATTTCTTGATTATTTTATAAATTTTCTGTAGATGTAAAGTATGATACACTGGATTTTGAAGTTCTTTGCATTGTATGTGAGTAATGTATGTAAAATACTATGTAAATTGTTTATTACGTAAAATAATTCTCTGATGACCTTTGTATTTAAAAATATTTGTGTTCATAAATTGTTCATGTTGATGTAAATTTGACAATTTAGAAAATGGTCACGCTTAGGTACAATTTAAGAAATAGGTGTTATGTAAAAGCCAGTGTGCTTTTGTTTGAAACAAAAATGGCTCTGGGGAGTGGAAAAGGTGGCAAGGACGAATTTGGCGCGCTACCTAGAGCACGAGCGGGAAGTAAGATACACAGCCTGTAGTCGGCAGTGATTGAGGCAACACCTTTGTGGAGCAGCAGAAGCTTTACCTGCAAAATTTGCACAAAAATGCCTCGGATGAAGACTGCTAACGGCTTACGGCATAGCTACGAGTTGTTGGGCTACTGTATGTAAAACTGAACGACGCCAAGAAGAGATTTTGATCCCATGCAGCAGGCCGTACTGTGGGTAGTGTAGCCGTCATAATTACTCGCCACACCAAAGGCTACAGCCACCAGACACAATCTTTTTTTTGTGTTTTTACTTTTGTACAGCGTAAACCATTAATTTAAACTGTGTTTTAATGATAATTGTTGAAGTTTAAAGAAACTGGTTCATCTTGCTATTCCATCCAAATCATTCACCTGTAAAGGGTACCTCCCTGGTGGTTGATTAATCCGAGTATCCTTTTTTACACAGTTAATATAAAGAGCACCATTTAAATTGTTTTTGCGTAAATAATGAAAAAGTTTTCTTAACTATTGCAAAATGTTATAGTAAAAGTTTGCTTACGTAAAATTCAATCAGAGGAGAGCCAAGGTACTTGAATCTGTTAAATGACTATACAGAATTAGTTCAAAGAGTAATAGCTTTTGAAAGTAAATTCCAGTAAGAAAGAGGTTTTCTTGAAGTGAAATGTTCAGTAGAAAAAGTGTGTGCTTTAGTATCTAAGTATTGTAGTATTTAAGTTTGTTGATTATGGAACGTGCTTTTCTAAAGGTCCCCCCTGACCAAATTTTTTAGCTTCCTTGAAGTTATCTACTGGGCTTTTTCTCTTTTAAAAACGTAGTGTATAAGGGTGTAGTCCAACATTATTGAAGTGGAGTAATATTTATTTGGAGAATCAAATTAAACAGTATCAAGAAAGTAGGCAAAATTCATACTTCCGCTTTTCCAATACATAACTGTTTCATTGCCTGGATAGGCTGGCGACCATTAGTACACGTTTTAAACCACTAAATGACCTTGATCTTAGTTGTCCTAGCTTCAGTATAATATTATTCATACTGCGTTTCTATCTATCCGCTGGGTAAGATCTCTGGAAGAGAATTGAGTAGTCTGATTTACTCACCTATTAGACACAACACACGTTCAAATCTTGTAAAAAGGGTAACTCTATTGATTAGGTTTTCCTATTAACAGGACTATCCTCCCATAGTGTACTTTATTTGGAAACTAAACTAAATTTTAGTAAGAGGGTTATACGCGGCAGCATAGAGACAGGGTTTCTGTTATTTGGGTAAAAGCATAATAAATTACAGTAGTAGTGGTATGGTTATACTGCATGTCGTATGCTTGCATAAAAACAGTCGTGTAATATACGATTGTCAATAAGATTATATTACAATATAATAAATTATTGGATATTTATAATCCTGTCACAGTTGCCGGTCTAACGCTCGTTACATGCGATATGAGCAGAGAAAAAATTTACTGAAAATCTTTCCGATCAAATAATGTCCAAAGTCGCACTGATTCATAAACGAATCACATTTTAGATCACACAGGATGCACGTTACGTCGGGGAGAGACAGAACTACCTCGAAATTATTCATGAGTGTTGCCTTACAATACAATAACTTTCTCTCACGGCCATAAGCAGGACAACTAACACGATATTTTTCTCTTGAGTTGACTGGATTGGTTGAAAGAATTTTACGAGCGTGAAATTTAAAATTATATGCGCCAAATTTCTGTTCGCAACTGCACAGTGAATTTCAACAAATAAAAATACAGGTTCTATGTGAAAAATATAAATAATTATTATCTGAATGAGATGACCACAAATGCGGCTAAACAAACCACGACCAAGCCAACTAATTCTGCACTAAAATCTCACGAATTGTTCCTTCAGACGAACTATTAATAATAGGAAAAAAGTGATTACCACAACACAATACACTGTTTTCATCACAACCTATTATGTAACATAACTTGCAGGGACAGTATATCCATTCAATTATAAGACAGGGGTAAAGACAATAACCGCTCACAAGAAAGACCTAAAAACAAGTGAATCAAAAACGACATTAGATTCTTTTTTCTTTTTTCGTGAAGACCGCAAGTCAGCGTTGTTATAATTTAGGTCCAAACAGCATCCGAGCCCTTTGGTCGTAATAACAGTTTTAATTCAGTTTCAAATAAACATCACTGTCTTTTCGAATTGAGTTTTGCAGGCTAAGAAAGAAAGGAAAAACTGTCTCTGAAATCTTACAAGCTGTGTGCAGAGTATATAAGTAGATGCAAATGTCATGATACCAAACGTTAGTCTGGTGCTGTTCCCCATTAATCTGGCTTCTCTCCTATTCTTTTCATTTCAGCATCTCACCTACAGTCATATAAAGATTATCTGCCAATTGCAGGGTCATCCTGATGTCCACGACAAAATTTCGAATATTCGTCAGGGATATTTTCTGAGTATTAGAGTATAACGGACCGGCGGTCCCCAGTAGCCTGTTACAGAACAAAAATGTAATTATTATTTGTTCAGTTTGTAACCCACTTACCTTTGTTTCTGTGAAAACTCCTTCACAAGGGATAAAAAGCTGGACTACGAAGGTGCCAAAACGTGTAATACAAAACACAGACTAACGCAACAGCTCTTTCCTGTCAGTAGAAGAACAGGTCAGCACAATGTCGTCATGCCGCTCGTCCTTTGCTTTCAGTGAACCCGAACACGTGGTGCATATCGGCCGGATCATCAGCAAACTTACCCACGCTGCTGTGTATCTCTGTCAACGTAGAAGTAACACCACCGGAAAAACAAACGCGAGCAGTACCGAATGCCAACTTGAAGGCGAAGAGTAAAGTGGACATTATTGTCGTCAAGACAAAGTACCATGAGCGAATAGAATAAGTGTGTTTCGAAACAAGACACACAAATCATACCGGAGACAACTGCAGAGTTATGCATTATCTTCAGTGAAATGCAGAGAGAAAGAGAAATGGAGGTAAGAAATGCAATTGCTCTGTAACATGAAAGTACTCAGGAAATATCTCACAACAATGTCCGAAATTTTGTAGGTGTACTTCGGATTGACCTTGCAGTCCATATTTATGACTGGTCCTGCATTTATCTCCTCCTGCTATTGTTTCAAGTACATTCTTCAGCATAAACTGGCGATAACTCCCCACCCAATTCTGTCTCTTTGATTCGTTGTATTATTTACTCGTGAACCGGCAATGCTTCGTTCGTAATTCCTAAACTTGTGTGGTAATCTGATACCCATCCTAATCTCCTCCCCCCCTCTCCGTCGCTTCACCCATCTCCTCTTCCCCCCCCCACAACTCCTCCTCTCCCCCCTCTCTCTGTCCATTCCTCCACCCCCTACCTCTTTCCACCTCCACCTCCCCTTCTGTGTACCTCATCCTTCCTTCTCTCTTTATCCACCCCCCTCTGGCCATTTCCTCTTCTCTCTCCCTCTGACCTTGACCTTTGTTTATTGTTATTGCCAACGAATCCTTGATTAGGAAATGAAGTCGCTTCAAATGAATGGTAAATCGTATACGGGGCCTGACAGACCTCCACTGCTGCTACGTCTGTGAGGATAGTTGCTTCAATGAAATTGCTTCGCATAGTTTTAATCTGTGAACGAGTAAGATAACATTGCTTCGTATGATTCCGATTCCTTAGCAGTATTCTAATCATAAACCATTAAGCAATAAATACAGTTCCCCTGTTTTCTATTAGAACCGAATGCAAGGAAGAAAACAAAACAGCACATAGTTGTCTACACAATTTGTGTTTAAAATTATCTAGTCTTTCTCACAGTCGATTTTAACACAAAACATGTGCGTAGTTGTTTTTCATGCATCTCATATCCGTTGGAAAATCAGATAGGCATAGTTTAAAATTTTCAGGTGTGTCCATGAGCAAATTTGCTAAATTATTGCTACCAACATATCCCATATGTATTTATATACGTAAACTATGTCGGCTCAAATGTTTATTACAGTACCGTATAGAAGTTTGAAGTAAACTGCATAAGAACTTTTCGAGATTTTTGGTAACAACGTTAAACAACGACTTGTCTTTATATAGTAGTATAATTAGGTACTTTTTCTAGTTGACTTGTTGCACGATTTCTTCATTCCTTACTCGTTAAACGTATTTGATCTTCCTTAGAATCGTGTGAAAAGGCGCCCCATTGCTTCATTTCTCTCTTCTCCATCGTCGTCCAAGTTTCACACCAGTACAGATTCGTGCTTCACACATAGCTTTTCAATAAACCTTCCTCTCACTCTCGAGGTTTTTCTTCTTTTTTTTAACTTTAACACCTGCCCTTTACTTGCGCAGTCCTTGCTATTCCGTCTTTAGTTATACCTTCTTTCTTTACCTATTCCTAGATACCAAAATTCGTTCACCTGCTCAAGACTCTCTTGTTAAAGTAGAAGGAATCTCTTACGAAATTTTTCTGAGACACTTCGAAACACGTATTGTACTGTTAGGAATGAAAATGCACTCCTTAAACAACGATCTTACGAAATAGAGTTCGTTTCTTTCATCCGTGAGTTTCAGAAGACATTAGAAAACAAGTTTAGGATTATACCGCGGTCCTTGACTTCCTGAAAGCGTTCGATGCGTTTCACAGTGTCGTCTAAAGAACAAATTACGAGGTACGGATTAACAGACGAATAATGTGATTAGGTAGAAGAGCTCCTAGTAAACAGGACACTGTTTGTCGTTCTCAACGGAGAGAAATCCTTAGATGTGCATCTTCAGGTATAATCCAAGGGGTGTCCTCGTGGATACACGACACGCTTGATGCAGATATTAGCAGTTGATCCTAAACTTAAACAAATAAGACGTATTGTGTATAAATAATTGGAAAGCCCCGGTATTATATGATTACATAGTTGCCAAGCAATCTTTTAAATACCTGGGATTACGTGCATAGACCGACGAAAAGTGGAACGATCACACGAAATCAGTCGTAGGGAAGACAGAAGGCAACCTGAGATACATGAGAAAAATGCTCAATGAAAGTGGAACAAACCTTGTAGCGTTGTCCATCCACGAAGAAGGAAGCTTACAAAATCCTCCTTCGACCGATATTTGAATATTACTTCTCTCTATGGAGCGCTTACCTGGTAGGATTGATAGACGAGGTACTATTCGTCATGGGTTCGTTTATGCGACGCTCATCTGCACTGAGGAGCCAAAACAGTGACCACTAACTACAGTGAAACAGAATGTGGGCTGCTGGCAGTGTGGGCACGGGATGCAACAAGGAAGGTATATAAACGGAGGAGAGACAAATGGGCAGTCATTCTAGGGACTATTTCGCCCGCAAATAGGGAATTCCACTAACACAACCACTTTGACAAGGGATGGACGATTATGGCCCAGAGCGTGGGAGCAAGCGTCTCGAAGCTACGCAGTTGTCTGGCGTCCGCATGCTACCGTCCTGAGAATGTATGAAAAGTGGTTGATGTGGTGTCACCGCCAGACACCACACTTGCTAGGTGGTAGCCTTTGAATCGGCCGCGGTCCGTTAGTATACGCCGGACCCGCGTGTCGCCACTGTCAGTGATTGCAGACCGAGCGCCACCACACGGCAGGTCTAGAGAGACTTACTAGCACTCGCCCCAGTTGTACAGCCGACTTAGCCAGAGATGGATCACTGACAAATACGCTCTGATTTGCCGAGACGATAGTTAGCATAACCTTCAGCTACGTCATTTGCTACGACCTAGCAAGGCGCCATAGCATTTGATAATTAATATTGTGAAGCATGTACCGTAACGAGAGATGTTCTACAATTGTGGATTAAAGTTAAGTATTATATCAACTACGTACTTTATTTGCTACTATTAATTCCCTTAACTGTTCCAGACCTCACGCCAGTCAGCGTGTAATTAAACGCGTGCATTTCGGCCTCCTCCAGCAACACATTGTTGGCTCTTCTGCCAACACTACAGTTGAAACCATGAGTAGGAGACAAAGTGTTGAATCTACATACCTCACACCTCATAACCGAACATAGAGGACGAAGGCTTGACCACTCTGTTAAGCAGGATTGGTGACGATCTGTAGCAGATATGAAGACAGAGCACAGTACTGTTGTAGGCACAAGTGTTTCGCAGCACACCATTCAGCACAGACTGCTGAACATGGAGCTTCTCAGCAGATGACGCCTACTTGTCTCATGTTTGCCTAACGGCATGGTCAGTTAACACTGCTGGGGGCAGCAGATCATCATGACAATTCCTTGGGTCAGTGGAAACGAGCCATCCGGTCGGATGAATTACATTCCTTGTAACACCGGATCGATGGTCGTGTTCGGGTGTGCCATCACCCAGGCAAACAGCTGCTCGACAGATGCTGTGCGTTAAGTACGCTGGCTGGTGGGGAGTAGTATTACGTTACGGGTAGCATTCACCGGGGCTTCCATGGGACGTGTGATAGTGATCGATGGCACTATGACAGTTGCGGACTGCATGAACATTATTGCCAAACGCGCGCATCCATTCGTGCTTGATGTCTTCCCCGACAGCGATGGCATTTTCAAGTAGGATAGCTGTCCGCGTCACAAGGCCAGAATCGTGCTACGGTGGTTTGATGAGCTTGATAGTGATCTCACGTCGGTGTCTTGGGCATCAAATGCGACTTATCTGAGCCCGATGAAAACATCTGGGAATTATCGGGCGCCAGATCCGCTTCCACAAACCATAGACTCTTAATGATAAGGAACTTTGTGACCTATGCGTAGACATATCAAATACATGCCACGCAGAATGCATTGAGTTCCTAAGGTGGACCAACGCAGTATTAAAAGAGGTGGTCATAATGTTTTGGCTCATCAGTGCAACTCCAACGACAGGCACTGCGAGAGGGGCGTTGTAGTTTAGCGCTGAAATTTCGAAATCACAAATTCCTGTAAGAGTCGACCGTGGTTTTGCTTCCTCCTACGTGTATCTCGCGAGCAGATCATCAGGTAAAATGATTTGAGCGTCTTCCTGCGCTCCACTGACGACTGGATCAGAAAGGGGCAAGTGACAGTGCTGCATTAAGTACCTCCCGCCACACACCATAGTTGGCTCGCTGGGTATAGATGTAGGAGTAGATGTAGCTGCAGAAGTAAATAAACCATGTGTGTAAGTCACGTAACAGAAGCAAAATCATTTATGTTTTAGGTTATCAGCTACTTCGCTGTTCTACACAGCATTTGCACGAATAAAACAAATATAAAATATTTAGCTTAAGTTATTTGCAAGTATATGTATGGCTGTTGACAATAAGAATGGAAAGAAAAATAAACTGTAAACCCAACGTCCCGCAGAGGCAAATGCTGTTAGTGACATTGCATTCTCCTAAAGGTTCAAGGATTTTAAGAAAACGAAAAGAGCTGTGCACACTGGCAGTTGTCACTTGTCGTTAGTGACCATTGCGGAATTTACACGTGATGCGGCGGCAGACCCGAAAGCCGTGTAATCCACAAATAATTTGATCTACAAAACCATACATAATTTAATTCGAGAATTCACTGTGGTGTGATTAATCCGTGTGTTGCAATCAGAGTGTGTATATGTTGTGGGTGAAAGGGTGCTTCGATGTGATTCTACAAATTGCGAATTCACAAAGCATCAACAGTGGTTGCTGCTGGATCACGAAGAACAACTATAGGCAAAGAACATTAGAGACATTTGATGGTTACCGCGTCAGGCGATAGTGCGAAATAGGGGAGCAGTGGTACTCTCTCCGTGCTACGAGAAGTCGCACCAGCTGGTGCCCACGCTGTATACCAACATTGGCGCACTTACCATGATAACAATGACACGGCCAATGTTTGCCACGAGCACTTGGTTACTCGTGTTGCACATGCACACAGAGTATTTGCCTCTTACCTTGTCACTCTCCCTTCTGACAGCGGACGTCTCTTGGCTCGACAGTAGTAGGATTGAATTTTCTCTTTATGAGAGTATTGATAGGCGATCTCTTTAGATTGTTGAAAACCATTCAAAAGCCAAGATCGCACAAAATATTTTTTATTCAAGACAACCGGTTTCAACAATCTTAGCTGTCATCTTCAGGTCTTCAACATTTTTTTATGTAGTAAAACATATTCATTTCACGCTGACCCCGTACTCAAGATGCCAAGTGGCTAAAACTCGGTACACTATAAACAACAAATATTTAAAAAACAGCATTTTGTCCAAAAGACCATGTATATATATACGTATATCTTGCTCACAGATGCTTGTTACATGATACAAATAAGGCACAGAACGGCACCTGTGACCAGTATATACATGGACAAGATGGTGTGTGTTTTTAAATATTTTAGCGATGACAAACGATTGCAGCGTGCTGAGTTTTATCCACTTGACATCCTGTGCATAAGGTCAGCGTAAAATAAATGTTTTACTACAAAAAAAGTTTAAGACCCGAAGATAACAGCTAAGACGGTTGAAACCGGTTATCTTGAACAAAAGGTATTTGGTGCGATCTTGGCTTTTGAATGGTTTTTAACTGTACTATGAGCTGTTCTCAGAAAAAGACTTGAGCATCCCTCGTCACTAGTTTTGTTGCATCGTCCTGACAGTATTAAGACGCGAGGAATTGCCTGAAAGAGGGGTAGGGGGCAACACTTCCAATTCTTAAATCTCCTCTACTTAATGGTTTCTGTTGACATAACCCTAGATAATTCGGAGTTGAGATGCTGCATATAACAACACCCATAACCAGCACACCGTTATGGCAGTCGGCAGTGCAGGGTGCCAGAGTTTTACAAGCACAGGTGAAGTTCACGTATACGCGATCTTAAACACGGCAGAGCAGTTTCAAGCAGTACTCCTCTGAAAATACTTTGTCTCACTCAGTACGCCAATGGTAGCTTTCGCTTTGCCGTTGTAGTCTGTGGCGCTTGAGCACAGTTGAACACGACGAGGCACATACCTAGTCATTCGTGACTGGTTTAAACTGTCTCTGGTCACATGTGATTATAATCATCTATGTTTCTAAATGTGTGTATTTGTGGTGATTGCTGCAACAATGTCAGGATTGTAGCAGTGGAAGCCAGGGTCTATATGGCATATAGTTCTATCCTGCCAGGGAATATTAACAATTGCGATAGACATCATTATTTCACGATTTCGAAGGTTCTTAGCAGCGCTATTAATAGACGATATGTTTTTTATGTCTAGTCCGGTTGGTGTCCGCAGACACTTTGTATAAAGGTTATATTTTTCAGATTTTCAGTTATATATTTCCTCATTTGACAAATTGTTTTTCTTTGTGATAATAATTTTTATACGTCAGTAATATGAACAGCAATAAATATTGGGTTGGTGCGTAAGTTCGTAGCGTGTTTGTTTTGCAATGGGTTTACTTATCGGTTGTCATTTTTATTTGTAGTTTACTGTTACTATTAACTTTTGCATTTTGTTATTTGGAGATAGTGAGTGAAGCTGTGAACGCTAGAAAATGGAATGCAAAGTGGAGAAATCGAAACATTTCCGACATATTCTTCTTGTTTGAGGTCAATGGAGGGATGACAGCAGCAGAGACAACCAGAAACGTTTTATTTTTGTACAGGGATAATGCCTTTGGACAGAGCACGGCAAGAAAATGGTTTTCTCGTTTTAAGGAGGATTGTTTTGACATTAGTGATCCTCCATGTTCAGGAAGACAATCGTGGATTGCTGAAGATCGTTTAACCGTATTAATCCACAGTGATCCACGTCAGCGCACTCGAGTACTGGCAGATGCAAGCGACATTTGAATGTAATGGGCTAGGTTCAAAAATCGGGTGCACTGGTATCGCATTCTCTAAGCCAAAATCATAAAAGTCAGTGGTTGGCCTTGTGTGCATCTCTGCTTGTCGTCTTCAGTTGGCTCGTGAACAACATCGACCATCGCTGACCTATTCCGTTAGTATTGACGAGAAATGGCGTCTTTATGCTAACATAAGGAAAAGAAGAGAGTGGTTGGTTCCAAACAAAGCAGCAAATCCCCATACAAACCACAGAGCGCATCCACAAAACATAGTGTTATGCATCTGGTGAAACAGCGACGGCGCGGTGCGGTGTATTACGAACTGCTTCGCCGAGGTGTAACCACCACTGCTGACATTTATTGTAAACAACTGAGGCGCGTGGCAGACGAAATACAAGAACAATGACCAGGAAGACTACGTGAAGTGATGCTACTCCACGACAACACCCGCCAGCATTCTGCTAGACTGACTATAAACACCACATGGGACTTGGACTGGAAAGTCATTCCGCACCCACCTCACTCACTTGATCTTGCGCACTCTGATTCTCATTCTTTTTGCTCTCTATCGAACAACGTCCAGGGAACTTCCTTACTGGATGAAAATGGGATGCGAACATAGCTCGACAAGTTTTTCCTTCCAAAACCACATGATTTCTACAGTCGCGGAATCGAAAATTACCCCCGCGTTGGAAGACTGTTGTTAACATTGAAGGAGAATATACGAGATCTGTTCAAAAAATTTCGGAACACCGCTCAACAAATTTTTATATGCTTGCCTATTACTTACTGTGCATGTTCTCCTTCGAAATAATGTCCTCCACAATTGCTACACCGCTCCCAACGGCCGGCCAGAGTGGCCGAGCGGTTAAAGGCGCTACAGTCTGGAACCGCACGACCGCTACGGTCGCAGGTTCGAATCCTGCCTCGGGCATGGATGTGTGTCTGATGTCCTTAGGTTAGTTAGGTTTAAGTAGTTCTAAGTTCTAGGGGACTTATGACCACAGCAGTTGAGTCCCATAGTGCTTAGAGCCATTTTGAGCTCCCAACGCCTTTCCACTTCTGGATGCAGTCTTCGTGCGCCTGGATCGCGCAAAGCGCCGTCTGCGAATTTTCTTTTATCTTGTCTATCGTTATGAATCTTATAAGGTGTGCTATAATTTCGCACGTTACAAGCAGTCATCCACATATTTTGCCGTGATCTACAAACACAATTAGGTATCAGGTGATAGGTTGTACATCGTATATATGAATATATAAAGGAGACTGACATTGTCACGTACGCCTTGTTAAAGCTTATTGCATGATAAGTGACGGACTGTCTTTATTATCAGAATCGCGTTATGAATGATTGCCTATACTAGTAGATGTTGGAACGACAGTGCAAATGAAACGGCAGGCGGAACTCAAGCCCTGCGTGGAAGGCCCACACAAGTGTGGTGGTCCAGCTCCACACATTAAGTGGACACCTGAGTGCGAAGACACAATACAGGGGCTGCCGGCCGCTATTGTAGTAGGGCCGGAAGGATAACCGGATAATACTTCCTAACTCTGGAAAGCTTGGACGCAGTTGAGAGGAATGAAGTAGTGTCACCTCAGAAACCACGTATACTGGGTTATTTTCCAAGGTTTTTTACTCAGGAGCGTACCATTGTACGAGTATATGTATTTCCTCGCAAACTTTCCACGCTGGACGACAAAAGACTAAAATACGGTTGGTCGGCGTAGGGAGAATCTGTAGAGAGGGAGAATAATCCGTGGTTAAAGGAATATGATTCGTTTTCGGAATTACGATGGTGGGGGGCCGAGCCATCCAGCGGTGGAGAGACGTGGTCCTCTATTGTGAACGCCCGTGTGTGACGGTCGCTCGGTATCAGATTTGTTGGTGCAGACGGACTTGCTGCCTTTGCTCTCGGGAGAGTTTGTAGTTAGAACAGTTAGGCACTGTACTGTTGCAAACATATACGATTCTGGTCTTCACCTCCGGGTTGGAAGTCGTCGTTGAGTACGCAACATTCAGCAACTGAGAGCACTTCTTCTGCCTATACTTACGTTGAGACGTTGTCTGAACTCCGTCCTTGTCGCTGGGAGTTCGCGTTTCTCGTCTGTGCAACACAGTGAGGAGAAGACAGTAATAAAGTGTATTAGTTAGAGGACTGTCTTCTGCCGTCCTAGTGTTTGAAAGAGTTTATTTGTGGCTAGAGTTCTTCCAGTTGGGCAATTGATTAATAATTTTAGTTAGGAAATATAGACAACTGTACTTAAAGGGTTGATTTTAATCTACAATAAATATATATTGAACAACAACGTTTTCATTTAGTAGTATTAGTTGCCTTCATCATACATTTTTGTTTAGATTGTAATCTATATATATGAAAAGAGAATGAAGAGCTCCTAAGATCTGCTTCAGGGGGTAGTCAGACAGGGCCAAATCATCATTTTAGCGTTTATTATTTTCTGTTGCGCACATTCATTTTACATCCGCCTGGAGAAGCATCTTGGAATCTTCGTCCTTTCAACGGGGTTTTCAACTTTGGAAATATAAAAGGTCCGCAGGAGCCACTCCTGGAGAGTACGGGGGATGAGGCAGCACACGTATTTCGCTTTCCTGCAATATTCACGCATCAACAGCGATGAATGGGTGGGTGCGTTATCGTGATGCAAAAGTCATGAGTGAGCAAGAGCAGCACGTCTGGATAGAACCATCGATTAACAGTCACTGTGGCACGAATTCATGATGAACTAATGATTCAAAGTCAATGAAAACTATCATCATGGCTTTGACATTTGACCTGACCTAACGTGTTTTTTTTATCTTGGAGAACCTTTTCCGACCAATTGTGAAAACTGAATCTTGGTTTTAACATCATAGGCGTAGACCCACGCATCATCACCAGTTACGATTCTCTTAAGCAACATCCCTCTGTCGTTTGCGCGATCCAAAAGATCTTCACAGCTTGCGAGGCGAAGATCTTTCTGGTTTTATTTTATTTTATTTACACGTCAAGTTCCGTAGGACCAAATTGAGAAGCAAATCTCCAAGGTCATGGACGTTTCAGTACATGAAATTACAGCATAAAAGTAATAACAGATAAAAATAAAATGTTTATGAACCTGATAAAAGTCAGTCTATAAGTTTAAGTAAACGCAATCAGCAATACAACAAGAATCAAAGAATCAGCTTACTTTTTCAAGGGACTCCTCGACAGAATACAAGGAATGAGTGATGAGGAAACTCTTAAGTTTCGATCTGATAGCGGATGGATTACTGCAAAGTCCGATCCAAATGCAGGTTTGATTTCTGCCGAGTATTAACTAAGTGAAAGCTGTTTATTCTTGGGAATAAGCTAATATTGTTAACAAAAATGACACTAAGGAATATATATATATATATATATATATATATATATATATATATATATATATATATATATATATATATATGTAATCGACCCCTGTTCACAAGGCTGGGCATTTGGACGTTGGCCTCTCAATATATATATATATATATATATATTGAGAGGCCAACGTCAAAATGCCCAGCCTTGTGAACAGGGGTCGACAAGGGGTTTGTGAACCTACAACACTTATTGCCCGAACCGCCCGTTTCTGATCCAAAAATATCCTTTTAGAATGGGAAGAGTTACACCAAAATATGATACCATACGACATAAGTGAATGAAAAGAGCAAAGTATACTAATTTTCGTGTCGAACAGATAGCGCCTAGAACCGCACGGCCACACCGGCCGGCCGCTTCAGTCTGGAACCGCTCTGCTGCTACGGTTGCAGGTTCGAATCCTGCCTCGGACATGGTTGTGTGTGATGTCCTTAGGTTAGTTAGGTTTAATTAGTTCTAAGTCTAGGGGGCTGATGACCTCAGACGTGAAGTCCCATAGTACTTATAGCCATTTGAACCCTTTTGAACGGTAAGGCGCTGGCTGTGACAGTGGATGAAGTAACTGGCTGCAAGAAGACGGCAGCATGCGTGGTGACGTCAGTGCGGTGTGGGTCCACGAAGCTAGCCTTGAGATAGGCGGCTACCACGGTCCTCTTGCGCCACGGTGCCGACACGTGGTCACCATTTGGAGGCTTAGGAGGAAAATTCAAGATTGCCTGTGGTCCATGTTTGAGCAGCTTCCGCCACGCGAGAGTGCTGTCGACAAGCTGCCACCTTTTAGTCAGTGTAGGAGGCGGTAGCAGGTAAGTACTCAAAGATGTCTTCATGGGTGGGGGGGCAAGACGGAATGTTGCTTCCTCTGTAAACTGTGGATTTAGACTTGTTTTCAATACAAAGTACTCACTAATGTCTAGCAATGACTGTCTGCGATTCTAGTAGACCTGAGATTTAGAATTGCAGAGGGCAAAGGAAAATACTGTGGCTTTAGCAATCGTTGTATAACTTGGGTTTGTTGTTGGTTGTCGCACTGTTCACGGAGATATGTGCCGTTCCATCAGCACAGAGGCAGTTTTAGCGCTATCCTGAAGGCAAGGTGGACTGGAAATTTTTCAGAAGAATGCCAAAAAAAAGTCCTCGTTCTCGTCTCACCTCGTACAACCCCTACAGAGCTGCAGAAAATGACTTATTCGAAGCCATGATGCGCACGTTCCGGTACGACTGTCAGCATGGTATAGGCACAGTTATATTATACCTGCCCGACGACAGTCCCCAGTTCCTACAACGACACCCGCTCTCCTTATCGCGTAATTTAAAGACAATAGTAGTTTACCGTTTGTTTGTAGACAACTAAGACTCGTCAGCTGCTTTAGATATTTTATTTCTGTATGAATTTTAGGCCAACTTTACCTCCCACTCTATAAAAGTCTACGTATTACCAAAACTATGTATTCACAAACTATTATCCAACTTACACTCGTATGCTCACCTTTGAGTAAAGAGAACCTCATTTGAAATGAACTGAACTGCAACAGCATCTTGTCTTTATGTTAAATGCGTAACTGAAGTAACCAATTATCTGGCCCTAATAAAAATTTCCACCTTACCTCGTGTCTTGATAACACTGTTGCAGATTTCTCGGAAGAACAACAGCAAACAGCAAGCACGCAACAGCGAAGGCATAGTTCTATTTCTAAGTACATGTTCGAACTATTGCATATGATAATGTGTAATGACAAACAGTGGGGTGGGGAGAGTGACAATTCCTATGAAATGATATTTCAAGACAACGATTTTAGAATTATATGCAAATATATATATATATATATATATATATATATATATATATATATATATATATATATACAGTCAGAATAAAACTTCGCGTGATTTTCACACATAATATCGGTCTGAACAATACTATGCCCAACGAAGTGAACAATGATTTAAAAACGGTACAGAGTTAACAGACAATATCTACTTTAAAAAAAAGCAACTTAATCAATTAATATGTTAATCCATGATTCAGGGAAGTGGGGTGGTGTTTCTCAGACTTCTCCTCCTCCTCAAAAAGTCACATTATTCAAAATTTATATTCCTTTCACGTTTCATTGTCTGCGTCATATTCATCCTCGTTGTTCTTTCTTTATCTAACACATACAGTCACAGGACCACACAGCACTACTAAATATGTCCATCACCTACCACACTTCAGCTAAGAAAGTATTAGACAACGCAGAGACAAAGTGCTACGACAAAACCAAAGATTGTTTAACAGTAATATAACTTGCTCTCTCTTTGACGTGCTCATCGATGACATAAAAAAATAAAAATTACATAACCATCTTACCCCGAAACGGATTCCTGAGGCTACATTGTTTTTCTCTTCAAAACAATTTTAGCAGCCTCTAGAACACGATGGTATTATACTGTAGGAGTGAACATTAATACATCTATGGAGCCATATTTATCAATCGAGAAGAGAAAAAAACCAACATGTGGAATGCCAAGGTCAAACAGATGTTCTCTCCAGGTATTAGTAGCCTATTGAACCCTGTGATGTATAACCAGCAGCCGCAGAGTTACGAACCCTGCACTCCAGTAGCTGCACATGGGTGTATGAAACTGAAGGGAAGAGGGCTGTCTTCGTTCTGTCCGAGTCTGTCAAATGTTGATGCAGCTGGTTTATTTGCAAGTGGTTTATGGAGAATTCCTACTTACTGACATACTTTATCTCAAAAATGTAGCTTCCAAAATACACTCCTGGAAATTGAAATAAGAACACCGTGAATTCATTGTCCCAGGAAGGGGAAACTTTATTGACACATTCCTGGGGTCAGATACATCACATGATCACACTGACAGAACCCCAGGCACATAGACACAGGCAACAGAGCATGCACAATGTCGGCACTAGTACAGTGTATATCCACCTTTCGCAGCAATGCAGGCTGCTATTCTCCCATGGAGACGATCGTAGAGATGCTGGATGTAGTCCTGTGGAACGGCTTGCCATGCCATTTCCACCTGGCGTCTCAGTTGGACCAGCGTTCGTACTGGACGTGCAGACCGCGTGAGACGACGCTTCATCCAGTCCCAAACATGCTCAATGGGGGACAGATCCGGAGATCTTGCTGGCCAGGGTAGTTGACTTACACCTTCTAGAGCACGTTGGGTGGCACGGGATACATGCGGACGTGCATTGTCCTGTTGGAACAGCAAGTTCCCTTGCCGGTCTAGGAATGGTAGAACGATGGGTTCGATGACGGTTTGGATGTACCGTGCACTATTCAGTGTCCCCTCGACGATCACCAGTGGTGTACGGCCAGTGTAGGAGATCGCTCCCCACACCATGATGCCGGGTGTTGGCCCTGTGTGCCTCGGTCGTATGCAGTCCTGATTGTGGCGCTCACCTGCACGGCGCCAAACACGCATACGACCATCATTGGCACCAAGGCAGAAGCGACTCTCATCGCTGAAGACGACACGTCTCCATTCGTCCCTCCATTCACGCCTGTCGCGACACCACTGGAGGCGGGGTGCACGATGTTGGGGCGTGAGCGGAAGACGGCCTAACGGTGTGAGGGACCGTAGCCCAGCTTCATGGAGACGGTTGCGAATGGTCCTCACCGATACCCCAGGAGCAACAGTGTCCCTAATTTGCTGGGAAGTGGCGGTGCGGTCCCCTACGGCACTGCGTAGGATCCTACGGTCTTGGCGTGCATCCGTGCGTCGCTGCGGTCCGGTCCCAGGTCGACGGGCACGTGCACCTTCCGCCGGCCACTGGCGACAACATCGATGTACTGTGGAGACCTCACGCCCCACGTGTTGAGCAATTCGGCGGTACGTCCACCCGGCCTCCCGCATGCCCACTATACGCCCTCGCTCAAAGTCCGTCAACTGCACATACGGTTCACGTCCACGCTGTCGCGGCATGCTACCAGTGTTAAAGACTGCGATGGAGCTCCGTATGCCACGGCAAACTGGCTGACACTGACGGCGGCGGTGCACAAATGCTGCGCAGCTAGCGCCATTCGACGACCAACACCGCGGTTCCTGGTGTGTCCGCTGTGCCGTGCATGTGATCATTGCTTGTACAGCCCTCTCGCAGTGGCCGGAGCAAGTATGGTGGGTCTGACACACCGGTGTCAATGTGTTCTTTTTTCCATTTCCAGGAGTGTATATTTTATCCGAGTTTAATTACGCAACTCAACATTAAATAACTAAGACACAAAAATAGCCTAATAACTCCTTTAACATAAACAGGGGTGAAGTTTTCAAAGCAAACAAACTGTTAAAAAAGCAACAGAATATGAATAACATGCTTTAGATGATTATTTCCTATGTACACACTATGAGGAGTATTAACAAGGCACCTTTCACTGCTTATTTTTCTTGCTATTAAACAGGACTTTCTCAGCCTCTGCACTGTTCTTTTTCTAATTAAGAATTTTAATTTTATGTGTAAACTTTAGATTACTGGCATATGATTAAAATATACTTTGTTGTGAATAGCTAGGTAGCTCGTTACCCTGGATTTAATCATATGAGGATCGGTGTGTTGTTTTTCTTGCGATCTTAAGTCTGAAGACTTGTTTGATGTAACTCAGCACGCTATTCTATCCCACGCAAGTCTCGTTATCTTGCGAGACTACTGCAAAATACATCCACTTAACCAGTTCACTGTAGTCAAGATTTAGTCTTCTTTTATAATTTTTGCCCTCTGAATACCCCTCAATTTGAAAAGTGACAATTCCTTGATGTCTGAGAACATGTCCTATCAATTAACCCTTTTTATAAGTCAAGTTGTCTCAAAAATCTCCTTTCTTCCCTATTCGATTCAGTAGGTAAACATTAGTTATCCGATCCACTCTTCTGATCTTCAGAACTATTTTGCAGCACCACATTTCAAAATCTTTCTTATCGTCTTAATTGTTTAGTGTCCTCGTTTCACTTCCGTACGGCGCTACATTCAAGACAAATACCTTCAGGAAAAATGTATTGGCACTTAATCTTATATTCAGAGTTCTTTTTTTGAAAGTTTTTTTTCTACTGCAATCAGCATTTTACATCTTCCTTACTTTGGTCACAGTTAGACGTCTTGCTCGTCAAACAGCAAAACTCGTCGTCTGTTTTCAGTATGGGTAAGGAGGCTGTTTAGGTTTTTATGTTGGTAACGCCACGTTACCTTGGGTAACAGAAGAAATATTGAATTTAATTGATGAAAGGAGAAAATATAAAAATGCAGTAAATCAAGTAGGCAAAAAGGAATACAAACGTCTCAAAAATGATATCGACAGGAAGTGCAAAATGGCTAAGCAGGCATGGCTAGAGGACAAATGTAAGGATGTAGAGGCTTATCTGACTAGGGGTAAGATAGATACTGCCTACAGGAAAATTAAAGAGACCTTTGGAGAGAAGAGAACCACTTTTATGAATATCAAGAGCTCAGATGGCAACACAGTTCTAAGCAAAGAAGGGAAGGCAGAAAGGTGGAAGGAGTATATAGAGGGTTTATACAAGGGCGATGTACTTCAGGACAATATTATGGAAATGGAAGAGGATGTAGATGAAGACGAAATGGGAGATATGATACTGCGTGAAGAGTTTGACAGAGCACTGAAAGACCTGAGTCGAAACAAGGCCCCGGGAGTAGACAACATTCCATTAGAACTACTGATGGCCTCGGGAGAGCCAGTCGTGACAAAACTCTACCATCTGGTGAGCAAGATGTATGAGACAGGCGAAATACCCTCAGACTTCAAGAAGAATATAATAATTCCAACCCAAAGAAAGCAGGTGTTGACAGATGTGAAAATTACCGAACTATCAGTTTAATAAGTCACAGCTGCAAAATACTAACGCGAATTCTTTACAGACGAATGGAAAAACCGGTAGAAGCGGACCTCGGGGAAGATCAGTTTGGATTCCGTAGAAATGTTGGAACAAGTGAGGCAATACTAACCTTACGACTTATCTTAGAAGAAAGATTAAGAAAAGGCAAACCTACGTTTGTAGCATTTGTAGACTTAGAGAAAGCTTTTGACAATGTTAACTGGAATACTCTCTTTCAAATTCTGAATGTGGCAGGGGTAAAATACAGGGAGAGAAAGGCTATTTACAATTTGTACAGGAACCAGATGGCAGTTATAAGAGTCGAGGGGCATGAAAGGGAAGCAGTGGTTGGGAAAGGAGTGAGACAGGGTTGTAGCCTCTCCCCGATGTTATTCAATCTGTATATTGAGCAAGCAGTAAAGGAAACAAAAGAAAATTCGGAGTAGGTATTAAAATTCATGGAGAAGAAGTAAAAACTTTGAGGTTCGCCGATGACATTGTAATTCTGTCAGAGACAGCAAAGGACTTGGAAGAGCAGTTGAACGGAATGGACAGTGTCTTGAAAGGAGGATATAAGATGAACATCAACAAAAGCAAAAAGAGGATAATGGAATGTAGTCAAATTAAGTCGGGTGATGCTCAGGGAATTAGATTAGGAAATGAGATACTTAAAGTAGTAAAGGAGTTTTGCTATTTAGGGAGTAAAATAACTGATGATGGTCGAAGCAGAGAGGATATAAAATGTAGACTGGCAATGGCAAGGAAATCGTTTCTGAAGAAGAGAAATTTGTTAACATCGAGTATAGATTTAAGTGTCAGGAAGTCGTTTCTGAAAGTATTTGTATGGAGTGTAGCCATGTATGGAAGTGAAACATGGACGATAACTAGTATGGACAAGAAGAGAATAGAAGCTTTCGAAATGTGGTGCTACAGAAGAATGCTGAAGATAAGGTGGGTAGATCACGTAACTAATGAGGAGGTATTGAATAGGATTGGGGAGAAGAGAAGTTTGCGGCACAACTTGACTAGAAGAAGGGATCGGTTGGTAGGACATGTTTTGAGGCATCAAGGGATCACAAATTTAGCATTGGAGGGCACCGTGGAGGGTAAAAATCGTAGAGGGAGACCAAGAGATGAATACACTAAGCTGATTCAGAAGGATGTAGGTTGCAGTAGGTACTGGGAGATGAAGAAGCTTGCACAGGATAGAGTAGCATGGAGAGCTGCATCAAACCAGTCTCAGGACTGAAGACCACAACAACAACAATAACGCCACGTAGCGCTCTGTATGAAACTCACTGACTGTGCTGTGTGCAGTCTGTGGCTGGTTTGCATTGTTGGAATATTTGTTATTGTAGTGTTGGGCAGTTGGATGTGAACTGCGCATAGCGTTGTGCAGTTGGAGGTGAGCCGCCAGCAGTGGTGGATGTGGGGAGAGAGATGGCAGAGTTTTGAGAGCGGACGATCTGGACGTGTGTCCGTCAGAAAAAGGAAATTTGTAAGATTTTGAACACTATTAAGGTAAAATACATTGTTTGTTGTGTATCAAAATATTTCATCTGCTAACTATATGCCTTCAGTAGTTAGAATCTTTTATTTAGCTGGCAGTATTGGCGCTCACTGTATTGCAGTAGTTCGAGTAACGAAGATTTTTGTGAGGTAAGTGCTTCAATGACAGGTATAGGTTGCTATTAGTCAGGGCCATTCTTTTGTAGGGATTATTCAAAATCAGATTGCGTTGCCCTAAAAATATTGTGTGTCAGTTTAGTGTTGATCAGAATAAGTAAAGAGAGAAATGTCTGAGTACGTTCAGTTTTGCTCAGCTGTTTGAAAATCAAATAACGTAAGAGGTTTACCAGCACTGTAATTCTTAGTTTTTCTAATGGGATGTTTCATATATTATTCCCTAATCAAATACCCTCAGCATCCCCTTATTTGATTTAAATAAATTTCATTACTCTTGCTTTACTTCTGTTGATGATCATCTTATGATCTCTTTTCGAGACAGTATCCCTTCCGTTCAAATCATGTTCAACGCTTCTGGCATCTCTGAAAGAACTACAGCGTCACAGAAAAATGTCAAGAGTTTTCATTTCTTCTCCATGAACTTTAACTCTTCTTCAGAATTTTCCCCTTTCACATCGATCGACGGTTATAACTGTCGTTTGGTATCTACAGAAATCGCAGGTAAAGTAACACTCCCCGAATTTTAACCCTGCTATTTTCAGAATTTCAAAGAGCGTATTCCAGTCAACGCTGCCAGAAGCTTTCTCCAAATCTAGAAATGTTATGAATATAGGTTTGCTATTCTGCAGTCTATCTTCGAAGATACATCGTAGTGCCAGTGTTGCGTAGCGTGTATCTACGTTTCTCCAGAACTCAAAGTGATCTTCCTCGAGATCGGCATCTATGTCTTTATGTAAATAATTTGTATTAATTTTCTGCAATAATGAGTTATGAAACTGATCATCCACTATTATTCACTTTTGTTAGCACCTGCCTGCTTAATATGCGAGATTAATATTTCGTCTTGAAGTATTACATCTGTCTCATACATCTCGCATATCTGTTGGAATAATCGTCTTATCATTGATCCCCCAAGAGCCGTAATAACTGTGAGGGAATGCCGTGTGTTCCTGGTTCCTTGTTCGACTTTTATCTTTCAGAGCTCTGTCAAAAGTATTTGACATTTGGGCAATCTACTCTTGACGCATTTAGTGGATACATACCCATCAATTATCTGAGATGCAAAAACTTTTCTGTCAAATTTAGGTATTGAAGCGTGTTATCAATCTAAATAAATCAGTTGTAGTACTCTATTTTACTTTACTCAACGTATGTCAAGGGCTTTATCGACAGTACGCCTGCTCTATGAGCCTCTTTCGCTTCTTTCTGTCGAGTGCACTGTTTGTCCATTTCGAGTTGATTATTCATCCTAGCTGTATCCTCCTGGATTCTGTCTCGCCACTTAATTCTGGTACTTCTTCCTCTCGTTCCTTCTGTTATCCTGCAGAATGCTATTCTAGGTAGTATACTATCCGTCATTCTTACTATATGACTAGCCCAGCTCAGACATTGCTTCTTTAGCACTTCGAACATGTTTCGGTGTTCATACTGCTTTCAAAGTCCTTAATTTTTTTCTTATCCTCCATTCCATGTTATCTTCGTCAATTACGGGTCTAAAAATTTTCTTAGTATTTTCCTTTCGAATACTGACGGTTTTTCTACATCTTTCTTCTTAAATATTAACGCTTTACATCTGTATAATGTTACCGGCAGAACAGTTGATTGATACAAGTGTATTTTGAACTTAGTGCTAAGCGATCTTTTGCTTAAGGTACTGATGAAACTAAACAGTATTTTGTTAGCAGTTGCTAGAGAGGTATGTATTCCCATATCGGTTCTGTTGTGTTTACGAAAAAATCTCCCCAAGTACTTGAAGTGGTCAATCGTTTCGGAAGGGAATTTATCTACAAAGGTTCAACACTTCGGATTTTCTCAATTACGACCAGACATTCCATCTTCTCTTCGTTCACGCATAATCATATTAACTCAGAGAATCTGTAATAATATATGATCATTCTCGTTAATTCAGTTTTGGAAGTGCTAATTAATACTGCATCTTCTACGTGGACAGGTCTAATAATGTTCACCCCCTATAGCGTCCCCTTGCGTATTTGTCAGGAATTAATGAACTGAGTGACTTAAATGAAAGAAACTCTGTAAAATATAACACCTGGTGAAACATAAAATCAAAGGACATGGAATATAATATTGTTAATTCTACGAAATGTTACTTGTGAGGAAACTAATGACAATAGACCCTTGATATAATGTGCTACGAAACGGCGTATTTATCTTTGGCTTTTACAATTTAGTATACTCGTGTGTGTTGAATTCCCATTGTGATAACGTCTCTCTCCTTGACATTCTCTCATTGGCGCTCTTTCTCTGACTCTGTCGTTGTTATATGATCGCTCTGCGACTTCCAGGTTTGTACGACTGTATAATATGTTATTAATTGTGAAATAGATTTTTAACCTTAGACTGTTGTTTACTGCTTTCATTTCGTGGTTGTAATCGTCTTGTATCAAGTATCGAAACCTTTCAGACCTTGATGCACAAATTTCAACACTAAAAGGCTTTTGTACTCAAACAAATGTTACATATACTTACAAACAATGTGGGAAAGCTAGTACAACGGTAGTGGAGAGTTTTTTAAGTCTAATTAAGGAGCAAGAATGGCAGGCTGTTTATAGTGCCCATAACATAGATGATAAATACACTACTGGACATTAAAATTGTTACACCACGAAGATGACGTGCTACAGACGCGAATTTAACCGACAGGAAGAAGATGCTGTGATATGCAAATGATTAGCTTTTCAAAGCATTCACTCAAGGTTGGCGCCGGTGGTGACACCTACAACGTGCTGATATGAGGAAAATTTCTAACCGATTTCTCATACACAAACAGCAGTTGACCGGCGTTGCATGGTGAAACGTTGTTGTGATGCCTCTTGTAAGGAGGGGAAATGCGTACCATCACGTTTCCGACTTTGACAAAGGTCGGATTGCAACCTATCGCGATTGCGGTTTATCGCATCGCGACATTACTGCTCGTGTTTGTCGAGATCCAATGACTGTTAGCAGAATATGGAATCGGTGGGTTCAGGAGGGTAATACGGAACGCCGTGCTGGATCCCAACGGCCTCGTATCACTAGCAGTCGAGATGACAGGCATCTCACCTCGGTCACCTCTTGTTCGCATTGACGGCACTTTGAACAGTGGACGTTACATTTCAGATGTGTAACGACCCGTGGCTCTACCCTTCATTCGATCCCTCCGAAACCCTACATTTCAGCAGGATAATGCGCGACCGCATGTTGCAGGTCCTGTACGAGCCTTTATGGATCCAGAAAATGTTCGACTGCTGCCCTGGCTAGCACATTCTCCAGATCTCTCACCAATTGAAAACGTCTGGTCAATGGTGGCCGAGCAACTGGCTCGTCACAATACGCCAGTCACTACTCTTGATGAACTGTGGTATCTTGTTGAAGCTGCATGGGCAGCTGTACCTGTACACGCCATCCAAGCTCTGTTTGACTCAATGCCCAGGCGTATCAAGGCCGTTATTACGGCCAGAGGTGGTTGTTCTGGGTACTTATTTCTCAGGATCTATGCACCCAAATTGCGTGAAAATGTAATCGCATGTCAGTTCTAGTATAATATATTTGTCCAATGAATACCCGTTTATCATCTGCATTTCTTCTTGATGTAGCAATTTTAATATCCAGTAGTGTATAATGCTTTTATTAACACATTTCTCATGCTTTTTGAGAATTGCATCCCATTAGAACGTTGTAAACGGGGTACTAGCAGTAATAGGCAGCCCGGGTGGCTGACTAGTGCGATAAGGATATCATGTAGAACAAAGAGGGACGTATACTAAAATGTTAAAATTAGTGGCAAAGAGTATGTGGTACGCAAATAGAATAGCTAATTCACAGGATAAAATTAAAACCATATGGTCAGTCGTGAAGCAAGTGTCTGGTCAAGAGCGCAAGGCCAACGACATAAAGTCACTCGTAGTAAAAATATTTCTGATACTGATAAGTCAGATATATGTGCAGTATTTAACATTCATTTTCTGAGCGTTGCTGGTGAATTAAATAAAAACTTAGTCGCTACAGGGGATCGCATAACTCACTTGTAAAACGCCTTTCCGAGACTGATGGCTGTAATACTCTTCTGTGATACTGATAAGGGGGAGATTGAGTCAATAATTAAATCACTGAAGACTAGGACTCATGGATATGATGGAGTGCCTGGCAGAATATTGAAGTACTGTGCTGCACATTTTAGCCCTGTACTTAGCCATATTTGTAATTTTTCCTTTAAGAATGGTCAGTTTCTTGAACAATTAAAGTACTCAGTAGTAAAGCTGGTTTCTAAAAAGGGAGAAAGGGATAATGTAGACAATTTTAGACCTATTGCTGTGTCATCAATGCTTGTTTAAGTTATTGAAAAGGTTGTGTATGTAAGGATAATTGATCATTTTATATCACATAATTTGCTATCAAATGGACAGTTCGGCTTTAGAAGTCTTTTAACAATTAAAAATGCTATATTCTCCTTTCTCTGTGAGGTACTGGATGGATTGAACAAAAGGTTTCGAACGCTGGGCATATTTTTTGATTTAACTAAGGCATTTGACTGTGTTGATCACAAAATGTTGCTCCAGAAGCTGGACCGTTATGGAGTATGGGGAGTAGCTCACAATTGATTCACCTCTTACTTTAGCAACAGACAGCAAAAGATCATTCACAGTGTTGAGAATGGCTGTGATGTGGAGTCTTAGTGGGGTGCGGTCAAATGGGGAGAGCCCCATTGATCGATGTTGGGGCCACTCCTGTTCTTGTTTATATAAATGATTAACTTCTACTAATACTATACGGATAACTTTTAAATACCGGGTGATCAAAAAGTCAGTATAAATTTGAAAACTGAATAAATCACGCAATAATGTAGACAGAGAGGTACAAATTGACACACATGTTTGGAATGACATGGGGTTTTATTAGAACCAAAAAAAACAAAAATTCAAAAAATGTCCGACAGATGGCGCTTCATCTGATCAGAATAGCAATAATTAGCATAACAAAGTAAGACAACACAAAGATGATGCTCTTTACAGGAAATGCTCAATATGTCCACCTCATTCCTCAACAATAGCTGTAGTCGAGGAATAATGTTGTGAACAGCACTGTAAAGCATGTTCGGAGTTATGGTGAGGCACTGGCGTCGGATGTTGTCTTTCAGCATCCCTAGAAATGTCGATCACGATACACTTGCGACTTCAAGTAACTCCAAAGCCAATAATCGCACGGACTGAGGTCCAGGGCCCTGGGAGGCCAAGCATGACGAAAGTGGCGGCTGAGCACACGATCATCACCAAACGACGCGCGGAAGAGATCTTTCACGCGTCTAGCAATATGGGGTGGAGCGCCATCCTGCATAAACATCATACGTTCCAGCAGGTGTGTATCAGCCAGGCTGGGGATGATGCGATTCTGTAACATATCGGCATACCTCTCACCCGTCACAGTAGCAGTTAAAAAACCAGAACCACGTATTTCCTCGAAGAAAAAAGGCCCGATAACGGTAGATGTGGTAAATACAACCCATACCGTGACTTTCTCGTTGTGCAATGGAGTTTCCACGACAGTTCTAGGATTTTCGGTAGCCCAAATTATGCAGTTTTGGGCGTTGACAGACCCTCGGAGCGTGAAATGAGCTTCGTCGGTCCACAACACGTTACTCAACCAATCGTCATCTCCCGCCATCTTTTGAAACGCCCACACAGCAAATGCCCTCCGCTTCACTAAATCGCCAGGTAACACTTCATGATGCCGATGGATTTTGTACGGATAGCATCGGAGGGTACGCCTCAGAGCCAACCAAACAGTAGTGTATGGAATGCCGGTGCGACGTGCGACTGCACGAGCGCTGACTTCCCCGTGCATAGACGAACCCGGTACAGTCTCCATTTCGTCCTGCACTGTCTCAGCAGCATTACGCTTTGTGCTCGGTCGGCCACTATGGGGTCTATCGTCTAAACAAACCCGTTCGAATCCCCTTCCTATGGCGATAGGATCGTAACGTTGAACTAGCACATTCCCCATTCTGATAATAAAGCTTCACTAAAAGCGCATTTTCAGGTAACGGCAACATGCTGCGACTGCTGGCGCATCAGATTCTCTCTCTCATTACAGCTCCTTTTATACACGATTGTCATGCGCAGTCACTGACGTTTTTCTGTCCAGCGCCATCTGTCAGACATTTTGTGAACTTTGTTCCTTTTTTTTTGTTGTTTGTTCTAATAAAACCCCATGTCATTCCAATCATGTGTGTCTAGTTTTACCTCTCTATCTACATTATTCCGTGGTTTATTTAGTTTTCAAATTTATACTGACTTTTTGAGCACCCGGTATTTCGGTTTGCTGATGACACTAAACTGGTAGTAAAGGATGTTGGGTGCAACACTGTCTCTGTTTCAAACAGTGCAATTAATGAGCTAAGTCCATGGCTTGTAGAAAATAAACTAAGGCTAAATAACAGTAAGACTAAACTTTTGCAGTTTCCAACATACAATTCAACAAAACCTGACGTTTTAATTTCGCAGAACGGGCATATGATTAATGCCACTGAACAGTTTAGACTTCTTGGTATTCAGATAGGTAGTAAACTGTCGTGGACATCCCAGGTTCAGGATCTTGTTCAAAGACTTAATGCTGCCATTTTTGCTATTTGAAAGGTATCATAAGTAAGTGATCGTTCGACACGAAAATTAGGCTACTTTGCTTATTTTCATTCGCTTATGTCGTATGGTATTATATTTTGGGGCAACTCTTCCCGTTCTAAAAAGATATTTTCGGCTCGGAAAAGGGCAGTCCGGCCAATAAGTGGTGTAAGTTTGCGAACCTCTTGTCGAACCCTGTTCACAAGGCTGGATATTTTTACATTGCCCTCTCATATATATATTCTTTACTGTCGTTTTTTGTTATCATTATTATCTTATTGCCAAGAATTAGCAGCTTTCACTCAGTTAATACTCGGCAGAAATCCAACCTGCATTTGGATCGAATTTTTTTAATTCTTGCGCAGAATGCTGTGAATTATACTGCTGCATCCATTTTGAATAAGCTTCCACTCGATGTAAAAAATCTTAGCAGTAATCCACGCGCTTTCAAATCGAAGCTGAAGAGCTTCCTCAAGAGATACTCATTCTATTCTGACGAGGAGATCCTTGAAAAATTAAGCTGATTCCTATGTCATATTGCTGATTGCGTGTACTTAATCCGATGGCTTGACTTTTTTTGGGTTCATAAACATTTTATTTTATCTGCTATTACTTTTATGTTGTAATTTCATGTACTAACATGTTCCATGACCTTGGAGATTTGCTCCCCAATTTGGTCCTCCGGAACTAGACGTGCAAATAAATAAAGGAAAGGAAAGATGTGGGACTATGCACTGTTAAACCATTACAGTGAGAAATATTTACAATGAAAATTATTTACAGTGCCATAGTTGAATTTGTAGTGCGAAACTAGGTACTTTACGTACACGTAGTTAAGTGTGCTTGTTGTTGTTGTTGTTGTTGTTGTTGTGGTCTTCAGTCCTGAGACTGGTTTAATTCAGCTCTCCATGCTACTCTATCCTGTGCAAGCTTCTTCATCTCCCAGTACTTACTGCAACCTACGTCCTTCTGAATCTGCTTAGTGTATTCATCTCTTGGTCTCCCTCTATGATTTTTACCCTCCACACTGCCCTCCAATGCTAAATTTGTGATCCCTTGATGCCTCAGAACATGTCCTACCAACCGGTCCCTTCTTCTTGTCAAGTTGTGCCACAAACTCCTCTTCTCCCCAATTCTATTCAATACCTCCTCATTAGTTATGTGATCTATCCATCTAATCTTCAGCATTCTTCTGTAACACCACATTTCGAAAGCTTCTATTCTCTTCTTGTCCAAACTATTTATCGTCCATGTTTCACTTCCATACATGGCTACACTCCATACAAATACTTTCAGAAACGACTTCATGACACTTAAATCTATACTCGATGTTAACAGATTTCTCTTCTTCAGAACGCTTTTCTTGCCATTGCCAGTCTACATTTTATATCCACTCTACTTCGACCATCATCAGTTATTTTGTTCCCCAAATAGCAAAACTCCTTTACTACTTTAAGTGTCTCATTTCCTAATCTAATTCCCTGAGCATCACCCGACTTAATTCGACTACATTCCATTATCCTCGCTTTGCTTTTGTTGATGTTCATCTTATATCCTCCTTTCAAGACACTGTCCATTCCATTCAACTGCTCTTCCAAGTCCTTTGTTGTCTCTGACAGAATTACAATGTCATCGGCGAATCTCAAAGTTTTTATTTCTTCTCCATGGATTTTAATACCTACTCCGAAATTTTCTTTTGTTTCCTTTACTACTTGCTCAATATACAGATTGAATAACATCGGGGAGAGGCTACAACCCTGTCTCACTCCCTTCCCAACCGCTGCTTGCCTTTCATGTCCCTCGACTCTTATAACTGCCACCTGGTTTCTGTACAAATTGTAAATAGCCTTTCGCTCCCTGTATTTTACTCCTGCCACCTTCAGAATTTGAAAGAGAGTATTCCAGTCAACACTGTCAGTAGCCTTCTCTAAGTCTACAAATGCTAGAAACGTAGGTTTGCCTTTCCTTAATCTTTCTTCTAAGATAAGTCGTAAGGTCAGTATTGCCTCACGTGTTCCAATATTTCTACGGAATCCAAACTGATCTTCTCCAAGGTTGGCTTCTACTAGTTTTTCCATCCGTCTGTAAAGAATTCGCGTTAGTATTTTGCAGCTGTGGCTTATTAAACAGATTGTTCGGTAATTTTCACATCTGTCAACACCTGCTTTCTTTGGGATTGGAATTATTATATTCTTCTTGAAGTCTGAGGGTATTTCGCCTGTCTCCTACATCTTGCTCACCAGATGGTAGAGTTTTGTCAGGACTGGCTCTCCCAAGGCCATCAGTAGTTCTAATGGAATGTTATGTACTCCCGGGGCCTTATTTCGACTCAGGTCTTTTAGTGCTCTGTCAAACTCTTCACGCAGTATTGTATCTCTCATTTCATCTTCATATACATTCTCTTCCATTTCCAGAATATTGTACTCAAGTACATCGCCCTTGTATAGACCCTCTATATACTCCTTCCACCTTTCTGCTTTCCCTTCTTTGGTTAGAACTGGGTTTCCATCTGAGCTCTTGATATTCATACAAGTGGTTCTCTTTTCTCCAAAGGTCTCTTTAATTTTCCTGTTGGCAATATCTATCTTACCGCTAGTGAGATATGCCTCTACATCCTTACATTTGTCCTCTAGCCATGCCTGCTTAGCCATTTTGCACTTCCTGTCGATATCATTTTTGAGACGTTTGTATTCCTTTTTGCCTACTTGATTTACTGCATTTTTATATTTTCTCCTTTCATCAATTAAATTCAATATTTCTTCTGTTACCCAAGGATTTGTACCAGCCCTCGTCTTTTTACCTACTTGATCCTCTGCTGCCTTCACTACTTCATCCCTCAGAGCTACCCATTCTTCTTCTACTGTATTTCTTTCCCTCATTCCTGTCAATTGTTCCCTTATGCTCTCCCTGAAACTCTGTACAACCTCTGGTTTAATCAGTTTATCCAGGTCCCATTTCCTTAAATTCCCACCTTTTTGCAGTTTCTTCAGTTGTAATCTACAGTTCATAACCAATAGATTGTGGTCAGAGTCCACATTTGCCCCTGGAAATGTCTTAGAATTTAATAGCTGGTTCCTAAATCTCTGTCTTACCGTTATATAATCTGTCTGACACCTTCTAGTATTTCCAGGGTGCATACCGTCTCGAAATTGTTTTTTCTTAGTCATTACTTGTAACTGAATTTACGCCACACAATCATAATAGTTGGATGCATGAGTCAATTCATGATTATTAAAGTAAATATGGCTAAGAAATGTTCTGTAATTTACGTCGCAAACTAAAGTTCTAGGCGTAGAACTCATGCAATATTTTACTAGCTAACTTCAAATAGTACTTCTATTCGATCAGAGAAAAACCATAAAAGCGTTTAATTACAAAAAACAAAAATAACTTTCAATCACAGGACATCGTAAAATTGGTGTCCTGCACTTACGGAGCCAGAAGTGTACATGTGTGTATAATATATATTGTTGTATTATATACTACTGCAACGTATATTAATTGCTTGTACGCTCTTTTTTTCGTGAAACAAGTAGTAGATTGATCACGAAAAGATACTTGCAATCTTGAGAAGACTAGCCGGAAAATAAATATAACACCATACAAGGAATAGATGATTAATAGTCAATAGGAATTACCTGTTGTCGAATAATTACTAAAGGGAATGCACAGAAGACAGGTACTGGCGTTGGTAATATTTGTTTTAGTGTTACAGCATTGAATCATTTGCTAGTGTGTTGTTGCTTCTTGTATGGGTACTTCGTGAGTTTTGTACCAAATACGCGGTGTATTTCGTATGACGAATCACGGTTAGACCTAGGAAACAGAACAGCAAGCTAGCCAAGGCTTGTCTGTGTTATGTGTTTGCCTAAACCAGATCCGTTGGATAAACTCCTACGTAAAGTTAGGAGAGAAAACGTGATAAGGTTTAGCCGGACGTGAAAAGGAACGCGACCGTTTGCAAGCAAAATGTGAGATACAGTGTGACAGGGAATTAGCCGCCGAAATGAAAGAAATAAAGGATGGATTTACAGAATTAAAAATGGTGTGCAAAGTTTTGTCAGAATTGGTACAGTCCTTGTCCACGCAACCGGAAACCTTACAAGCGGTACACTCGGCTGTAGCGGAAGAAGTAGCGTCGCTGACTAATTGGTTTGATAACCTTGCAGTAGATGCAAATAAAAATGTAGAACAGAAATTTGATGATAAAGGAAAGAACAAGAGTCTGAATTCGATAAACGGTTAGATAGCAAAGATAAGGAGATTACCGATCGGGCAGAAATTCAAGTAAAGTGTGCAATACAGCGAAATCCAAAGCATCACGGATTCCGATACGGCAGAGACAGACAACACAGTGCACAAAGAGAGAGAGAGAGAGAATAAATTATGGCAACACGCTCTGGCAGCGAAGCGCTACATTGTTTTGACAGGAATTGCAGTCCAGCAAACCGTAATAGGCCTACTGTGAACTGTGGTGTGGTGTGACATATGTGTTAATGAATGCAATTGTTCGTGTGCATTCGAGCGTCAATATGCTTGCACATAGAATAGTCACAGTCCAATCAATGGACAACATTAATCAGTTACGTGGGCACCACTTCCGGTTTCTGACTTGTTGCTTCAAGGAAGCTTGATTAAACATAGTTTCAGTCTTATACAGATGAAAAGAAATCTGTTCACCCGGTTGTGTTCAGTCGAGGATTGAAAAATATATACCAAGTGCATCGAGTGAGAGGCGGAAAATAAAATTTATTTCGTCTCACATTCAACGTGAACCAGCATTATGGGCTACACCGGTGGCAGAGACTTATGATACACAAGAACAATGCGGAAAAGCATTTGCAGCGAAATTCTGGTCAGCCTGTATTCAAGAGCGTTTACCTAAACAAATCTACAGCCCAGAATTATGTTAACACAAAACAGGGTTCTCTGAGGAAGTATTTCGAAAGCTACATATATAAAACGGGTTACTTGAATAAACCGATCTCTGATAGATACGTCATTCGCTTATTGAAGGCTAGGTTACCTCACAATATCAAAGAAAAGTTTTGTTGTGACGTAACAAGACTGTTACGCCACACGGTACTAGCCAAAAGAAGGGCACGCTAAACTAACGCTGTAGCCGATAGTGCACGCACGGCAATAAGCATACGGGCGTGAAGTCTGGAACATAAAAACTTATGAATGAATAAGAAGAAAAGTATGTAGATGCTTAGTACTTATCTTTTATTTAGTTCTTGGAATACATCTCTCGTAAGCTATAGGCACTGATACAACTGGCGCCTTGCTAGTTCGTTGCCATTAACTTAGATGGCTATTCTGTCTCTCGGCTAATGAGAGAGAAAGGCTTCGTACAACTGGGCGATAGCTAGGTTCGCGTACAACTGGGCGGTAGCTTGGTTCTCGTACAACTGGGGTCGAGTCCACTCTCGTATCACGAGACCTGCCTTGGTGGTGGCGCTAGGTCTGCGATCACAGTGGCGACACGCGGGTCCGACATGTACTACATGGACCGCGGCCGATTTAAACTACCACCTAGCAAGTGTGGTGTCTGGCGGTGACACCACATTCCTCCCCCGCAAATCGGCGAACGGTCGTGAGATAAGGCTTCCGCCCGCCGTGGGGAGGACCACATGTTGACGTATGCGATGAGGTGGGGAGCCTAACAACAGGCGAGGCTGTGCCACCCGCACCCGGCCATCCGGTCCGAGGGGAGCTAGGAAACGCCTGCAAAACTAGTCCAGGGTGCACGTCAACATGCGGTGTATGCGCCCGTGAGAAGACATGAGGGACCGAAGGGTCTACTTCCATGGCGTCGGGGTAGCCGACGCGCGATGACGTCATGTGGTCCGGAGCGGGCGGGAGTTCCATGGCGGCGGACAGCTGGTCACGGGAAGCGATCGGCGGCGCGTGACCCTGGGAGGCGCCTGGCGGCTGCAACGAAGCGTCGAATGCGGTCGGCGGCGGCGGCGGCTGCTGCTGCTGCTGCTGCTGCGGCTGCGGCGGCGGCGGCGCGTCGCCATGGGGCAAAATGGAAGGCATCGTCGGTAACACCTGGGGATGAGGCGAGCCAGTAGATGGGTCCCCAGGGCGCTGACCGGACGGCACCGTCGCTGAAAGCAGACGGGGAGCGGCAGAACCCGAGCGACGACAGAGGCGCAGCTGATTGAGATGCCGACGCACCTCACCAGAGGCCCCCAAAACCAAATACATCGCGCGGCCGAGGCAGCGAAGAATGCGCCCTGCGAGCCAACGCCGTGAACCTCGATAGTTGCGATAAAATACAACGTCGCCTGGAGCAAAAGCAGGAGTCTGCCGCTGCGCAGGAACCTGATGCGGCGGATGCAGCAAAGACATCAAGGTGCGATGAGGACGACCGTGGAGCAACTCAGCCGGCGAGCGACCATCTCTGGGCTGAGAGCGATACGAAGACAAAAAGAGCAACAATGCGTCCTCCCGAGAATGCGACTCTTTCAATTTCAACATCTGTGACTTGAAAGTCCGGACCAATCGTTCAGCGGCACCGTTGGACTGAGGCGAAAACGGCGCGGATGTCAGATGTTGAATACCATTGGCCTGGCAGAAAGACTGGAATTCTGCGGACATGAATTGTGTTCCATTGTCGGAAACAATAGTCTGCGGAAGACCTTCAATGCAAAAGATAGCAGACAACGCTTGGATGGTGGCGGAGGACGTCGTGGAAGACATCCGGACAACAAAAGGAAAATTACTGAAGGCGTCGACCAGAACCAACCATCGAGCATTCCAGAATGGACCAGCAAAATCAATGTGCAAGCGTTGCCAAGGGGAAGTGGCTTTTGGCCACGCAAAGACTTTCCGCGGCGGTGCGGACTGTTGTTCGGCACACGCCGGGCACGAAGAACACATATTCGTAATCGCAGCATCGATTCCGAACCAAGTACAGTGCTGACGAGCAAGTTGTTTCGTTCGCACTATACCCCAATGTCCTTGATGAAGAAGCCGTAAAACAGAGGACTGTAACGAACGTGGGACCACGACTCTGGACTGATCATTATCAGAACGCAACAACAAAACACCACGTCGAACAAAAAGTCTCTCCTTGCTAATTGACGTGATTTCCGGCGACGTCGACGCACAGTTTTTGTGGGACGATCACAGTCACAGTTAGAAAAAGTGTCACTGGACGAAGCGGAATTAACGACATGAATGTCCATAGGCGAAGGTCCACGAGCCTGAGTGTCCTTGGTTCGATTCCGGCGCGAAGCAAAGGGCCTGGAATGATTGTGATTGTCTGATCTGAGCTTTTTCTGGCAAACACTTTGAACATGTCCTTTCTTATTGCAGAAAAAGCAAATAGCTTGGCGTGACGGGCAATGTTCACGCGAATGTCTAGTAGCACACCGCGGGCATGATTTCACTGTATTTGTGTGCTGGCGCGGCACACCTGGCTTAGCACGCGGCGGTCGCTGTGCGTCCGTGCGCACGGCCCGGTTACCGGGTCGCACAGCGCGTCCAGCGGGCCGGTTAATGTTACACACGGCTGGCGAAGTTTCAAAAGATTCCTGAGCACAGTCAAGTGTGTCCTGTCTATCCAATATGTCTATCACTTGTTGAAGGGAGGGATTAACTAGTTTCAAAATTTGCTCCCGTATGCGAACATCAGAAACGTTCTGTGCAATTGCATCACGCACCATTGTATCGGAATAAGAAAGACCACAGTCACATTCAAAGGCACAGTCCCTAGTAAGTCCTTGCAATGTTGCTACCCACTCCCTATTAGTTTGACCGGCCGTACGTTTTGTACGAAAAAACGTATACCGTTTTGCAACCACATTAACTGTTTCTTTGAAATATGCATCTAATGCAGACACAATTTCCTCGTAGGACAAAGTTGCTACGTCGCGGCGGGGAAACAATTTCACTATCACACGGTATGTGGACACACCGACACAAGAAAGCAAAAACGGCTGCCGCTCTTTACCTTGAATTCTGTAGGCTTCTAGATGAAAGTGGAACTGGCGAGACCACTCTTGCCAGGTCTCATCGGCTGCCACGTATGGTCGAAAGGGAGGTGCAACAGCGTTCAGTGGCAGCGGTAGCGAAGAAGCGGCTGCGGCCGCATCGGTGTGCAGCGCACGTTGACCCTGGACGAGCTGTCCAAGGGCATCCAGTAACGCCTGCGTCTGCTGATTCTGCAAGCGATAAAATTCGGACAGTACATCTGGAGAATGTGGCGAAGCCATGACACAATGAAATGTAAGCAATCAGAACACTTTAAAGCGGCGCCAACGTGGCAAATGAATTAATACAAACTCTTTTTCTCGTCGCCAATCTGTTGTGACGTAACAAGACTGTTACGCCACACGGTACTAGCCAAAAGAAGGGCACGCTAAACTAACGCTGTAGCCGATAGTGCACGCACGGCAATAAGCATACGGGCGTGAAGTCTGGAACATAAAAACTTATGAATGAATAAGAAGAAAAGTATGTAGATGCTTAGTACTTATCTTTTATTTAGTTCTTGGAATACATCTCTCGTAAGCTATAGGCACTGATACAACTGGCGCCTTGCTAGTTCGTTGCCATTAACTTAGATGGCTATTCTGTCTCTCGGCTAATGAGAGAGAAAGGCTTCGTACAACTGGGCGATAGCTAGGTTCGCGTACAACTGGGCGGTAGCTTGGTTCTCGTACAACTGGGGTCGAGTCCACTCTCGTATCACGAGACCTGCCTTGGTGGTGGCGCTAGGTCTGCGATCACAGTGGCGACACGCGGGTCCGACATGTACTACATGGACCGCGGCCGATTTAAACTACCACCTAGCAAGTGTGGTGTCTGGCGGTGACACCACAAGTTTATCAATATATCCGAAAATAATCTTGAACTTGACTCTGTTGACCTCATACAGGAAGAAATGAGGCATAGCAGTGAACGTGGGAACGGTAACGCATCCCCATCTAAGCGAGATAAACGCAACCATTCGCCGCATAGCGACGACAATGAAGGTTGTACGAAGAGTGATTACAATAACAACAATCACAGACAACAAAACGGTCTTGCCAATCAGTCATTTAGCCGAATACAGGGTCACGATGAGAGAAACCACTCAAACACCAATAATAATCATAGACAAGGATGCTACTAGGAACGAAATGAGGGTAGAATTCTTTAGGAAAATTTCTCAGGCTGAAAAACTACGACAACACTTGTGAAAACTGTGGGATGACAGTGCTATTGGTGCTCAGTGGCAATTGATAAAATACCATGTTCATGTAGTAGTAATGGTCGTAATAATAGTGGGAGAGCAATCTGTTAAAAACACATCTCTCTTGATCCAAGGACTCTCGGTTGCCTGTATCTGTGTTCCGAGTTTCTCCAGGAGAGGAAAGCAAATATTGACCTCTCCAAAGATGAAATAAGCTTTATCCATGAGGGAAGGCGAGTGAGGGCAAAGGAAATACACAACAAATGCTGCTGTGGCGGCACGCCGCATAACGTGGTAAAAATGATATTGAATAACTTCGCAAATACACCAAAACTGACGTCGTAAAGAAATATAAATATTATCTCAGAAAAATAATAAAGACTCTGTGATCAACTAATATGAACTGCGAGTATAATTGCAATCTCTGTTTTTTTTTTTTTTTCAAAAAGATCGCTCTCTCTTCCATTTTGTTTCTTCGTAGTCTAAGAAGCCATTTTGTGACGAGGCACGAAAACGTGTAAGTTTCATGTAATATTTAACTTAAATATAATCAAATATTACTTAAAGATGTTGTTAATGTTTATCTATACCAGCTCCTATATTCATGAAGTGGTAGATTTAAATTCTTCAGGCAAATTTTATAGCGGAACATTGGTGCAGAGATCAGCGCCATTGTTCTAAATGATAACGGCCCAGAGTCGTAGTAAAAATCATTGTATTCGATAATTTTGACAAGTAAAAATAAATGTAAATGTAGGAGATTGCCCTTGATTAGCGGTCCTTCCTTCGAAACATTAAAAATAATCAATGTTTCCAGTAGTGAATCTTATTTGAGTAAACTGATTTCAGTACATTTTTCGATACTCGCTTACAGACATCACTAGGATCTCTTTAGCTTTGAACGTTCTCGAAAGGAAAAATTATTACCAAAACTCAATTTAAGAACAATAGCAGTGACATCTCTGTAAATATGCTTTGAGTAAACTGATTTCAGTACATTTTTCGATACTCGCTTACAGACATCACTAGGATCTCTTTAGGTTAGAACGTTCTCGAAAAGAAAAATTACTACCAAAACTCAATTTAAGAATAATAGCAGTTACATCCCTGAAAATATGCTTGTTGGTGGTGTCTTTTACTAAAAAACACTGTGTCGGGCAAACTAACTGCGAGGAGTATCACAGCTGAGTCAGTGATGTAAATAATTGTCCAGTAGAGAAGACGCACAATAACATTATCTCCAACTTTTCATAACAAATAAAAACCAATACATAAAGAACCACCACTCTGCCAAAGGATCCAAATTACGTGCAGTGAGCCACATTGTTACAAATCTGCAATATGATGTATAATGAGGGATTCTACTACGCAAACACTGGGGAAAGTAATTTACCTCAGCTGGAAAAACTGATTATCTCGATAAAACGTGAATCAGAGTATCTTACTAGCGGCCAGCAAGTCGAATTAGGTCAACTTCTATGTAAATTCATAGAGATCTTTTCTGTCAAACCAGATGTCATAAAGGGATACAAGAACAATATGGAGCTATGGAGCTAATACCTCACTTATTGTCATGCCACTTACTCCATCCCATTGGCCGAGGAGTCAGTCACCAAGGAAATTAGGAAAATAGTTGAATGGCTAATAACAGAACCTTCCTTGTCATCATGTCCATTAGTTGCTGTAGCTAAATATCTAACATCAATACATTTAAAATAATCTTACTGGCAGATTCCGTTAACTGAATCTTCTAAGAAGTATGCAGCATTCAAATTTAGTGGTAGAAGCTACCAATTTAGAGTACTACCATTTGGCCTGAACATTAGTGGAGGTGAATTTATAACAGCACTTTATACAGTGCTTGGCCCTGAACTCCTGGACACAGTAATGTTATAAGTGGATGACTTACTTATTGGCACCCCAACACGGGAAGCGCATGGAGAGATTTTAGGGAAGGTACTGCGAAAATTCGCAGAAGCATGGTTGACTGCAAATCTCGAGAAATCGAAGTTTGGCAGGCACAAATCAGATTTCTAGGACATGTTGTTTTGTGCTTAGGCATCGTTCTTGATCCTAAGAAAATGCAAATGATTGAGGAATTTCCTCAACCAAGAATGAAGAAGCAATTAAAGGCTTTCTTCAGTTTTGTCTCGTTTTTATGGCGTCTTGTGTCGATCACTTTTTGAACAGTGAGCCACTGTTGAAAAACGCACCGGGGGTGTGGTCAGCAGAATGCTAGAGACCATTTGCAACAATCAAACAACCATTATTACAAGCAAACCTGCATATGACGATTGAGTTCTGTACTGTAATAGACGCACCTTCGTAGGGGCTAGGATGTTGTCATTTCAAGTAGAAGAAGCGAGCGGTTGCAAAGAAATACAAGTGATCGATTTTGCAAGCCGAATGCTACAAGCTGTGAGCGGTCCTAATCAGTAACAGAATTGGAAGCCTTAGAGGTCGTTTGGGCTATTAAAAATTTCCATTTCTACATCTACAGTAATCCACTAAAAGTATACTTTGATCAGCAAGCTCTGAGCTTTTTACTTACATGCAAACTTTTACGTGATAGATTGTCCCGATGGGCTGTAACCGTACAAGAGTATCAACGAAAAATGATGGGGTCTAACCTTACAAGAGTACCAACTAAAAATAATGCACATCAAAAGGTGTGACAAGCCTTCAGCAGATGCCTTATCATGCGGCTGAGCTTACGGAGCTGACTGAATAGGCTTCTGAGTGTAAAGTGTTGCTAATTAGGGATCAAGCACACAGGCAAAAACTTTTGTGAATCTGTAAAGACATCATCGAATTGCAAAACTAAGATCCGGCTTGGGATGAGGTAATAACAGCCTTGTCCCAAGAACCAGTGTCCGCCCTAAGCGTGCGATAAAAAATAGATAACTCATAACTGTTCTTTAGGAGAGATGTAAACACAGACGTGTAGTGCATGTGCATGAAATGTTTCATCTGGCACGTCACTTGGGGGCACGTAGAAATTAATAAGTGTGTGACAATCACAAAAAGATACTGTCGTGTCAATAACCTCAAAATACACGTACAAAGCGTAATGCGAACCTGTGATATATGTCAGAAGACCAGCCCATGAACGGGTCAAGTAAGAACGTATTAAATACGGTATTGCCAACTAGTCCTTTACAGTTAGTGTCAATCGATATAGCGGGATGTTTATCCAAGGCAAGATGTGGTATTAAGTGTCTCAAAGCTGCGTGCGATACATTCACAAAATATGCGAAATTTTACACTCTAAAAATGTCCACGGCGTAGTCAATAATTCGAAATGTGCTAAAGGACTACAACTACAAGTAGGTAAACCTCAGGTTATAGTGTCCGACAATGCTACTTATTTTACCGGTATCAGTTGGGAACAGTTCTTAAGGGAACTGGGAATTAAGCAGGTATTAATATCACGCTTCCAACCAGAAGCAAGTCCGGTAAAGAGAGTTTTCAAGGATTTAGTAGATCAATAAGACCATATATACCCAGTCAGCACACTGAGTGAGCGGATTAAGTCTCAGTATTCGAGAAGATTGATAATAATCTACCGCATGCCGCGACTGGGTACTCAGTAGCCGAGTGATAATAAATAGGGCGAAAAGAAACAAATTGACTGTTCTATTACCTCGCTTACCAAAGACAGAAAAGCCCAAAGAACGGATATGCGCAGAAGTCTTGCCTAAATTATTGAAACGTACCCAAGCTAGGAAATTAAAATATGATCGTGGTATGAGGAATGCACTATAATTTGAAGTAAATAATTTACTGTTGTTAGCGACTCACCTGAAGTCATCTATTGTGCACAAAACAATCAAGAAGTGTCAATTGCTATATGCAGTATATGCAGGGACGTACAGGATAATAAGAATACCTCAAGGGTGTAGCTATCTGTTAGCTGACACTAAGACAAATAAAGTAAAGGGTTTTTACCCTTACAAAGACTTAAAAGAAATATATATAGTAGTTGTATGTTATTAATAGTAGATACAGTAGTAAATGCTTTATCAATCATTTTCATGTGAAATGTGTATTGTGTTTGGTATGTAAGTGTGTGTCACTTTGCCATCAGCCTGGACTGAACACTTGCAGCCGGCCGGAATGGCCGAGCGGCTCTAGGCGCTACAGTCTGGAACCGCGCGACCGCTACGTCGCAGGTTCGAATCCTGCCTCGGGCATGGATGTGTGTAATGTCCTTAGGTTAGTTCGGTTTAAGTAGTTCTACGTTCTAGGGGACTGATGACCTCAGAAGTTAAGTCCCATAGTGCTCAGAGCCATTTGAACAATTTTTTTGAACATTTGCAGATAAAGGAAGAACTGTGTTCAGCAATGTAATGTACAATGATTTTCCAAAGGAAAGTCCACCTGGTAGACGAGAACTTTCTATTGTAATACCCAGATATCTTTTGTGTACCGCATAACGGTAAAACCGTATAGGAAATGTATGTGCCTTCTCCACGTACAACTTCATAGGGAAGTTTTATTTCATGGATGAATAGCAATGATTCTTCGGTTCCGGGACGCGCGTGTGTTCGTGTAATACGGAAGATACACCGCCGTCTTAACAAAGTAATCTCCGAATGGATTTAACTTCTGACAGTAATTACAATTAGGACTTGACTATAGGGTCTCTAGCCAGGACTCAGCACTTCTGTGATGCGCTGTTAGACATGGGTGAATAAAGAAATGAAGCATATATATCAAAGTCAAAATTACAGATCTGTGTGTACTACGTTTATAAAGAAAATGTTCTCGTCCATAAGACGAATAGAAGTCAGACACAGGAAGTAAAAGTTACTAATAGGAACTTCAAACCAAAAGCGTGTTTGTGACTTGAAACTGTGATTGGTAATGTGTATGTAACGAAGAATGAACACTTGTAGGTAGAAAACACTGCAGTATTGAACTTTCTGTGTAAAAGCCTGGCTACGTCGAAACGTCGATAGAAACCTGTTGCCTCGTAAAACAAAACTATGTATGAAAGGCGTGTGTAAGAAACCTCTGTGAATGTGAGCGTGAAAACTTTTCAGGAAGTGGTTGCATACTGATAAGTTGATGTCAATGTGTTTGACACTTCTGAGGTTCGCTCGCAGATAACAATCCCCATACCTCGCTAGCCGGGGGCGACGCCACGCAGTAAATGTACGATCGCAGCGCTGAGTGTTTACACAACGCAGTGTACCCGTGAGCTATGGATTTACAAATGTTAGAGAAGTTATGAAAAAACGATGCGTTTGCCTCTACAAAATTCTGCGTAGAGCAATAAATGTGGAAGATGCGTGAGAATAAATCGCCAAGCCAAATAATCTTCAGAACTGGCCCTGAATAAACAATAATAATGAATATTCCTCATGTGTTTTATCCCGCAGCATGCAGCGTCTAAGTTAATCAGTATGTAATGCTGTACTTTAAACATTTTTAATGGCACAACAACGCGGAAGCAAAATTTCGCCTACGTTGTCGGAGACTTCATAATACAGAGATCTCCTAAAAATTTAAAATATTTGCATTATATAATTGAGAGAAAACCTATGACAATAGAGGCTTGATATAATGTGGTACGAAACAGTATCTTTATTTCCGTGGCTCTTACAATTTAGTACACTCGTATATACAGAAGCGCTGCGCGGTATTAGCCGAGCGGTCTTGGGCGCTACAGTCACGGACTGTGCGGCCGGTCCCGGCGGAGGTTCGAGCCCTCCCTCGGGCATGGGTGTGTGTGTTTGTCCTTAGGATAATTTAGGTTAAGTAGTGTGTAAGCTTAGGGACTGATGACCTTATCAGTTAAGTCCCATAAGATTTCACACACATTTGAATATTTTTATACAAAAGCCCCACTGTGATAGTGTCAGTCTTCTTGACACTCTCTCATTGGCGCCCCTTCTCTGACTCTGTCGTTGTTATAAGATCGCTCTGCGTCTTCCAGTTAGTACGATTGTATAATGTGTTACTAACTGTTAAACACATTTTTATCTTTAACTGTTATTTACTGCTTTCACGTCGTGGTTGTAATCGCCTAGTATCAAATAACAAAGCATTTACAGAAATTCTAGTACGCTGGACAGTCGAGACAACGTAGTATCGCAGGATCTACAATATAGCCGCCATTACGCGGCAAATTTAAGTTTTAGTACTTTCTTTTGCAGTCTCGCAGCTGCTCGCGGAGTTAGTAAAACTTTTCTATTTCGCAGGAGCCCGCGGACCTGGAGGAGATTTTATTTACATCGAAACAAGTACGTATACAATAAATGATTGATTTTTCAGCTGGCCTGGCTACGAACCAACGAAGACGTAATGTCAAGTCATGTTATAACCGAAAGGTGTGAGAATGTGCACTGTTAAAATGAGAAATATTTACAATTATAGTCGTTTACAGTGACGTAGTTGTGGTGCGAAAATAGGTACTTTACGTAAATGTAGTTACGGACGCTTATAATCACGAGATTGCTTTTTCCTTGGTCTTCGCGTCTAACAGCATTTAAGCCACACAACTACAATAATTAGATGCATGGTTCAGTTCATGGTTACTAAAGTAAATGTGGGTAAGAACTGTCCTGTAATTTAAGTCTCAAACGAAATACTACACTCAGAACCTATGCAATATTTTACGAGCTAATTACCAAACAATATTTGTATTTATTTAAAAAATCATAAAAGCATTTATTTACAAAAAAAACAAATAAATTTTAAAACTAAGATACAACTCCCCTGCAGTTGAATCCTTTGTCGATTAGGTTTAGAAACTTCGCTATTGATCTTCTCTAAGACGAGATTAAATAAAGTAGGTAAAAATTGGGTCCTCTTGTCCCAGTCCAGTGTACGTCTTAACATTTTCATTTTCTCCCACATGTGTCTTTACACGAGATAAAGTTGCGTCTACACACATTTTAACTTATCTGATTAACTTTCGGGATATTTCAGATGCCCTCATTATACTTCCAAGGGAACATCCCCATCGCACCCCATTCAGATTTAGTTGTAAGTTGGCACAGTGGATAGGCCTTGAAAAACTGAACACAGATCAGTCAAGAAAACAGGAAGAAGTTGTGTGTAACTATGAAAAAATAAGCAAAACATACCACCTGAGTAGTCAATATGCAAGATAAGCAACATCAAGGATAATGTGAGCGAAGGAGCACCGTGGTCCCGTGGTTAGCGTGAGCAGCTGCGGAACGAGAGGTATTTGGTTCAAGTCTTTCCTCGAGTGAAAAGTTTATTTCTTCGTTTTCAGTTTATGTAACAAACTCTTATTTTTCATCACTTTTTGGGAGTGATTATCACATTTACAAGAAAACCTAAATCGGGCAAGGTAGAAGAATCTTTTTACCCATTCGCCAAGTGTACAAGTTAGGTGGGACGACAACATATTCCTCTGACGCACATGCCGTCACCAGTGTCGTATAGAATGTATCAGACGTGCTTTCCTGTGGAGGAATCGGTTAACATATGACCTTGCGATCAAATGTTTTCGATTCCCATTGGAGAGGCACGTCCTTTCGTCTACTAATCGCACGGTCGCACGCGTTTGCGGTGCGGTCGCAAAGCACAGACACTAAACTTATTACAGTGAACAGAGACGTCAATGAACGAACGGACAGATAATAACTTTGCGAAAATAAATAAAGTAAAATTTTCACTCGAGAGGAAACTTGAACGAAGGACCTTTCATTCCCCAGTTGCTCACGCTAACCACGAGACCACGACGCTCCTACCCTCAGGTTCTCCTTGATGTTGCCTATCTTGCACATGGACTACTCAGTTTGTATATTTTGGTTATTTTTTCATAGTTCCACACAACTTCTTCCTGTTTTCTCGATTGATCTGTGTTCAGTTTTTCGAGACCTATCCACTGTGCCAACTTACAACTAAATCTGAAGGGGCTGCGATGGGGAGGTTCCCTTGTTAGGAACATCTGACTGTGTAGAATATCACAAGCTTTTTGAAATCAATTTTCACGCCTTCTCGTTTGTTTAGACTGAATAAATGATTTACTGTCGATTTATTTCAGTGGAAACCGTATTGTTAGTTCGCAGTTAGTTCTTTGGTTGTCGAGATCAGTCATTTTAATAGGCAGATCGATTGGATTTTGTAAGTGACATTAAGTAAAGAAATGCTGTAGCTATCGCAGAAAAGGGGATTATTATTCTTAAATATGTAAGTGCGGTTTTCCAATCTGAGGTATGCTTTCTGTCTTCCAAATTGTTTCTATTAACGACAGCAGTTGTAATTCCATTTATGTTAAAAAAGACAAAATTGCGAATTTTATCCTCTCTTGTGTCAATTTCTCAGGATGTTTTGTTTCCCAGGGCCCCATTAAAACTTTCTTTGACATTTGCAACAAATTCACGATTATATGTGCAACCAACGTTTTCGTTAGTAAAGATTCATCTCCCATTGTTGGCTGTTACTATTAATTACTATTGAACTGAGATAAAAGCCTTTTAGGTGAAAGATTTGTGCTTAAAAAATTGCTTCAAAACAAAAACATTGACCAGGTGGGAGTAGGACTAGCACACTAAGACGGTTCCATACAAACTTAATGATGTAAGCAGACAATACATCCATTCTGGGAATCGGGGTATTCGGCAATTATGCCTGTTACATTCATTGATACTGGCAAGATACCGGTTCCCGCGTTCTCAGCCTTTACTCTACATTTTAATTTCAAGTTCGAAATCGGATAACAAATGAGAAAAGAAAAAAAAATATTTCGTATGGTATAATTACAAATTAGCAATTTTCTGATTTTTTCTCGCAATGTGAAATCTTTTTCTTCCCAAAATTCATTGTTCTACATCAAGGGGACGTACCCTGTGGGTTTTGATGAGTGAGTTTGTGAGGATCAGAGTACGTGACATAAATAACGGTATATTTTTCCTGCAGTGACTTAGAAGCTAATGTTTATTATACCTCCAAGGGATCATAGACTTGATACGTCCACCAGTTCCTGAAAAAAAGGCAAATTTATGGACAGTCTGGTAACAAATGACAATTTTTTTCCATGTGATGGAATTACAAATTAACGATTTTTTTAATTTTTTTCCTTTCTTTGAACTGTGAAACGTTGGTCATTGCCAAATTTCGTGATTGTAGATCAAGGGGAAGTAGTCTGCAGGTTCCGATGAGTGAGTTTGTATCAAACTATCTGACATAAAAGGCCTTATCTCTTGACTGCATTGACTTAGAAGTTTCATTTTTTTTCAAACCTCCAAGGGACAGTAGACTATAATATGTGATATGACGGTCAAATTGATATGTCTGCCCGTTCCTGAGAAAAAGGCTTTTGAACACCTGATTAGATTAGATTAGATTTACTTTCATTCCAATTGATCCGTAGTGAGGAGGTCCTCCAGGATGTGGAACATGTCAGAAAAACAACAATACATGACAAATATTTAAACTAAAACAAATAAGCTAATGTACCATTCCACAGGTCCCAAGTGGAATGATCGTCATTTTTTAATGAACACTAAGAGTCATTTTACAAATACTATTGCACTGAATTTAAAATAAAAAAGTTTTTTATTTATTTATAAGGTAAGAAACATGTAATACAACTACTGTAATACTTATTTACAATGAACACATTACTGCACTGAAATGGTGCAGAAGTTAGATTATACTTACACACACACACACACACACACACACACACACACACACACACACACACAAATTTTCAGTGAACACATTACTGCACTGAAATTGTGCAGAAGTTATGTTGTACTTATATACAAATCAGTTGGTTTTCCTCAGAAATTCATCAATGGAGTAGAAGGAGTTGGCCACCAATAAATCCTTTAGGCTTCTCTTAAACTGAATTTCATTGGTTGTTAAGCTTTTTATGGCTGCTGGCAAGTTATTGAAAATGTGTGTTCCTGAATAATGCACACCTTTTTGTACAAGACTAAGTGACTTTAAATCCTTGTGAAGATTATTCTTATTTCTAGTATTGATTCCATGAATTGAGCTGTTGGTTTGAAAAAGTGATATATTTTTAATGACAAATTTCATTAAGGAATAAATATATTGGGAAGCTGTAGTTAGTATCCCTAGTTCCCTAAACAGGCTTCTGCAGGATGTTCTTGAGTTCACACCACATATAATTCTTACTGCACGTTTTTGTGCAAAGACAACAAAATAAGAAAATAAGGGTTCCGTTTGCACCGACTGAGATACACAACCCTTCGGAACAGTTGAATTTTTCTGTATGAAAGTAGTAACATTTAAAGTGAAACCAACATAAGTAATTGTTTTAATTACCATAGTATAGATGAGCTATTGCATGTACTATATTATGTATTTTACTGCTGAGTCAGGTTTCTTGTGTGTAATTTGTGTAGTAGTTAGTCTATAGTGCTGTAAAAACAAACAAGATTGCTATTTAACATTACTGACATATGCAGTGCATTACCTAAGATTTAGGAAAGGTTTTAGTTTGATGACCAAATTGGGTCATCATTGCTATGAGACAAAATTGCAAATTGTTGCGCACCAAAAATCTGTAGGGCCTACGATGCATTTTCATGTGTGTTAGCGATTTTAACAATACAAACAAATGACAAGGAACTTGTCTTTGTCTTTCAGAGTCATTTCTCGGCGTTTCAGTCAGAATATAGGTTCGAATTAATTTTTATACGGTTTGGGAAATATTTTTAATAAGTCGAGATTACCATAACTTAAACAGTAGCTTTCTGTTGTTACTGGATTACGATCTACTTATTGTCTAATTAGGCTGGTGGTTATGTTGCATTCTAAATTTCTCTTTTGGAAAGTTCTGAACATTTTATTTGTTGTGTATATCAGAAATCCAGGCGTTGTTTTTACAGTCGATTTGCGTTTCGAATATGATGTTAAAATTCGGTGAGTCCTGTTGCTACAATTTCATAATCAGTTAAATAGCCCATTCCAGTCGGTGAATCGGACATGGCTTATTCCGCGCCTTGTTCATAAATGTGATGGTTAACAAACCAGTGGCTCGAAAAGAAACATAGGACCTTGCTGCAGACACACAAAATTGGAAGGATTATAGTCATGTGGAACACGTATAAAGTTGTGTATAAAGAAGTTGGATAAGAAAGACCTCATAGATTGAAAAACTACTGTTGAATTTTCTTAATTACTGCTCGACTCAAGTTTCAGATGAGATGTTTCTATGACTACTTGCATGGAGGATGTACAGTGATTATGTATTACAACGAATCGCAAAATAATTCCCCCAACGATCGATCTGTAGACTTATAATTTGGGATATTTACATCGAACTCCTGCTCTGTCTGTAGGTTGGGGTCGAGAAAACCGACAGAAAACGACAGGACCACCCTAGACAGCTGTGCAAATGAGAGCCCTGATCAAGGACGAAGATGGTACAGGCTGTCATGCGTTTGCTCTGTATTAATAATGTACTGCTACATGAGCAGTCAGGTAAAACTCCGAACTAATAAGCTATGCAGTAATACGTGAACGCTATTATCCTACAACCCAGTATGCACTAACATATGCAAGCTCATATCCCAAAAAACAAATCAGAAACGCCATAACAAATTTGAAACGCTACCTGACCACAAATGTGTAACGGAATGGTCACATATACACACATTTACTTAATGTAGGTACAATGGTAACGTACATTACTGGCCATTAAAATTGCTACACCAAGAAGAAATGCAGATGATAAACGGGTATTCATTGGACAAATATATTATACTACAACTAACATGTGATTACATTTTCACGCAATTTGGGTGTATAGAACCTGAGAAATCATTACCCAGAACAACCACCTCTGGCCGTAATAACGGCCTTGATACGCCTGGGCATTGAGTCAAACAGAGCTTGAATGGCGTGTACAGGTACAGCTGGCCATGCAGCTTCAACACGATACCACAGTTCATCAAGAGTAGTGACTGGCGTATTGTGATGAGCCAGTTGCTCGGCCACCATTGACCAGACGTTTTCAGTTGTAGAGAGACCTGGAGAATGTGCTGGTCAGGGCAGCAGTAGAACATTTTCTGTAGCCAGAAAGGCCCCTTACAGGACCTGCAACATGCGGTCGCGCATTATCCTGCTGAAATGTAGGGTTTCGCAGGGATCGAATGATGAGTAGAGCCACGGGTCTAACACATTTGAAATGTAACGTCCACTGTTCAAAGTGCCGTCAATGCGAACAAGAGGTGACTGAGACGCACCCCATACCAACACGCCGGGTGATACGCCAGTATGGCGATGACGAATACACGCTTCCAATGTGCGTTCACCGCGATGTCGCCAAACACGTATGCGACCATCATGATGCTGTAAACAGAACCTGGATTCATTCGAAAAAATGACGTTTTGCCATTCGTGCACCCTGGTTCGTCGCTGAGTACACCATCGCAGACGTTCCTGTCTTTGAAGCAGCGTCAAGGGTAATCGCAGCCATGGTCTCCGAGCTGATAGTCCATGCTGCTGCAAACGTCGTCGAACTGTTCGTGCAGATGGTTGTTGTCTTGCAAACGTCCCCATCTGTTGACTCAGGGATCGAGACGTGGCTGCACGATCCGTTACAGTCATGCGATTAAGATGCCTGTCATCTCGACTGCTAGTGATATAAGGCCGTTGGGATCCAGCACCGATTCCATATTCTGCTAACAGTCATTGGATCTCAACCAACGCGATCAGCAGCGTCGCGATACGATAAACCGCAATCACGATAGGCTGCAATCCGACCTTTATCAAAGTCGGAAGCGTGATGGTACGCATTTCTCCTCCTTACACGAGGCATCACAACAACGTTTCACCAGGCAACACCGGTCAACTGCTGTCTGTGTATGAAAAATCGGTTGGAAACTTTCCTCGTGTCAGCACGTTGTAGGTGTCGCCACCGGCGCCAACCTTGTGTGAATGCTCTGAAAAGACAATCGTTTGAATATCACAGCATCTTCTTCCTGTCGGTTAAATTTCGCGTCTGTAGCACGTCATCTTCGTGGTGTAGCAAATTTAATGAATAGTAGTGTATTTTGCATAGCTCGATACTTATACATTAAAGAACTGGTCAGAAGTTATATAGTGTGTAAAGTTTCAGCTTAGAGGTGAAAGTCACGCAGTGAGTATGAACCCTCATATCTGCAATCACTAAATTCAGACTTGAAAAGAATATTTATTCAGACACTTTATTAAATCACGTAGATCAGTGTATAGTTTAAGAACAAAATCTCCGCACGCTATTGGAAAGAGAAAGTCTCTCGCTACCATGGGTTCCACAAAGCATCTCATTAATAGACCGGAATACTATGTCTTGTACTCAGAAAACCGTCTTCCGACGATTCACGTAGCACTATTTGTAACTTCAATTTATGCGAAGAACATGACGTTTTTGCTAATGTGTTTCAGTGGTAGCAAACGATTAATTTAGTTAACTGTTCGTGTGATATTTTAAACACCACAGACATTCAGAGCTCACATTTGTTCTCAGTGCAGTCAGCCCGAGTTAATTTCTTAAACATAGTAACGAAATTCCATATTCTCAACACACGACTTCTAGCGAAGTAATAAATAGTTCGCGCAAGCGAATCCTAAGTTTGAACCTACAACACGAAAGACTGAAAAGATACGATGAACTCCCATTTCATGAAAATTGAGTGAGCTATGGATCTTTGTTTCATCACGTGGGTGGTTCTCATTGCAGGTTCTGTACGCAGAGCGAACACAAGACAACTGTGCTAACAATTGTTAATATCTCACCCACAATGTTTATCATGGAAAAAACTCCGAACTAGCGTCGACACGAGACAAAGCAAGAAGCGGAATAGCTAAAACTTCCTCCAAAATCGAAGACCAGTAACCGATCCCATATACAGAACGGGAAAATCCTATTTGTTCCAAGCCGAACAGGCCTCTAAAGATAAGAAATGTGTAAGTAGAGACACAAAGGTATCGCTCAAAGAACTTGTTTCGAATAATCGAAGCTGGTCATAGCACAAACATGCAGAATATTGCAAAGATAAACTCACTACTTAAGAAGAGCAAACTTATTACGGGCAGAAAATGAAAGTGTAAATGAACAGACAACTTTCGGGCCTTAACGACTCGTCGACGACGAAATCTTTAGAGACGGAACTAGAGCTCGGATTGGTGAACGAAATTAGCCGTCTGCTCCTCGAAGGAACGATCGCGGCATTTACCTTAAGCGACTTACGGAAATCATGGAGAAACCCGAGTGTGAATCCAGTGTCTTAATATTGCACCATTTCGGTCGGTGGATCGTACTATACATGGTGAAAAGTATTTAAACCGACAAACTCTGGGAGGTTGTAGGAGACATCAAAACAAATATTTTTCCCTAATGTCATTTTTTCCTGTGAGGATTATTTAAACTAGTGGAGGTCATGTTACGCTCTTCAGTTGTTAGATGCCGTATTACGATCTTCAGTTGTTAGAGGGCGTATTACGCTCTTCAGTTGTAGGCAACTGCTGTCCACCAGTGTAGTAGTGCATTGTCTCTGTTTACTAATGGATAGATACACCTGGAGTGAGTACACTGATATGGTTGGTACGTACTACGTAGCACACGACAACGGACGAGCTGTACAGCGGGTTTTTCAACAACAATATCCTAATCGCCGTATCCGGCATCATACGACCTTTGCTGCTGTGTACCAATGTGTGCGTGAGACCGGGTCATTTAGCAGATTACCTGGGCAGGGACGCCGTCTCACGGTAAGAACGCTGCAATTTGAGTAAGTTGCTGGAAGACGTCCCGCTCCCTACAAGACAACACACGTTGTTCCAACATGATGGGGCGCCGGCACATTTCAGTCGACGTGTGCGTCGATTCCCGGACCGACGGTTCCCACAAACCTGGATTGGCAGAGGTGGTCCTGTACCATGGCCTGCTCGATCCCCAGATATGTCCCCTCTGGACTTTTTTGTGTGGGGAGAGATGCGCAACCTTGTTTAGGCAACTCCTGTTGCATCAGCAGAGGATCTGGTTGCCCGGATAGTAGCAGCAGCAGGAACACTTTAGGATACTCAGGCAGAACATGATCCGACGGTGTAACTTTTGTTTTCGTGTCAATGGAGGCATTTTTGAACATATACTGTAATTGAAATTGAGGTTGTGTTAATGTGTTGTCTCTTGGTCATGAAAAGTGTTTGTTGGTTTAATTAATTTGCCGCCAGATAAATCGTCCTCTACCGGTTTAAATACTCGTCATAGGAAAAAATGACATTAGGGAAAGATATTTGTTTTGATGTCCCCTACAACCTCCCAGAGTTTGTCGGTTTAAATACTTTTCACCGTGTAGAATACTTTCATTTCAGCTGAGAGTACGTTGAGAATGGTCATTAACAAGTAAAGTAGTGCCTGCTGATTTCCTTTCAACGAAAGTAGATCCTCGTATCTAAAAATTTCTACCTGTCACATGTAGACAGTTTGAACAAATTAGCGCAATGTTCAAAATGAGGTAGCACACGTATCCACTAGGGATAGGCAGTGTAGTTGGATGGTTAGAGTTGATACAGTCCCTCTTTTCTTTTAAGGAAAAAAGTGGCTTCCAGGTCCTGCCCATACAGCGATCTCGACACTAGAAGATACGATGGTTTGACAATTCAGAACACTCATTAACGCTAAGCCGTACCCGGGTATGAGACTACATATGGTTATATGACTCACGTGACTCCATGCAAGCGATTTACACGTTGTCTGTCAGTTATGACGGTGCGAATTTAAGTACAACACAACACCCAGTCCCCGAGCAGAGAAAGTCTCCATTCCGGCCGGGAATCAAAGCTGGGCCCCTTCACTATCGAGGTGTACGGGACACTCCTTTTCTGCCTCAACGTAAAGTCCCAGAAGGGAATGTAAAGTGAAGAGTCATCACTACAAATGCCTCCTGATGACACTATTTGGCTAACGTCCAGCAGGAGATCTGCGGATGCCGCAATGACGTCCAAATGATGCGGTTAAGCAACAAATAGGTTTGCAGGCCTTGACACGTGAAGGTGTCAGCTTGTGACTGAGCATGCTGTAAGTGTAACTGCTCAGAGATTGCTATGGCGGTAATAGCGACGTAAATCACCTGAAATTACGGCTTGCACCGGATTCTAAATAACCTGACGCCACGTAAGAGCACTTATCTCGCGCAGTTCTTCTAATAAGGTCATCACAATTTCAAAAGAGGTCACAAAACACATTGGGAGTTCCTGTTACATTTTCTACATACACGGGGTGAGTCAGGAGAGAAGATACGAGCTTCGAATGGTGATATCATTACTGATTCTGGACAAAATATTGATATGGACATACGTCCTATTACGAATGGCGTCCGAGGTAGAGCACATTTGATATCACTTCTTTACGTTGTTCTTGAATGACTGAAACCGCAGCCTCCGGCGAAAACGTGTTGCAATACAAAGGGCTCTATTTCTTTTTTTCTCTAGGACTGACAGTTTGCTTGAAGCGAGCGTGAGAACGTTGAAAATCTCGCGCGATGCGCATGCGCTGTAGCTTGGGTAGTTTTCGTAGGTTAGTTTTAGGTGGTTTCCTGACATGATAGACCACAAGTGTCCTGCATCAAATTGTTCGTCCCAACTTCCTCTATACTGCTTGGTACGTTGTAAACAATGACAATAATTAAATAATACAGACGATAAATAACAATGAACCGTGTATTAAATATGTTCTATCTTGGAAACCATTCGGAATAGCGCATTCGTCCATAAGACATTGTAAAACCTGTATATTTCTATTGTCTATTGTCAAACCACGATTTATGAAAGATGTTTATATTTTATTAATAGGATTAAGTAGGGATAATTAATATTTGTCATTTTCGAAATAATTGTGTTAGCAGGGAACGTCTATACCAAAGTATTGTTGGCGGGAGAGACCGCACATTGATACAATTTTAAAAAGGGCGGGAGGGACCGCGTATGGATACATTTTAAGAAAAAAGCGGGAAAAATCGTGCATTGATACATTTTGTAATGGTAGCAGGGATTGTCTGCACCAGAAAGCATTGTTGGCAGGAGAGACCACACTTTAGCTTTCGTAGGAAGTCAGTAGTAAGCGAGATGTGAAGCGAGTCGGTAGCAGGTCTGAAGCGAGAGGTTGAGAAGAGCGGTGTGCCTGCCAGCCACCAGCTATGATTTACAAGAGATTACAAACGGAGGTACAGAGATATCAGCTAAGTATTACCATAAGAGGAAGTAATACTATTGAATTATTTTTTTGAGAAACTCTAGACTACTGAAGGTATGTATGCGCAATGCTAGTTGTAAGATTATTGTAAAAAGTAAGCCCCATTTGAACGTTTGTAAGATCATTTTATTACCAACAGTAAATATTTGAAGAATTGTTTTCAGAATATAATTAATTTTTGCCAGTAATATTGCATTACTGATTATAATCCACCCCAAAAACCATGAACGTAAAACTTTGCAACATTTTATTGTTGTCAAGAAAAAGTTTACCTATGAATTACGTAACTTCAGTCAAATTTTAAAGAATAACGTCAGGTTTGCTATTAAAGAATAACGTCAACTTTGGTAATAAATACATCCACGTATTATGACAGCCCACCAGCAGCTATTAGAGTATACTAAAACAGAGTAAGTATATTCATGTCACAGTTCGATGTAGCAGTCGGATGACGATCCAGCAACAGTAAAAAAGGTTAGGAATAGTTATGGGTTATTGCAGGTAACGACCGAGGGCCACGACGACGATACGTTCTATGTTTCATCGAAATAATTAGCAAATTACTTTTAATAAGCAGCACTTAATTTTGTATGCGAAGATTGCACTTATTATTATTGAGAAAGAGAATTAGTTTCAAAGGGAAGATTTCATTTGTTATTATTAAGCAAGAGATAGAAATTCTAAGGAAGGGTTCATAAGTTATTGTAGAAGGGAAGGTTCCGTAACAAAAGAGATATAGAGGAGATGGGAAGGTTTCATCGTTTATTTTTCAGAATCATACACCTTTCCTCCTGACTCACCCTGTAGATATGAAATCCACTGATACACTTTTTGAGGATGTTGAGTAGCGTCTATTTATTAGTTTGATGTTTGAGACACAGATCTTCCACTAAATCATGAAAATATATTTGATTGTATTTAAGTCGATATTTTCGCTTAATTTTTGTCATATACTGATAAAGTTATTTTCTGTGTTCACCGTATTAGAACTGAAAGACATCTGAAGTCCCAGTATTTGAGGTACACTTCATTTTCTGTTTCAATCAGTCATATAAAAGTAAATACCTATCTCCAATTCTTCTCCGTTGCCGCTAATATAGAACAGGCACCGAATTCATGTAGACCTGGAGCTGGGTTGCTAAATACCTTGGTGTAGAACTTTATTGTATGAAACGAAGTTAAAATTTTGATCTCACTTGGTTTTTTGTATGAACTTTCACTTTTATATACAGAGTGTTTTCGTAAGAGCGTGAAAAAGTGTAATAGGACATAGAGAATGCTCCGCTGAACCACTTGTGGTAGGGAACGTGGAGTCGGAGAAGCCAGCTTAAGGAAATATGGAAGCCAACTTGTCTAACGTTTTGTCCAGCATTGCCGGTTTCCAGCTTATTTACAACTAATATGTGTACAAGTTTACGCATACTTTGCTGTTTATTTATATGTACAGTCTTTATGTTCTGCGAGGAAACAAGGAAGACGAGCCCGATTACTAGGAAGTCATGATGCAGGTCTTATTTACTTCACTTGTCCACAAGGTGGCTCTGTTGTGTCGTATTTACATTGTCCCATGACAATAATGTGCTATGAATCTACGACAGACGCATTCATTGCTCAGTGGTATTCAGAGATGTACAGAACAATAAGACGGAGCAGTACCGGTACAGTTTCGCAGAACTCACTGACATGCACCTTGATTATGCGGAAGTACATTGCAGTACTCTCGCTCCTGAAAGGATGTACTGGGAACGCTTTTCTAACAAGCATCATCCGTCATGACGAGTGTTTATTTCTCTCGATCGACGAAAGTGGGAGTCTGGTACGACCAGTACTCGTCGTTATGCACGTAAAATGGTCGCTGCACGTACTAGCGAATACTCGACGAACAACAATAACACCCATATCACCCACAACGAGTCAATGCAATGCTTGTGACTGTCTTTGCATCAAGAGTCACATTGTGTCAGGTTGCTACAATTATGGATTGATCTACCAAATTTCATCCAAATCATGCTGTTTACTGACGAGGCCTCATTTGATTTTGATGATATATCGAACGGCAGGAATAGCTATGTGTGGAGTGAGGAAAGCCCTCACGCTGTAATAGTCACACTACGAAGTATTGTACGTTTTACTGTGAATATCTGGTCCGGTATTATAGGCGACAATCTCATCTTCTACCTAGCCCTCTGAAGGTGCCGGCCGGAGTGGCCGAGCGGTTCTAGGCGCTACAGTCTGGACCCGCCCGACCGCTATGGTCGCAGATTCGAATCCTGCCTCGGGCATGGATGTGTGTGATGCCCTTAGGTTAGTTAGGTTTAAGTAGTTCTACGTTCTAGGTGACTGATGACCTCAGAAGTTAAGTCCCATAGTGCTCAGAGCCATTTGAACCATTTTTGAACCTCTGAAGGCAATCTGTACTTGAGGTTCGTGCAAAGGATTCTACCTGAGTTGCTACAGAACTTACCCTTGGCTGTTCGTGAGAAGATGTGGATACAACATAACAGTGCACCGCCTAACTTCATTGTGGATGTCCGCAACCATCAACCGTCTCAGTGTAAAAATATTTTCTGGTCGCTGGATTAGAAGGGGAGATCCTATTCCACGGCCTGCGAGGTCACGTGAATTCCCTTAATTATTTCCTGTGGGTTATATAAATTCACTTGTGTATGAGACCCCAGAGGCTACGGAAATGGAAATAGTGTCCAGAATTGTAGTTAACTGTGAAGTGATTCGAAACACAGTAGAGATACTTCTCAGAGTGCGTCAGAATCTTGTTCGCCGATGTCATGTTCGCATTGAGGCTGATGGCCGTTAGTTTCAGCACATTTTGTAAGATACAGTACAGATGGTACTTTCCTTGTCAACTATCAACTGGAACTAATGTAAATAAAAAAGTGCATCCTAATGTGATTTTATTCCAATTATCTCAAGCTGGATTCTCCGAGCCGAGGTTCCCCACCTCAAATTGTTCTGTGGAGTATCCTCTATGTCCTGTTAAATTGTTGCACGCTCTTACAGAAACATCGTACACTACTGGCCATTCAAATTGCCACACCAAGAAGAAATGCAGATGATAAACGGGTATTCATTGGACAAATATATTATACTAGAACTGACATGTGATTACATTTTCACGCAGTTTGGGTGCATAGATCCTGAGAAATCAGTACCCAGAACAACCACCTCAGGCCGTAATAACGGCCTTGATACGCCTGGGCATTGAGTCAAACAGAGCTTGGATGGCGTGTACAGGTACAGCTGCCCATGCAGCGTCAACACGATACCACATTTCATCAAGGGTAGTGACTGGCGTATTGTGAAAAGCCAGTTGCTCGGCCACCATTGACCAGACGTTTTCAATTGGTGAGAGATCTGGAGAATGTGCTAGCCAGGGCAGCAGTCGAACATTTTCTGTATCCAGAAAGGCCCAAACAGGACCTGCGACAGGTGGTCGTGCATTATCCTGCTGAAGTGTAGGGTTTCGCAGGGATCGAATGAAGGGTAGAGCCACGGGTCGTAACACATCTGAAATGTAACGTCCACTGTTCAAAGTGCCGTCAATGCGAACAAGAGGTAACCGAGACGTGTAACCAATGTCACCCCATAGCATCAGGCCGGGTGATACGCCAGTATGGCGATGACGAATACACGCTTCCAATGTGCGTTCACCGCGATGTCGCCAAACACGGATGCGACCATCATGATGCTGTAAACAGAACCTGGATTCATCCGAAAAAATGACGTTTTGCGATTCGTGGACCCAGGTTCGTCGTTGAGTACACCATCGCAGGCGCTCCTGTCTGTGATGGAGCGTCAAGGGTTACTGCAGCCATGGTCTCCGAGCTGATAGCCCATGCTGCTGCAAACGTCGTCGAACTGTTCGTACAGATGGTTGTTGTCTTTCAAACGTCCCCATCTGTTGACTCAGGGATCGAGACGTGGCTCCACGATCCGTTACAGCCATGCGAATAAGATGCCTGTCATCTCGACTGCTAGTGATACGAGGCCGTTGGGATCCAGCACGGCGTTCCGTATTACCCTCCTGAACTCATCGACTCCATATTCTGCTTGCTAACGGTCATTGGATCTCGACCAACGCGAGCAGCAGTGTCGCGATACGATAAACCGCAATCACGATAGGCTGCAATCCGACCTTTATCAAAGTGATGGTACGCATTTCTCCTCCTTACACGAGGCATCACAACAACGTGTCACCAGGGAACGCCGGCCAACTGCTGTTTGTGTATGAGAAATCGGTAGGAAACTTTCCTCATGTCAGCACGTTGTAGGTGTCGCCACCGGCGCCAGCCTTGTGTGAATGCTCTGAACAGCTAATCATTTGTATATCGCAGCATCTTCTTCCTGTCGGTTAAATTTCGCGTCTGTAGCACATCATCTTCGTGGTGTAGCAATTTTAATGGCCAGTAGTGTATATATTGTGAACTGAACATCTCCATTATGGTACAGATAAATGTAGCAAGCCCCAGAATGTCTCATTCGATGGCGACCGTCCCCAGAAGTGACTTCTTGCTTTTGGCACTTTACTAATACTAACACGGCGCATCTGACATCTGAGTAGAAATCCTGAGTCAGATGGCGCTTTTATCGATTTTAAGTTAGGCTAACAGATAAACAAAATATTGAACTGGTATAAGTATCCAAACACAATTTAATTATTTATTTCTACACAATTATAAGTTTCCTGGCTGTGTAGGATAATTATGACGCGTATAGTTACAGAATGCCGACCACTGACATTTCATTATTAAAGTCACAAAATTTTTACGAAATAATAAAGTATGTTGAATAAGTTTGTGAAATGGATCCGTCAATTCCGTTTTCATTGTCTGTTGAACATGAATTTAGTTTTTCTGTATCTAATTTGGGTAACTGGTAATCTAGGATACTAAAAAGAGTATAGTCACGTAAGAGCACCTGAGTTTTTAGGCAAATAGCTTGTAGAATCTTTTTCCCATAAACCTTATTATGACACTAAGTTCTATGACCGATATGTGCCTTCAGTGTGTGTTAGTAATTATGTGAAAAACAAAACAATTGAGATAAAGTGCTGAAATTTGTGATGCGTATTAATGACAGTAATAATAAATTTACTTCTTCTTCATGTGGGCCATCACAGCTGTGTACTTGTTAAGGAACGTTGTGAAATGTTCCACCTCGGCTATTTTTTCACAAATATTCAATTTATTATACTTTGCGTGACTAGCCAATTTCGATCTTACAGACAGTTTTCAAGCGCAATCTACAAAGATACAACAAGTATAAATTGGGCTTACTGACATACAAAAACAATATTTTACAACGGACAGCCTAAAACTATTCTTGCAGTTGTCGATTTGTTGTAAAATAGTCCCTTTAATAAACGGCGATATAGCCGATATGAAAGCGAGCACATAACGTGCTAGCCTCAGAATAAAAGCCAGAAAGCTTACTGTAACAGTCATGTTTATAACCAAAGCCACGTTGACGAGCACCAGCTGTCACTTCTGTCCATGCGGTAAACAGTTACAACAAAGATACAACAAACTGAATCAGGGTGTTCTCAGACATGAGTCAGAGACGTAACGTACTTATGTTATCCATTAAAAGGTAGAAAATCTAGAGCGAACAGTGCACCAAGGCATCAAATGCGTCTACAGAGTGCGCTGATATCCATGAAAAGGTGGAAAGGAAGTCTTCACTAAATTTTGGACGTAAAAAACTTACAAATATACTCTGTCAGACGGTACTTCATTAGAAATATATACACAACATGTAAGTAACAAATAAAGTTCAGCTCAAAAGTGACATGCATGACTGACAATAGTTTACATTCGCAGTCAAAATAGATATTGTAATACATGGCTCGCCATATGACATATAAAGTTAAAACACATTATTTGCCATATTAGCTGCTAGTAGTCTCTTTCTCGGAAGATGACCTTAGGTTATGATGCTCAAATATAAAATGATTATTTTTTGTTTTCAACTTGTCATTCTGTCATTCTTATGCTATAGTAAACAACCTTTGTCCCTTTACCTAAATATATCTTTACGTTTGTACTTTGTTACGTAAACGGGAAAAACAAATAAATAAACGTAAAAAAATTAAAAACTTAATGTGTCATCTGGCGGGTCAAGTATTGCAATAGCTTCTCAGTTTAGGCCTCTTAATATTTACTTATAATAGCATAGCAAAAAGATGTTCAGAGAAATTGAGGAATGAAGGACTACAAGTCACTTAGAAATGAAATAAATAGGAAGTGCAGGAAAGCTAAGACAAAACGGCTGCATGAAAAATGTGAAGAAATATAAAAAGTAATGATGTTCGGAAGGATTGACTCAGCATATATATAAGTCAAAACCGCCTTCGGGGGAATTGGAAGCAAGGGTGGTAACTTTAAGAGTGCAATGGGCAGAATTATCGCACAGTCAGCTTAGCAGTTTATGCATCCAAGTCGCTGACAAGAATAATATACAGAACAATGGGAAAGAAAATCGAAGATGTGTTTGAAGACAATCAGTTTGTCTTTAGGAAAGGTAAAGGCACCAGAGAGGCAATTATGACGTTGCGGTTGACAATGGAAGCAAGATTAAAGAAAAATCAAAAGATATTCATAGGATTTGTCGGCCTGGAAAAAGCGTTCGACAATATCAAATTACGCAAGGTGTTCGATATTCTGAAGAAAATAGGGATAAACTATAGGGAGAGACTGGTGATATACAACATGTACATGAACCAAGAGGGAATAATAAGGGTGGAAGACCAAGAACGAAGTGTTCGGATCAAAATGGGTGTAAGACGGGGATGTAGCCTTTCGTCCCTAGTGTTCAATCTGTACTTTGAAGAAGCAGTGATGGAAATAAAAGAAAGGTTCAAGAATGGAGTTAAAATTCATGGTGAAAGGATGTCAATAATAAGATTCGCTGATGACATTACTATCGTCAGTGTAAGTGAAGAAGAATTAGAGGATCTTGTGACTGGAATGAACAGTCTAATGAGCGCAAAGTACGAACTGAGTAAATCGAAGATAGACGATAGTAATGACGAGTAGCAGGAATGAGAACTTAACATCAGCATTGGTGATCACGAAGTAGATGGAGTTAAGGAGGTCTGCTACCTGGGCAGTAAAATAACCAATGACGGACGGAGCAAGGAGGACTTAAGCAGACTAGCACTGGCAAAAAGGGCATTACTGGCCAACAGAAGTCTACTGGTATCAAACATAGGCCTTAAATTTGAGGAAGAAATTTCTGAGAATACACATTTGGGGCACAGCGTTGTATGGTAGTGAACTATGGACTGTGGGAAAACCGAAACAGAAGAAAATTGAAGCATTTGAGATGTGATGCTACAGACGAATGTTGAAAATTAGGTGGACTGGTAAGGTATGGAGCGAGGAGATTCTCTGGAGAAACGGCGAATAAAGAAATATATAGAAAACACTGACAGGAGGAAGGGACAGGATGGTAGGGCATCTGTTAAGACATCTACATCTACATCTAAGTGATTACTCTGCAATTCACATTTAAGTGCTTGGCAGAGGGTTCATCGAACCACAATCATAATATCTCTCTACCATTCCACTCCCGAACAGCGCGCGGGAAAAACGAACACCTAAACCTTTCTGTTCGAGCTCTGATTTCTCTTATTTTATTTTGATGATCATTCCTATCTATGTAGGTTGGGCTCAACAAAATATTTTCGCATTCGGAAGAGAAAGTTGGTCACTGAAATTTCGTAAATAGATCTCGCCGCGACGAAAAACGTCTTTGCCTTAATGACTTCCATCCCAACTCGCGTATCATATCTGCCACACTCTCTCCCCTATTACGTGATAATACAAAACGAGCTGCCCTTTTTTGCACCCTTTCGATGTCCTCCGTCAATCCCACCTGGTAAGGATCCCACACCGCGCAGCAGTATTCTAACAGAGGACGAACGAGTGTAGTGTAAGCTGTTTCTTTAGTGGACTTGTTGCATCTTCTAAGTGTCCTGCCAATGAAACGCAACCTTTGGTTCGCCTTCCCCACAATATTATCTATGTGCTCTTTCCAATTGAAGTTGTTCGTAATTTTTACACCCAGGTACTTAGTTGAATTGACAGCCTTGAGAATTGTACTATTTATCGAGTAATCGAATTCCAACGGATTTCTTTTGGAACTCATGTGAATTACCTCACACTTTTCGTTATTTAGCGTCAACTGCCACCTGCCACACCATACAGCAATCTTTTCTAAATCGTTTTGCAACTGATACTGGTCTTCGGATGACCTTACTAGACGGTAAATTACAGCAAAATCTGCGAACAACCTAAGAGAACTGCTCAGATTGTCACCCAGGTCATTTATATAGATCAGGAACAGCAGAGGTCCCAGGACGCTTCCCTGTGGAAGTTTTACTCTATGATTTGCCGTCTATTACTACGAACTGTGACCTTCCTGACAGGAAATCACGAATCCAATCGTACAACTGAGACGATACCCCATAGGCCCGCAGCTTGATTAGAAGTCGCTTGTGAGAAACGGTGTCAAAAGCTTTCCGGAAATCTAGAAATACGGAATCCACTTGAGATCCCCTGTCGATAGCGGCCATTACTTCGTGCGAATAAAGAGCTAGCTGCGTTGCACAAGAACAATGTTTCCTGAAACCATGCTGATTACGTATCAATAGATCGGTCCCTTCGGGGTGATTCATAATGTTTGAATACAGTATATGCTCCAAAACCCTACTGCAAACCGACGTCAATGATATAGGTCTATAGTTCGATGGATTACTCCTACTACCCTTCTTAATAATAACTTCCATGGTACTAGAGGGAGCTGCAGAGGGTAAAAACCGTAGAGGAAGACAGAGATTGGAATACATTTTGCAAATAACTGGGGACCCAGGTAGCAAATGCTACTCACAGATGAAGAGGAATGGCACAGGAAAAGAATTTGTGGAGGGCTGCATCAAACCAATCAGAAGACCGATGACTTAAAAATTAAATTAAATGAGTTTAATCGTGGATTTCACTAACCACAAGCGGAAACAAATAAACCACTTTAAATAAATGCTGGTTGTCGACAAGTGGTAAAAGACAAGAAGTAATCGTTATCATTATTGTCAACCAGTTAATCGTGTAATGGTAATGGAGAAGTAAGTCATGCTGGCAACTGACGAAAATACCTTAATAATTTATAGATCCCTTACTCTTAAATGAACATCATTCCTCTTTAACTTAGTGTAGACAGGAAGATTACATTTCTATTTAAATTTTTAGCTTGTATAATCGCTGGCAACGCCACTAAAACTACCATTACACATAGCTGTCCACTCAATTTTGGTCATCAGCATCAGGGAGCACCGGAATGAGTCTACGACGTCCCAAAATTAGGTTCATAATTTGGATAGAATTACCGTCTTAATAAATGTAGACCAGGGAATTAAGGGCCTCTGAGTCAACCACAGAAAAAAATTGTATTTTTGTGTTGTAGAAGGTTATGGCGAGGAGATATAAGTCTCCAGATTGTCTGAAACGAGAAACGATACGATGAAAAATGTTAAAGTCCGCTAACGAACGCCCATCGCATCGAAACTGACCACTGTACAATCAAGGGACGGCCGCAGCATAAAATTGAGCGTTGTTAAGACATCCAGATATCGCTGTTCTGTTGTCTTTTTTTATATTTCGGATTCAGGATCAAAATCGTCTTTTTAGGACAGTTGAGTTTTGTATTCGAAGTTGACTGGGAATATTGGGCCGCGGAGTATGATAATGTAACTGGTAACAAGAAAGCTTTGTCTTTGGGAGATGTTGTGTATATCTTGCTTTTTTCAGTAGTTGACTTCCATTTAACGTCGTTTTCGGGTTTTGGAGTTCCGTAAGTTTAGAAGAGACGAAACCAAGAGTTGCAACCGTACTATTTAATCTGGGTGATGATATTTTGGGGAAGGAAACAGCGATCATTAGTTGATCTCAAAGTAAATTATACCTCGAAAGGGTCTGAAGATATGTTTAAAGGAAATCTTTTGGATCGGTGATTGTATGAATCCGTAATTCGTAGTTAATCCATCGACCAGATTCAGTGAGACGATAACTGTTTCATTTTTTTTCTTTTTCTTTTGGTAGAAGAATACAGACACTAAAATCGTTGGTAGAAGACGTCAACGTCTACGGCAGAGCCTCATTTCCGAAAACATTGTGCGTCTTTCCAGGAGAAATCGGCCGTGCTGGATAATCCACGGAAATACACATATCTTATCCGAAGAAGATTTTTGTGACTTTTTTCAAGTAAAATGAAGAGCAATGCTAAATCTTATGATATATATTTTCTCCTTACATTTTTGTCTTCATGAAATTATTTTTGTGTCCACATTGGGAGGTCCGTATAACCGCTGCGCCAGTTGGAAGGCCCCCTTGAGCCAGAACACTGGTCATTCCAGAAGGCTTCCTGTGACAGAATAACTTTATGTAAGTCATTCTCAATATATTTTATAGCACCATACATAGGATGACTCAAAAATATTAGGTTGTAACAAAATGGTGACTTGTTGAACAAATGTCATTTTCTTCGAGTATAAAGTCGAGACTAAAGCGTGGAATATTTTGCAACGTCTAAGTACGCTGATAGAGATTTCGATATAGAATGCCGGCACTAAATTCCTATCAAAATCGTATGTACCGTTCTCAAGTTATGTTTCCCAACAATTTGAAAATACCTTTGCGAGAAAGACACGTTTTAAACTGTGGGTTACATTTTTTGTAGTTAAGTTAAACATACCTCTAGTCAGCGATCCCTGGACCATACAGCTGTCCTTTCAAATCCGAAAAGAGGTCCTCCTCCATCTCACTCGTGCCCATAGTCGCCCTGCGGCCCTCTGTGGCAGCTTCTGTCATGTGCCGCTCTCCTCGCTCGACACAATTTCGTCTACTCTTGTGCAGAAGTCGTAACAGACTTGCGGCGGCGCGGTTCTTTCCGTCCCTTTTCGACGTAACTACACCTACCTGTGAACATTGTCTCAGCAGATCATCAGTAGGAAAGCTGAGTGAAATCTACTGTACTTCGACGTGAACCAGGCTGCAATTTAAGTCACTAATCTACGTTTCGGGAGAAAGTTTTCACAAAAATGAAAAGTTGGAAATTTTGTCCCCGATTAATATATTCTGAAACTTAGGTGAACAAGTATCACTGCCAAGCCCGTGCTAGTCTTAACACAGTCACTCACAATCCCTTTCATTCACGTTAGCAAGTTTATGGTGTTGCATTTCCCGAAAACGTAATAGCTACAAAAATACTGATTGTTTTGTTTGAGAATGCTCGCCAAATATTCGGTCTGTCGGTACCTAATGCAGTCACAGTTTTTAGCCACCGACCCGCTCAATATCTTTTCTCTTCACAAAATTCACTTAAAAATTCCGAAATTTCTACACACACATCGGAATAATTATGCCGTCAATTTCCAACACTTTTGATGTATGAAACACTGCTGGATCCGGCAACTTATCATTTCCATCGGAACTACTACTACACACGTTCGATCTCTTTCATGGCTAGGTTTCGACTCCTGCTCCACCCTCGAATACTCTAAGTCTTCTCTACCAGCAGAGAAAGGCGAACGAAGAATATTGCTTTACCATTGGTCAGTTTACTCAACAGCCAATAGCACAACAACATTCTCCCGCGTCAATCCACGCTTTTCATCAATAACCAATCGCAAAATAGTAAACCTAACGACTGCACTTTTTACCGACGTAATTATCTAATATGCTGAAGTTTTGCTTATGCATAAAGTTATTTACTATTGTTATTTATACCTGAATTAACTTTCCCTTTACCATAAAATTACTTTACAAAACTGTTCTACAAAAACCCCCTTTGTCCATATCCATACTTCTTCTAAATGTTCCCACACTAAATCCTACAACATAACTCGTTAAACAACTATCTTCATCTTAACCTTAAACCACACTCACGCATCATTCATACTGCTAAAACACATTTATAACATTTTACATATACAAAAAGAAATAATAACACTTTAAGAAAATACTAGAACAGTTTATGAAAAACATTCTATTACTTTAGTGCACTCTAGTGGGCACAATCGAAACTAAATCAGTCCCCTATCCAATATTGTCCTCTATCGGCTGACACATAAATTACGTGCGCTTCCAGTCTCACATCACCATCTGTCACTACCCAGCTCCCACTTAACCGCCTCCAAGGCAGGATCGGTATACGGCGCTCGTCTCAGACTGATCCGATCCCAAATTCGAGAACGTTCATAATTTCTACAATGCTTGTTTACCCATCGTTGAAATTATGTGTCAATTATTTTATTCCCGCTATGATCGGTTTTCGGAGGCACTTTTTCACAAATCGCTATGTAACTCGATAACGGAGTTTCTGGCGAGCTTGGGATGAGCACTACAGTAAAGAAGACATCCCAGAGAATATTTTAAGTCAAAAAGAATCGATTTTTTGAAAATTTTCCCCTTAGCGTAGTTTATAGCGGAAGAAGCAGACGGAATACTCTTTTCTGAGAAAACACGCAATGAAATACAACTAAATTCATGGACGCTATCCTGTGCTTCTTGATCTTAATATACAGTCTAAACATACAAGATACCCTATGCTCCGTGATCTTAATATACAGTCTAAACATACACGCTACCCTATGCATCTTGATCTTAATACACAGTCTAAACATACAAGCTGTTCTATGCTCTTTGATCGTAACATACAGTCTAAACAAACTCGCTCTAAACGCAGCAAAGCCTTATTGCGTGTTCTGCGCAGAACGTTATCATTCGGCTCAGGACTGCCCCAACAATACTAGAGGTGTAGGAATATCTGAAGATGAAGAAATTGTGTAACCGATGTCTCCTCTGCCTCAAGCAAGGCCATACTTTTATAAATTGCTTGAGGGAACTCAAGAATCTCTGCCTGTTTTGTAAAGGCAGCCATCACAAATCTATTTGTGATCACAAAAAAATCCACATCTTCTAGTGTACAAACGATTTCTAGTTCACTGGACAATGAAAACACTGGAAACCCGGCTTCAGACACCTGCGGACAGCATACGTTTAGTTTACAGGACTGACGGGCGTGGGAAACTTAAAATGTGTATTCTGGGCACTGCCAGCCTGTCCACCTTTGTTAATAGATATTTGATTGCGAGTCTATATTTAAAAGTCATCGAGCTCGGGCCTTGGCGGTCGACGCGAGTGAGTCAATGGTTGCCATTCGTCCGTTTGAATTTAATAACTACATATGAAATAATGAGCACATTAATATGGTATCAACACCTTTGAGAATTCATGTTCCACTTCTCTGTGTCACAAGATCACACAATTATGTGACACGCTCGTAACGTATCACTGGCCAATCCTACTGAAAAACATACGTATGTTCCCACTGATCAACTAATAGGAGTCAATCGATACTGGGAAACTGTTCATGACATTTCCCGCCCGCACGAATACCTTCGTTTCTAGTGTTAATGTCCTCCGAGTTTCGCTAGGTAGTTAGCGAAAGTCGACCAGGCGATTCAGCAGTCCACTCTGGCAGTAATGTTACTAATCCCGCGACGCAAGAGCCAGCGGATACATCAGAAATTTCTGGGGTTTGTAATCGAGAGGCATCAGCTCTGAACAGGAACCATCAATGTGCACGAGAGACTCCGCGGTTTTGGAAGAGTTCAGTGAAGCAGCGGGTACGAACAGGTAGTTCATCTCCCACGTGAGTCCGCATTCGATCTTCCTAATAACATCTGAAGACCTGAAAGATGTTTTGCTGCATTGCAAAAGTGACTACTAAATCAAACGAGCTGAAAGATGTTTCCGACACTGTGATGTTAATGTATCAGACAAGAGCGTGCTGAGTTAGCTGCTTCTCAACCACATATAGACACCTTTCATCTCCCTTATCACATAGCCAAAGTAGCCACTAAGAAAGACAAGGACATGTAAAACTGCGAGCTGTTTTTTTGTGGATCTGCTCATAAAGAAGACACATCATCGCTTAATGACCTTTTAGAAGCTAGTCCTCATCTTCTAACAGAGGTATCGGTTTTGGTTCTGCAATTCCGCCTATGAAGTTTTGCCAATATAGCCGGTATCACTCAGGCCTTCCTTCGACTCGGTCTTCGTTTGGATGACTGACACTCACGAGATTCCTATGGTACGTCATCCCAGTCAATGAAACTTCATTGTCTTATTAGGACAAGAGAGACGAATTCTAACCGCTTCCGACGCCTTCCTTTCGGCGTTACATGGTGCCCTGTCCGGTTATCGGACACTGCAAGCGAGCTGGAAACCTCTGCAAGTCACAGTACCACACGACTTCAGTCTTAGTACATAAGTACATAAGGATGACATTGTGGCTGGAACAGAAGAACAAAACGAATTGGTGTGTACATGCTGATCTCGTTGATAGAAAAAAATCAGTTGCCATTGCGAAATGGACAACAAATTCTCTACGCTTGACCGAAATATGGAAGGCCCGAGGATAATACTTAAAAAATAAATGTTACAGTACTGGGGAGTGTTATGGGACGCTACAAACGATATGATTTCTTTACCTCAAACCGCTACTACTGGCAAAACATTAGGCATGATAACAGCAAAAAGAAATTGGGTACGAGTTCTACATACGCATCTACATCATACTCTGAAAGACGCCTAACGGTGTGTGGTAGAGGGTACTTCTAGTCCCACTAACTGATCTCCCTTTCTCTGTTCCACTAGCGAATAGCACATGGAAAGAATGATTGTCGGAAAGCCTCCGTATTAGCTCTAATTTCTCGAGTTTTGTCGTGGTCGTCATTTCGCGAAACGTATGTTTGAGAAAGTAATATTTGTCCGACTGTTCCCGGAAAGAGCTCTCTCGAAATTTCAATAGCAAACCTCTCCGTGATGCATAACACCTCCCTTGTAGCGTCTGTCGCTGGAGTCTGTTGAGCATCTCTGTAACGCTCTCGCATCGACTAAGCGATCCATTGTTGGAAGACTCGGCTCTTCGTTGGATCTCCTCTACCTCTTGTATCAGTCTTACCCGGTAAGGATCCCAGATTGATGAACAATGCTTAAGAATGGGTCGAACAAGCGCCTTGTAAGCCACTTCCTTCGTAGATGAGTTACATTTCCTTTCTATGTTGGCTGCTTTGCAAAGCAATAACATATATGTCACTCAGGGCAGCCTATACACCAGGAACTGGAAAGCAACAGTTTTTGCCAACATCTCCACTACCGTTGGAGTTAGGAGGTCATAAATGACACAGTATCCATACTCATTAGGCCTGTTGTTCCTGTGCCACATTTGGTTGAAATATGTTCAGGGGTTTGGGGGAAAATACTGGATATACCCACTACACACATACATCCTCCTCTATGTATACATAGCAGGTTAATGTTATAACATCAAGTCATCAGTGGCAGTAATGATGAAAACACCATATATGTTGAAAGTTGGAGTATGAATCTTCTGAGAACTCTAAAACTACCACTATTTACAGGTATTTTTATTCCTGTATAATGAGCTACACCATTTCTGGGATTTTGGCAGGTGTATGTGCCCCAGTTAGAATCTGCCCAGCAAGTTAATGATGAGGGCTGGTGTGTTGGCCAGCCCAAATGTGGCTTTTAGGCGGTTTGCCACATCTGACTAGATGAACATTAGTCTGGTTCCAAAGTCCTGCCTCAGTAATACGATATGCAAACGTTTATAAAAGCGTTCCCAAACTTTCACATGGACAACAATACGTGCAGAGAGCTATAATACAGTCGCAAGGGGTAACCAGGCAAGGGAGGAGGGGGGGGGGGGGGGGGTGGCAGAAAGGGCATCTAGCCACTCATGAAATTAACTGTGCCAAATCCGAAATTAGCCACACCAACGTCTTATCGATGTGGGATAAAGATGAAAGAAAAAGAACTCCTATATAATTATAAAAACTTTTGTTTTGACCATTTAATGTAAAAATTGTAAGGAAATGACGGTAGCAAGTTCATTTATTGTTCAGAGATTTAACAGCAATTTTGAACTGTCATAAAATTCCATGTAAGATCTATAGTGTTCTTATTGTTACCATCACCAAATGATGTCTCTGCTCTGCACAGTCGTATAAAGTTTAGTTAAAAAATTAAACCAACTAGAAGTTATATTTATGTACTCCCTTGAGCTACAATTTGACTACCACATTAATACCCACATAAAGTGCTTGATGATATGCCATCTTGCTAGTAGAAGTTCAAAATGCTTGTGTGATAACAGTCAGTGATATCTGAAGATTGCTATTATGATTGTACCCGTCATCGACCTCCGCCTTTGGCTCACTGATTATTCCTACAGTCTACGTTTCAATAATTTTTTCATGTAGAGTACCACAGCCGTACCTATGTTGAAGGACATTGCAAAGGTTTCACCTCAGCTGTTGTTTACACGTACTTTCTTGATTTAAATTTGCACGATTGGCCAGTTTCGACATTACAGGCCATTATCAAGAGCTGTAAGTGTCAACATGTTATATAATTCATCTGTATTACGTCTGTATGGTTAGTTGAAATCAATGAATAAAGTAAGGTCACGTGATTAACGCTTTTCGACGTAAAGGAGATACATTTCTCAGAAATGGACTGGATCAAAAATATCGCTTCAATCCTACTTGTAGTATGAGCTGCAGTATTACGAACTTGGACAGATTTCAGATTTGTGAGATGGGTGGACATTGCAACACACAGCCTATTATTTGGGCTGGTTACGGAAAAAAAATATGGGCGACGAAGAATGGAATAAAGTGCATTTAAAAGCAGAAGATATTGTGATAAAAAGTACAGGATTCCATGAAGCACGGGAGAAACTATTGCTGTAGGATTTTGCTACATATGAGCAGCTTACGTACGAACTTGAACCTAGTTTGCTGCAGCGATAGTGACTTCAGCAGTGCATGGGGTCTTACACCGAGGACAGCGCGGATGCTGTGGGAATGTCAGTAAATGTGCATGACAGTTTCCCGAATCGACACGGAAATACTGGTAACTATTTCGCGTTGATGATAGATTAATTTTAATAAAAGTTAACGTAAAAACTCGTCTTTTTCTGCGATGGACGTGGTACACATCTGGTTTCTAACACGTACTGTTTACATCTACATCTACACCCACACTCCGCAAGCCACCTGACGGTGTGTGGCGGAGGGTACCTTGAGTACCTCTATCGGTTCTCCCTTCTATTCCAGTCTCGTTCGTGGAAAGAAAGATCGTCGGTATGCCTCTGTGTGGGTTCTAATCTCTCTGATTTTATCCTCATGGTCTCTTCGCGAGATATACGTAGGAGGGAGCAATATACTGCTTGACTCCCTTCCTTTGTTTTTGGATTGCATTTCCTTAGGATTCTTCCAATGAATCTCAGTCTGGCGTCTGCTTTACCGACGATTAATTTTATATGGTCATTCCATTTTAAATCACTCCTGATCCCTACTCCCAGATAATTTATGGAATTAACTGCTTCCAGTTGCTGACCTGCTATATTGTAGCTAAATGATAAAGGATCTTTCTTTCTATGTATTCGCAGCACATTACACTTGTCTACATTGAGATTCAATTGCCATTCCCTACTCCATGCGTCAATTCGTTGCAGATCCTCCTCCATTTCAGTACAGTTTTCCTTTGTTACAACCTCTCGATATACTACAGCATCATCCGCAAAAAGCCACAGTGAACTTCCGATGTTATCCACAAGGTCAGTTATATATATTGTGAATAGCAATGGTCCTACGACACTCCCCTGCGGCACACATGAAATCACTCTTACTTCGGAGGACTTCTCTCCATTGAGAATGACATGCTGCGTTCGGTTATCTAGGAACTCTTCAATCCAATGGTCTGATAGTCCATATGCTCTTACTTTGTTCATTAAACGACTGTGAGGAACTGTATCAAACGCCTTACTTAAGTCAAGAAAGACGGCATCTACCTGGGAACCCGTGTCTATGGCCCTCTGAGTCTCGTGGACGAATAGCGCGAGTTTAGAAGTGATTTTTGTACGACCATAAAAACCGTTGGCCTTTCTTCGACAATTCACTTCAGAAAATTATCGATAACAGCTCCTCTGATGTTGCCAATTCAATTGGTCGCATAGACGTATGACGCTCACACGAACGACAGAAGAATTTCTCTCCGCTGAGTTTTCTGGCAACGTTGATTTTCGCCGAGAGCTGTGACTGACATCATCTTTGTCTGGTACATAGAGTTTGAACTTAACAGCCTCGTCTTCACTTACTGATCCGAGAAACGGCCATTCTGCAAAACTGTACCAACATGCAACCAAGAGCGGTGTGTCGCCAAATGATCGCCATTATGTTTCTGTATTATCCCCCTCGCTCGTTTTAGAACTATTTCTACAAATACTTAGGTTTGATCATTAACATACGTTCGGCTGTGTGGTATCGAATAAAATTATTGGTATCACTACATCGCGAGAAGATATATGCGCAATTTCTCAGTGCCTGTGGAAATTCAGCTTGAGGCGAATTTCTGGATATGTTTATTGAACAGTTAAGCAAGAGATTCCCTCCAAGGTCTCTGCCATGCAAATATTGACGGAAAAAAGAGTTCTGCGACATAAACGAAAGTTGATAGGCGTGTTTCAACATCTGAAAGATAATATCCATTTAGAGTTCGGGCCAGTCAATAAGAGTGGCGTTAGTCGGTTTGTTTAAATATGCGCTGTAACGGCCGTGAGCGTTAGTTACCTTTGAAATTGGACGTAGTGAGCTGATATTAGACAAGAAGGCCTTTAAGGCAACTGAATTTGAACGAGGTTGTGTAATAGGAAAGCTGCACGTTCCTTCTGCGATATTGCAGATTTGGCAGGGAATGGCAACACACATTATCAGGTGTGGGCATGAAATGATAACGGGATCCTTCTGTCGCCAACCAGACTCATCTAATGATGTAACCAAAATATTTAGAGAAAACTTCAGTTCACTTGTACGTAAGTTCCCCAATCATAATGTAAACATCGTTGGAGACTTTAGTCATACTACGATTAACTGGCAAAATTAGAGTTTTACTAGTGGTGGGCGTGATAAGACATCCTGAAAAACTTTACTAAATGCCATGTCTGAAAACCACCCAGAACAGATAGTTAGGAACTCAACTCAAGATTGAATATACTGGTTCTAATGGCAACAAAACGGCTGAAAGCAAGGGTAAATTACAGCCGTAATTTTTCCCGAGGGCATGCAGCTTTACTGTATAGTTAAATGATGATGGCGTCCTCTTGGGTAAAATATTCCAGAGGTAAAATAGTCCCCCATTCTGACGTCCGGGTGGGGATTACTCAAGAGGACGTCGTTATCAGGAGGAAGAAAACTGGCGTTCTGCGGACCGGAGCGTGGAATGTCAGATCCCTTAATCGGGCAGGTAGGTTAGAAAACTTAAAAAGGGAAATGGATAGGTTAAAGTTAGATATAGTGGGAATTAGTGAAGTTCGGTGGCAGGAGGAACAAGACTTTTGGTCAGGTGAATACAGGGTTATAAATACAAAATCAAATACGGGTAATGCAGGAGTAGGTTTAATAATGAATAAAAAAATAGGAGTGCGCGTAAGCTACTACAAACAGCATAGTGAACGCATTATTGTGGCCAAGATAGACACGAAGCCCACACCTACTACAATGGTACAAGTTTATATGCCAACTAGCTCTGCAGATGATGAAGAAATTGATGAAATGTATGATGAGATAAAAGAAATTATTCAGGTAGTGAAAGGAGACGAAAATTTAATAGTCATGGGTGACTGGAATTCAAGAGTAGGAAAAGGGAGAGAAGGAAACGTAGTAGGTGAATATGGATTGGGGGAAAGAAATGAAAGAGGAAGCCGTCTGGTAGAATTTTGCACAGAGCCGGTAACGGTACCTAACTTTTAACATCTTTCATGTACAGTTGGTCATAACGATGACTTCATATAAGTGTACTGTGGCAATGCGGAAGCCACTGGAACTTCACACCTATTATTGCCTTGTACTTCTGTTACATCATCCAAGAACGAAGAAGAGATTACAGAAGTTTGTTATTCGGAAATATTGTACATAAAAATGATTAATATTAGTGATTGCATGCTTCCCACAGTCTAAGGTATCACGAACATTTACAACAGCAATGTTTCGTGCCAAACGCTTTTCAATTCAGAAACAGGCTCTATGAAGGCGTGACATGGCAATAGTGGAAGCTAATACTCATTTTATGTCTACTACATCTGCATTCATACTCCGTAAGATACCTTGTGGCGTGTGGTTCAGGGTACTTTGTCTACCACTGTCGCGAATACTGCAAGGGAAGGACGTTTTTGATTAACTTCCGTGTGAGTTCATATCTCTCTAATTTTACCTTCATGGTATTTTCAAGAGATACACGAACGAGAAAGCAATACATTGGATCATTCGTCAAGCGACGTACACTCTCAGAACTCTGCAAGTAAACCAATCTCTGATGAACAAAGTCTCTTTTGTAAGGCCAGCCACTGCAGCTGGATGAGCTTTTGGCGCTTAATAAACGAAGTAGTGACAAATGCACAGATCTTCTTTGGACCTTCCCAATTTTCCCTATCAGCCCCGCACGGTACTGACCCCAGAACGGGGAGCAATCGGTAAAACGAGGGTTTTGTCTCACTTATGGGCTATTTCACAGAGCATAACTTAATCATAGCTAACACTTGGTTCAAGAATCATAAAAGAAGGTTGTGGAAGAATCCTGGAAATACTAGAAGGTATAAGATAGATTATATAATGGTAAAACAGAGATTTAGGAACCAGGTATTTAATTGTAAGACATTTCCAGGGGCAGATGTGGACTATGACCACAATCTATTGGTTATGAGCTGTAGATTAAAACTGAAGAAACTGCAAAAAGGTGGGATTTTAAGGAGATGGGATCTGGACAAACTGATTAAACCAGAGGTTGTACAGAGTTTCAGGGAGAGCATAATGGAACAATTGTCACAAATGGGGGAAAGAAATACAGTAGAAGAAGAATGGGTAGCTCTGAGGGATGAACTAGTGAAGGTAGCAGAGGATCAAGTAGGTAAAAAGACGAGGGCTAGTTGAAATCCTTGGGTAACAGAAGAAATTTTGAATTTAATTGATGAAAGGAGAAAATATAAAAATGCAGTTAATGAAGCAGGCAAAAAGGAATACAAACGTCTCAAAAATGAGATCGACAGGAAGTGCAAAATGGCTAAGCAGGGATGGCTAGAATACAAATATAAGGAAGTAAAGGCTTATCTCACTAGGGGTAAGATAGATACCGACTACAGGAAAATTAAAGAGATCTTTGGAGAAGAGAGAACCACTTGTATGAATATCAAGAGCTCAGATGGAAACCCAGTTCTAAGCAAAGAAGGGAAAGCAGAAAGGTGGAAGGAGTATACAGAGGGTCTATAGAAGGGTGACGTTCTTGAGGACAATATTCTGGAAATGGAAGAGAATGTAGATGAAGACGAAATGGGAGATACAACACTGCGTGAAGAGTTTGACAGAGCACTAAAAGACCTGAGTCGAAATAAGGCCCCGGGAGTAGACAACATTTCATTAGAACTACTGACGGCGTTGGGAGAGCCACTCCTGACAAAACTCTACCATCTGGTGAGCAAGATGTATGAGACAGGCGAAATACCCTCAGACTTCAAGAAGAATACAATAATTCCAATCACAAAGAAAGCAGGTGTTGACAGTTGTGAAAATTACCGAACAATCAGTTTAATAAGCCACAGCTGCAAAATACTAACACGAATTCTTTACAGACGAATGGAAAAACTGGTAGAATCCAACCTCGGGGAAGATCAGTTTGGATTCCGTAGAAATATTGGAACACGTGAGGCAATACTGACCTTACGACTTATCTTAGAAGAAAGATTAAGGAAAGGCAAACCTACGTTTCTAGCATTTGTAGACTTAGAGAAAGCTTTTGACAATGTTGACTGGAATACTCTTCTTCAAATTCTGAAGGTGGCAGGGGTAAAATACAGGGAGCGAAAGGCTATTTACAATTTGTACAGAAACCAGATGGCAGTTATAAGTGTCGAGGGGCATTAAAGAGAAGCAATGGTTGGGAAGGGAGTGAGACAGGGTTGTAGCCTCTCCCCGATGTTATTCAATCTGTACATTGAGCAAGCAGTAAAGGAAACAAAAGAAAAATTCGGAGTAGGTATTAAAATCCATGGAGAAGAAATAAAAACTTTGAGGTTCGCCGATGACATTGTAATTCTGTCAGAGACAGCAAAGGACTTGGAAGAGCAGTTGAACGGAATGGACAGTGTCTTGAAAGGAGGATATAAGATGAACATCAACAAAAGCAAAACGAGGATAATGGAATGTAGTCTAATTAAGTCGGGTGATGCTCAGGGAATTAGATTAGGAAATGAGACACTTAAAGTAGTAAATGAGTTTTGCTATTTGGGGAGCAAAATAACTGATGATGGTCGAAGTAGAGAGGATATAAAATGTAGACTGGCAATGGCAAGAAAAGCGTTTCTGAAGAAGAGAAATTTGTTAACATCGAGTATAGATTTAAGTGTCAGGAAGTCGTTTCTGAAAGTATTTGTATGGAGTGTAGCCATGTATGGAAGTGAAACATGGACGATAAATAGTTTGGACAAGAAGAGAATAGAAGCTTTCAAAATGTGGTGCTACAGAAGAATGCTGAAGATTAGATGGATAGATCACATAACTAATGAGGAGGTATTGAATAGGATTGGGGAGAAGAGGCGTTTGTGGCACAGCTTGACAAGAAGAAGGGATCGGTTGGTAGGACATGTTCTGAGGCATCAAGGGATCACAAATTTAGCATTGGAGGGCAGCGTGGGGGGTAAAAATCGTAGAGGGAGACCAAGAGATGAATACACTAAGCAGATTCTGAAGGATGTAGGCTGCAGTAGGTACTGGGAGATGAAGAAGCTTGCACAGGATAGAGTAGCATGGAGAGCTGCATCAAACCAGTCTCAGGACTGAAGACCCCAACAACAAACAACAATGGCAAAAAACAGATCTGACCTTTTTGAGGATATCCACATCGAAACTGGTATCAGTGACCATGACGCTGTTGTTGCAACAACGGTTATCAAAGTACAAAGGTCAACTAAAACGAACATTGAAGAGCCAAAGAAACAGGTACACCTGCCTAATATCGTGTAGGACTCCCCGAGCACGCAGAAATGCCGCAGCACGACGTGGCATGGACTCGACTAATGTCTGAGCGCTGGAGGAAACTGGAGGTAACTGATACCATGAATCCTGCAGGGCCGTCCATAAATCCATAAGATTACGGGAGGTAGGGGGGGGGGGTGTAGATAATTGCCCAAGTACGTCGGAATGCACAATGGACATGAATGGCTGCAGTTGATCAGACTGGATGCTTACGTATGTGTCACCTGTCAGAGTCATATCTAGACGTACCTGGGGTACCATGTCACTCAAACTGCACACGACCCAGTCTGGTCACATATAAAGACCTTTAGTGGCACCAAAGTTACTGTCCAGTCCCCAGTGAATGAGACAGGAACTGAAATGAAGGATAGCAAAGCAAAATTTGAAATGCTTAACTCCGTTTTCAAATCTTCCTTTACAAAGGAAAACCCAGGAGAATTGCCCCAATTTAATCCTCATACCGCTGAAAAAATGAATGAAGTAAGTGTTGGTGCCAGTAGTGTTGTGAAACAGCTGAAATCGTTAAAATTGAGCAAAGCTCCGGGGCTCGATGAAATCCTTGTCAGATTCTATGCTGAATTTGGGGCTGAGTTAGCCTTTCTTCTAACTGTAATCTATCGTAGATCTCTCTAACAAAAAAAAAAAGAAAAGAAACATGCTCAGTCCTTGGAAAAAAGGCACAGGTAAAAGAAGGGCGATAGAAGTGATCCACAGAACTACCGTCCAATATCCTTGACATGGATTTGTTGTAGAACTTTAGAACATATTCTGAATTCTGAGCTCAAACTTAATGAGGTACCTTGAACAGAATACCTCCTAAATGTCAACAAGCATGATTTTCGAAAACAACGATAATGTGAAATCGAACTCGCACTTTTCTCACTGGCACACTGAAAGCTTTGATTCAAGGGAATCAGGCAGATGCTATATTTCTTGATTTTCGAAAAGTATTTGACTGAGTACCACAACTCACGATCATGTGGGGTATCAGCTTAACTTTTGATAAGGAGGATGCAAGATGTTATCTTGGAAGTGTAGTAATCGTCAGATGTAGAAGTAACTTCGGGTGTGCCCCAGAAAAGTGTGTTGACACCCTTGCTGTTCGTATTGTATATTAGTGACCTTGCAGACAATATTAATAGTAGAATCCGGCTTTTTGTAGATGATGCAGTTATCTATAATGAAGTGCTCTCTGGAAGAAGCTGCATAAATATTCAGTCACATCTTGGTAAATTTCAAACTGGTGAAGAAATTGGCAACTTGCTTAAAATGTTCGAAATGCAAAATTCTGCATTTCACAAAACGAAAAAAACGTAGAATTCTATGACTATAAATAAATGAGTCACTGTTGGAATCGGCCAACTCATACAAATACCTGGGTGTAACACTTAGTAACGATATGAAATCCAATGATCACATAGTTTCAAACGTGGGTAATGCAGGTAGTAGACTTCGGTTTATTGGTCGAATACTGGGGAAGTGCAATCAGTCTACGAAGTAGATTGCTTACAAATCACTTGTGCAACCGATTTCAGAATATTGCTCAAGTATGTGCGTACCAGGTCTGACGGGTATACTGAACGTGCACAGAGAAGGGCAGCAAGAACTGTCACACGTTTGTTAATCCATGGGAGAGTGTCACAGAGATACTGAACTGAAAGACACTTAAAGGCAGACGCAAACTCTCCCGACGAAGTCTATTAAAAAGTTTTAAAAACCAGCTTTAAATGATTACTGTAGGATTACTACAACCCCCTATGTACCACTCACAAAGGGATCATGAGGATAAGATGCGAATAATTTACTGCACGCACAGAGATATTAACTATCATTCTTACCGCGCTCCATATGTGAATGGAACAGAAAGAAATCACAATAACTTGTACACGGGAGGTACCTTCTGCCATGCACCTCACGGTGGTTTGCAGAGTGTGGATGTAGATGCAGATTGTAACCACTGTAGATGATTGCTGACAGCGGCAGTCACGAAAGTGTTCTGTCGCCAGTAGACGGGGTCCCCTATGGCCACGTTGCACTAGGAAGGCCATCGTGTTTAGCGTAAAGCTCTTGCGCATCGTAGTGTATCTCCAGCAGCAATGTGAGTAGCAGTTGGCACCACAGTGACATAACGAGCTGTTACAAATCGGTTACCACAAGCACAGCTCCGAACCAGACGCACTGTAGCGTACATCCCACTGAACCCAAACGACCCCCATTTGCGACATCAGGGTGTCAAGCGAGAGGTCATTGGAGGGCAGCGTGGAGGTCTGCTGTGTTTTCTGATGAGAGCTGGTACTACTTCGGTGCCAGTGATGGTGGCGTGTTGGTTAGGCGGAGGTCAGTTGAGAGCCTGCAGCCAACCTGTCTGTGTGCTAGACAGGCTGGACCTATACATGGAGTTATCGTCTGCGGTGGGATTTCTTACGACAGCAGGAGAACTATCGTGGTTATCCCACGCACGCGGACTGCAAATATGTGCGTCAGTCTGGTGATTCGACCTGTTGTGCTGCCATTCATAAACAGCATTCCAGGGGTGCTTTCTGTCGGAATAACGCTCACCCACATACCGATTTTGTAACCCAACAAGCTCTACAGACATGTTGCCTTGACCTGCTCGATCAGCAGATCTATCTGTAAACGAGGACATGGGACATCCTCGGACGACAACTCGAACGTCATTCACAAACAGACTGACCAAGTGCAACAGGCTTGGAACTCCACCCACAAACTGACACCTGTGCAACACAGGGCATGCATGCTACATTCTGGCTGTTACACAGTCATTGATGTACCAGAATTTCACATTGGCCATAGCTTATCTCGTGATTACACTAACCGGTGATCTTATCATGTTAATCACTTATCTAGAAGCAAGCTAACATCCCAAAGATGTTCGGGCTCACATGCGGTTCCTCTTCGTCGAAATGTCTTGGCCCAAACTCGTCTAGGGACTGAACAGCACGTGGCACATTATACGCCCTAAATTAGACGCTTGTGACCCTTTGCTTAGATTGTCTTGCTCATGGCAAGGTTGCGAAATACAAAGTTAACATAACATGTAATAACAGTAATAACAATATCGGGAACTAAATTAACGACCCATAAATGATGTAGACCACACAGTTGCGATTTGGTTAGAATAATGTTTATTCAGAAAGTAAAGTAATAGCGAAAGTGGTCGTATTTAGAGTTACTGTTACACTCGAGCGCATATCCAATTGACATAGTTCGATCATTCACAATCACATCGCGAAAGTTAAGAGTTCAGACCAGGCGCGCGGCTGCTGACCGCTCAGAGACTAAATCCCGCGATACCACACGACACGAAATTTTCAAACTCGTTTCACTTACTAGCTGCCTAAAGACCGACCGTCCGCTTTCGCGTCTCTACCAGCACTGCACCGTTTGGTGTCTAGACCAGAACTGTCCGTTTTCGCGTCTCCGTCCGAACTGTCCCCTTTGGTGTCTCGACCAGAACTGTCCGTTTCCTCGTCTCCATCCGAACTGTCCCATTTGGTGCCTATACCAATACTGCCCTCTGCCCCTCTCCGTCCGTGTTTCCCGCGCGCCGAACTTCTTCGCTCAAGTGACTAGTGCAGTTCCCTTTCCTGAAGCCGTCCATCTGATTGGCTGGAGATTATTCCACATTACTTTACATTTTTACAATTTTAAATAATAAAATCTTGATCACTTTCACGTTCTAAATAAAGTAAGTATAATATTCATTACATAATAAAAGTTAAATTCTTTCCTCAAAACCAATACAATTTCCTTCTTAACTTTCGATGTCACGGCCAGTAGCCTTGCACCAATGTGTTTTCTGATAAACAAATAAAGAACAAAAGTAACTATTATGCGTTAAACTTTACAACACATATTCTGTTACCTAATGATCAATAAGGCGTCATGCTGTCATCGTTCAGTGTGTTTTGTGTGGAGGAAATGATGATCTGATGCTTAACTGTAAATACTTATAATTAAAATTTACTATATCTTTTAAACCAGTAAAGTTACAGAGTTGGTATTTACAACATTTGTCATTTTAATGATGCGCTACTGTATGAAATGTCGATCGTTAAGAACGACTAAAGCGTTCAGACTTTAGCGTTCAGGTCTTTGTTAAAAAACTTGTAAACTTGTTAATTTCACCTTAACAGTAAATCCTGAACTATTGTAGATATGATCAATATTCAAGTTTTATTAGGATCGCCATGAAAATTTGTGGAGGGTGGCAAATTAAAATTACTGTGGCTTGATTCCCTGCATCATTGCAGAATTAAATAGTTTTCATAACTGTTTCCCTTTATGACCATATTTAACACTACCACGTCTCCTTGGACACAAAAGCCTTCTACTGGGTTTACCTGTGACGTAGGTTCTCGTCTGTCTCACTCGCACACTACAGCATTTATGCCTCAATAGACGCCTGTGAGTTTCCCGATCTCGTGGTGAATCGGCCCCCTTTGTAGCATCCTGTCCTGTACGACAGGGATCGTTTCACAATTCCTGAAGGCTGACTCTTTCGACCATCTACTTAAATGAGGGCGTAATGCTCGTTAACTCACATCACTTATCTAGACAAACGTATTCCCTATATTTCACTACTCTACTTTAATTATTTTTTGGTGTTCTCATTTTCTTCCGTCTGAGTATTTCTGTAAATACGCAATATTGATCATTAGTCCCCTGTGCGTTTGTGTGATAACCAATGAAAATATTGATATCATTATATCGTGAGGAGATACATGTGCAAGTTCTTAGTGCCTATGAAAACGAAGCGTAAGGCAAATTTCTGGATACGCTTATTGAACAGCTAAGCATGAGACTCGTTCCAATGTCGCCGCCAACATACTCCATCGTTTAACGCGGCCCGAGGCGAGCAGCAGAAGCCCCCGGCAGGGGAGCTGCGGGCGGCTGAGGCTGCGCGGCGGCCGGCCGCACTCTGCCCCTGGGAGCGGAGCCGCGTGCTTCGCTGGCGCCAGCCGAGGCGCTTATTGCGGCGCTGCTGGCGCCACGGCACAAACACCAACACGCGACGCGCCGGCCCGCACGTAAGCCGCGCCGTAAAAAGTGGCGCCGGCAGGCGACACCCGTAGGGCTGTCCAGGCCGCCGCCGCTGTCTGCGCCGCATCTGGCGCATCTGACGAACTTGTAATGTTGTAGCTCTAGGACAGTGACCGTCAAACTTGTTTGCTCAAGACCCAATATTAACAATGTACGGTAACATGTCGGGCCGAATACGTAGGGGACGGAGTGGCGTGGTAATGCGGCCACTGAAAGGAAAATTAAATTTTCACCATACCATGGTTATTGACAAAAGCTTACGAAATGGCCCTAAGCACTATGGGACTTAACTTCTGAGGTCATCAGTCCCCTAGAACTTAGAACTACTTAAACCTAACCAACCTAAGGACATCACACACATCCATCCCCGAGGCAGGATTCGAACCTGTGACCGTAGTGGTCACGCGGTTCCAGACTGTAGCGCATAGAACCGCTCGGCCACCCTTGCCGGCTCAAAAGCTTACCACTTACACATTGTGAATATGCATATTACAAGGTATCACGCCAAATATTTCTAAGTGAAAAAGGAAATAATACTTACGAACTACCACCATTTTTCTAAATATTTACGTCATGACCAAAGTTCAATACTTAAGCGGGTACTTCTGACGATCTACGAGCCGGGGTGTGAAATGTCAGAAGTTTGAATGTGGCAGAGAAGTTAGAAAATCTGAAAAAAGGCAGTGGGGTCAGTGGAGTGATATAGAAAGAAGACAAGAATTTCTGGTCAGATGAGTATAGGGTAATATCAACAGCAGCAGAAAATCGTTTAACGGCAAATGAATTCGTTGTCAATAGGAAGGTGGGGCGGAGAGGGTGCTGGTGTGAACCGTTAAGTGATAGGAGTTTCTCATCAGACTCGACAGCAAACGAACACCGACAATGATAGTGCCGACGTCTCAAGCCGAAGAGAAAGTACACGGGGATATTGACTTGGTAGTACAGCACGTAAAGGGAAGATTTCTAATAGTCATGTGGAACTGTAATGCGGTTGTATGGGAAGCAGAAGAAGATAGGGTTACGGGAGAATATGGACTTTCTTTTAGGAGTGAGAGTGCAGAAAGACAAATTGAGTTGTGCAATAAATTTCTAGCTATCAATAGCGAATACTTAGTTCAAGAATCACAAGAGGAGGTATGCTTGGAAAAGACCGGGAGACATCGGAAGATTTCAGTTAGATTACATCATGGTCAGACAGAGATTCCGAAATCAGATACTGGATTTCAAAGTGTACCCAGGATCAGATACACACTCAAATCACAATTTAGTAATGATGAAGACTAGGCTGAAGTTTAAGAAACTAGTCAGGAAGAATGAACCCGCAAAGAAGCTGATACGGAATTACTAAGGAATAAAGAGGCAAACTTGACGTTCTCTAAGACTTCAGATACTAAAATAAGGAATAGTTCAGTAGGCAGTACGGTCGAAGAGGAATGGACATCTCTAAACATGTCAGTCACAGAAGCTGGAAAGAAAAACATGGGTACAAGAAATACGAAGAAACTATGGGTAACAGAAAAATACTTCAGTTGATCGACGAAAAGAGCGAGTTCAAAAATGTTCAGGGAAACTCAGGAATACAGAAAAACAAGGTGCTTAGATATGGAAAAACAAATTATTATCGGAAGGACTGATTCGGTATGTAGAAAAGTCAGAACAACCTTTGGTGAAATTAAAAGAGAGTGTGGTATCATTAAGAGTACAAGGGGAATTCCATCGTTAAATGACAGGAGAGAGCGGGTAGGTGGAAAGAACATACTGAAGGCCTCTGTGAGAGGGAAGACTTGTCTGGTGTGATAGAATAAGAAACAGGAGTCGATATGGATCCACTTTTAGAATCAGAGTTTAAAAGAGCTTTGGAAGACTTAAGATCAAATAAGGCAGAACGGACACATAACATCCCATCAGAATTTGTAAAATCATTGGTAGAAGTGGCATCAAAACTACTATTCACGTTGGTGTGTATATACCATCTGACGTTTGGAAAAATATAATATACACAGTTCCGAAGACTGCAGGATTGTAAGTGCGAGAATTATCGCACAATCAGCTTAACAGCTCATTTATCCAAGTTGCTGTCAAGAATAATACACAGAAGAATGGGAAAGAAAATAGAGGATGTTTTAGATGACGATCAGTTTTGCATTAGGAAAGATAAAGGCACCAGAGAAGAAGTTCTACAGTTGCGGCTGATAATGGAAGCAAACCTAAAGAAAAATCAAGACACGATCAGAGGATTTATCTGCCTTGAAAAAGCGTTCGACAATGTCAAATTGTGCAAGATGTTCGAAAAATGGTTCAAATGGCTCTGAGCACTATGGGACTTAACTTCTGAGGTAATTAGTCCCCTGGAACTTAGAACTACTTAAACCTAACTAACCCAAGGACGTCACACACATCCATGCCCAAGGCAGGATGCGAACCTGCGACCGTAGCGGTCGCGCGGCTCCAGACTGTAGCGCCTAGAACCGCTCGGCCACTCCGGCAGGCAGATGTTCGAAATTCTGATGAAAATTGAGGTAAGTTAGAGGGAGAGACGGGTACGATACAACATGTATAGAAGCCAAGAGAGAATAGTAAGAGTGGAAGGCCCAAAATGCTCGATTTACAAAAGGTGTGAGACAGGAATGTAGCTTTTCGTCACTCCTGCTAAATTTATACGTCGAAGAAGCAGTATGGAAGATAAAAGAAAGGTTCAAGAGTGGAATTAAAAATCAAAGTGAAAGAATGTCAATGATTGGATTCGCTGAGGACATTGCTATCGTCAGTGATAGTGAAGAAGAATTACAAGATCTATTGAATGGATGGTCATTCTAATGGGTACAGAATATGGACTGAGAATAAATCTAAGAAAGACGAAAGTAATGAGAATTATCAGAAATTAAGAATAGCGAGTAACTTAACATCGGGATTGATGGTTAAGAAGTAGATGAAGTTAAGTAATTCTGCTGCTCAGGCAACAAAATAACCCATGACGGACGGAGCAAGGAGGACGTCAAAAGCAGCCTATCACTGGCAAAAAGGGCATTCCTGGTCAAGGACTACTAGTATCAGACATAGGCCTTAAATTGAGCCGGCCGAAGTGGCCGTGCGGTTCTAGGCGCTGCAGTCTGGAACCGCGAGACCGCTACGGTCGCAGGTTCGAATCCTGCCTCGGGCATGGATGTGTGTGATGTCCTTAGGGTAGTTAGGTTTAACTAGTTCTAAGTTCTAGGGGACTAATGACCTCAGAAGTTGAGTCCCATAGTGCTCAGAGCCATTTGAACCATTTGAACCTTAAATTGAGGAAGAAATTTCTGAGAATGTACGTTTGAAGCACAGGGATTTTATGGAAGTGAAACATGGACTGTGGAGAAACGGGAACAGAAGAGAATTGAAGCATTTGAGATGTGGCGCTACAGAAGAATGTTGAAAATTAGTGGACTGATAAGGTAAGGAATGAGGAGGCTGGGAAATGTGGCCAGTGCCGTCACATCAGAATCCCATGTTTGATTTTCTGATTTCCGGGCACATTTTCTAAGCATCTTCAGGTCCTAGTATCTGAAAGAATACCATGCGGCTACAGCACACCGTTTTCGACCGGACTGCAGTATCAGACGGTTTTAAATAGTGTAACTTAGTTAAAGGAAATTGTCACAAAGAGACAGAACGGCGGAAGATATCTTTATACGAGTTTATAAAAGGGTTTAGAAGTCAGTTCCGCCGCGCGGGTTAGCCGCGCGGTCTAGAGCGCCTTGCCATGGTTGGTGCGGCTCCCACCGTTGGAGGTTACAGTCCGCCCTCGTGCATGGGTGTGTGTGTTGTCCTTAGCAAAAGTTAGTTTAAGTGATTTGTAAGCCTAGGGACCGATGACCTCAGCAGTTTACCCCCATAGGATCTTAACACAAACTTCCAAATTTTCCAAGTCAGTTTCATCTGTTGAATTATGTATGTTTTTTGGAAGTAGGAACTATTTTTTCTGTAAACATCTCGGCCACTCGTCCCCGACGAGTGGTGTGGTCAGACGCCTTGTCGAAATTAGTGATCCATAGAATAAGCTAACAGAGTGAAAGAAATAACAAGGAACTACATTTGTAGGTCAAAAGAAGTTGTTTAAATGTTGGTATTGTAAAAAGTTACTACTCCTCATACAGGTAAGGTAAGTAGAATTATATAAATGACTTACCTTGCATCACTCAGCTTAAAATCAAAACCGGCCGGAGTTGTCGTGCGGTTCTAGGCGCTACAGTCTGGAGCTGAGCGACCGCTACGGTCGCAGGTTCGAATCCTGACTCGGGCAGGGATGTGTGTGATGTCCTTAGGTTAGTTAGGTTTAGTTAGTTCTAAGTTCTAGGCGACTAATGACCTCTGAAGTTAAGTCGCATAGTACTCAGAGCCGTTTTAAAATCAAAAACGTCTTTACTAAAGAATAACGGAACAAGGTTGCTCTGCCAGTCTCACTGACAACAATGACGGTGTACTCGTATACAGCATTAGAGCTAGTGTGAGCCCTTCTCGGCAGGCAGCAGCACTGTTTAGGGCTAAAACTATGCAATGGCCACTTCTCCCGTCCTGGCTACTTTAGCACACCTTCCCACACCGATCTCACCATTAGCTGGTAATGTTCAGAAATTAGTGCATTATATTACTTAATAATAGTAATCGCAATATTAGGTATGATGAAAACTGTTGACTAAATACTCTGAATGTCATTTTTCTTTTATCATTGTATTGTATTTTATGGCCCTAATTTGTTTTCATATTATTTCCTACAGACATGTACCAAATTTGAAGAGGACCGTGTCCATAACGCGCATTCACTGATCTATGTTGTTTCTGTTTCTCATTTGTACGATAGCAGCTGATCGCTGCCAGTTGCGGACGTTCGTGAGTTGTCAGCAATGGAAAACAAACAATAAAATATTCCCTCCTCTCACTTTTATTAATCACGCAGTGGCCGCAGGACTTCTGTAGGTATTTTTGTTTGTTACTGAGCAAGAAAATTACACTCTTAAGAAGCTCTCAATGGTAGACGACATTTTCGGAGTCTGTTGTTAGCTGCTTGCTAGAAGGATACTTGATTCGGGCTGTACCGGTACGCGGGCCGCAGCTTGACGACCACTGCTCTAGAGGCAGTCACGGAAGACGAGGGGGCGAGTGAGTTTGTTTCATAAGCCCGCCAAATTTTTTACAGCTAAGTTTCGGAGAGTAAAAGTAGAATGAAAATTAAAAGTGTCGAAAATTATTCTGGAATCTACACATTCACTAAACCGTAGAGTACTTTTCAATTGCTCGTGTAACACTCTGCTCACGGGGACAGGATTTCTCTCATCTCCTACAGACAACATTCAAGCCTCGTGAAGGTGCGTGACACGTGCTGACCCAACGAGGGAATTTCAGAATTTAAATTTCACTATATTACCGCAGTCCAAGTAGCTTGACTGAATGGTGCAGTACACTTTAAACCTACACAGCTACATGAGAGTGTTTTTCATTGTTGTTTCCAGGTTACAGTAAACAACGGGTCTTAGGGGCCTTGCCTCGGTTCGCGCGGCTTCTCCCGTTAGAAGTTCGAGTCCTCCCTCGGACATTGGTGTGTTGCCCTTAGCATAAGTTATTTTAAGTTAGGTTAAGAAGTGTGTAAGTCTAGGGATCGATGACCTCAGCAGTTTGGTCCCATAGGAACTAAAATTAAAAAAAAAAAACAACGGGTCAGCGGCTCCTAGTCTTGCGCTTATCATTATTGTATCTCAATCACAGGACCGTGGGTTCGATTCCCGGAGCATTTTCCTGCTCGGGACTGAGTGTGTCTATTGGCCTCGTCATCACCGACGCGCAAGTTGCCGAATTGGCATCACTTCGAGAAGAAAAAGTAGAAAAGCACTCGTCGGAATGCTCTACCAGTTGTTCGATTCCTCAACGGTAGAAACGCTCTCTTTTATGACAGAGCCATTCGATACCCCGTTGTACGCATCCTCAGCGTTGAAAAATTTCTTTCCTTCAGATGTCCTACCTAGCCGACAGTTGTGACCGAGCGGTTCTAGGCGCTTCAGTCTGGAACCGCGGTGCTGCTACGGTCGCAGGTTCGAATCCTGCCTCCGGCATGGATGTGTGTGATGTCCTTAGGTTAGTTAGGTTTAAGTAGTTCTAAGTCTAGGGGACTGATGACCGCAGATATTAAGTCCGATAGTGCTTAAAGCCATTTTTGATGTTCTACCTTGACTGCCTGGACATTTTCCTCCGTGCTCGAAGTCAATGGCTCTCCTTCCCGGTAAGCTTCACTCGGCCAGTTTGATCAAGTTGTTGGCACCAATTCACTATGGCTGTAAGTGAAATTGCATATGATCCATACACGTCCAAAATTTCACGGCCAATTTAGTGACTTGGATATTCTGGCTTTGGAGGAGCATATTTCCCGTTGCAGCAGTATTTCGCTCCCACACTGTGATGCACCTGTTATCCGTACCGGTGCAGAACTTCACTCCCAAGAAATCCGGAACACAAAATTTACTCTCTTCTGACAATGCGCCACTCTTATTGCGCAATCGTCTTAGCGTTGGACGACATGTTTAGCTTACTTTCACCTACTTGCTGTCAGCAACAAATCCGACACGTGAATCCACAAGTATAACTGAAAAACGACAAGAAGTTGAGGAAAGGAAAGCCAAGGGAACACCCAACCTAAAACAGACTGACTTCTTAAAAATAGGCGAAAACGTCGGAAAGAAACGATATTCACTTCACTCACACATATGTGTAGCAATAATTTGCAGAGCAGTGTTCATAAGAATAGCACTAAGTGAAATGCTGAAGACTGTGAGTCGACAACTGGGTTTTATCACAATCAGCTGTCAATAGCAACGTGAGACAAACTATTCTTCACAGCATGGTTGTAGTCCAGGCAGCGAGTAAAAATAAGAACACAACTCACAGCACTTGAAGAAGACTACTGGTCTGCCGTCGACGTAAAACGAAAAGACAGCTTAGCGGCATACCCGAAAGCACATCATAATTCGTCGCATGTTTACTTTCTACACGTCCGAAATTTGGAGTGCGACAATTTTAAAGTTCCGACGATAAAGCCAAGTAGACGAAAGTCGGAACATTGTCTGAATTAGATGGATTTTTGGAACACAACCTACGACCAGCTTAGAGACAGAAGTGATGACACTTTCTGCGGGACCTAACCATCATTTTGCAGGACAATGCTCGAGCACGTACAGTGCAAGCTGTTACTGATTTGTTTCATTGATGCGGCTGGGAAGTGCTGTACCATTCACCACACTCGCTGGACTTAAGCCGTTGTTTCCTCAACTCGATTTGTAAACTGAAGGGAACACTTCATGGCATTCGCTTCAGAAGTGCTTCAAATTCGTTGGGCCATAGACCGCGCCACTCGAACTGTCAACGCAACTGGCACTGCTAAGAGTATCCTATGACTTCCACATCGCTAGCAACGGATTATACAAAATGCTGGTGACTACTTTGAAGGTCAGTAAAACTTTGAAACACGTATCTATTTTGTACGAGCTGTAAATAAATAGATGACACTATTAAAGTTCCAACCCTCGTAGTTACCTTGAAAATGTACTGATATATAGTAAAAACATCCAGGAACGTTTAGACTGCTTGAACCAAATTTTGGTTATTTGCGAGAAGCACTCGTAACTGTTAAATCACATGAAGTTAAACCGGCCCATGAAGAAATGTATGTCGAAAAATCGGCCAAAAAAAAAAAGGAACCATGCAGTGACACGAAAGTGAAAAGCTGTTATGAAACTATTCATGCAATACAACATCTGGAACCAAACAGCATACATGTAATAACATCTTTGCAATTTCTTTAATTTTGCGTGTTTTGTAATAAAGAAACCCACTCATCGTAGAGACTGTTATGGGTCAAAATTAAACAAAAGCTTTTGTATCAACGTAGACTCACAATCCCACATTGTTACACGCAGACATAGACAAACAGATGAGTTTTCAAGTTATAGTGATTGACAACCAGGCATTAAAATGAGTGTTTGCAGGACCTTGTAAATCTATTAGCACAGGACTTTGGCCTGTCCGCATTTCTGCCTTTCGGTTTTCACTCAAGCGTAAAAGGGGATCACATAATCAGATCGCGAATACTTTAACGCATATGTCTGAGGTCGATAACACGAGCCAGAAGCGTTTCGAGATACCGAATGTGGGGCGTGGGCTTCGATGATATTAGCCGAAATAACTTCGCTATTCGGTATTTAAGGAAAAAGCATGATAAGGACCTAGATATAGAAGGTGATGTTAAACAGACTTTTTGCTGGTGAAAAAATTAAGGGCTACGAAAATAATAACAGGCTCCTTCTTTACCACACCCGTTATGACACAAATTTAAAAAATTCTGTAACAAAGGAACTTGTGCCTGCCATTTTTCGGTGTCGTAATTGGCAGACATTTGGGAATCTATAATATTGTAATTAAAATACAGGAGTTCCTCAACTGGCCTACATTCCGTACAGATGCAAGAAGGCTGAAAACGAGTGTGAGACCGGTAAGGTAGGTAAACCTAACGGTAATTCTCAGCGTGATCTGCATTCAACTCGTGAATATGAATGCATCGAAAAGATTTTTGGGGATTACTTGGGCCCGTTCCTTGTACGACAGATGGTAACAGACAAGAGCAACCATATGATAGTATGTAGTGAGGAGCCTATACCTCGGAGTATGGAATATTTTTAATATTTTGGAAAACGAATAACGACTTGTAAGTAGCCAAAAGTAAGTTCTGTTTCTGACTGTGTTAAAAACCTACATAATACGGACTTTTAAATAATTGCCTTTAAAGAAAAGCACCTGATTACACTATATTATTTTCCGTTCACTGAGAGCTACAAGGCGGGAGAGGAGGGGGGCTCCCTCTTTTCAAATGGTTCAAATGGCTCTGAGCACTATGCGACTTAACTGCTGTGGTCATCAGTCGCCTAGAACTTAGAACTAATTAAACCTAACCAACCTAAGGACATCACACACATCCATGCCCGAGGCAGGATTCGAACCTGCGACCGTAGCGGTCGCTCAGCTCCAAACTGTAGCGCCTAGAACCGCTCGGTCACTACGGCCGGCCCTCCCTCTTTTCTCCGGACATGGGCACCCTTGGTAAAATATACATATCTGTTGTTTTCTGTGCATTCGTCCATTTTATGTGGATAACACTCAGTAAAGGAATTACACTGCCAGAATTACTTAACATTTGTAAGATGGCAAGAACTATGCCCCTTACATGAAGTCATTAAAGATCACCTAACTCACGTTGAGCGAACAGAAGGTTGAACAAAAATGACTGACAAGGCACAATGCATCTTGTAGAGGGTATAGTATGGACGTATTGGAATAATTAATGTCGGGTGATGGTTTTAAGGTAATTCACACGACATGAAAACTTTGTGGAAAAGCGTCGATTTACTGGAGGCTAGTTTACCCTAGGGAAGTACTCAGAATTGACCGTGGCCGCTGGGGGAGCGGCTAAGGGAAGCGACAATAGGCAGCTTAGGGCGGCTCAAGCTCTGAGAAAGCGGTAACGCGGCGCGGCCTCCAGCCGCCTTAAGATGAGTGACAGTGAGTGGGTGGTTGACCTCGATTCCATGCTGGTGTACCAGGAAACAGACGGAGAACTTGTATGCCTGTTGATAAATGTCCGTCGTCCCGTTTTCTGTGAAACATGCGAGAAAGCCGTGAAAAGCTACCCTGGAGCGGTCAACAGAGGTCAAAATATGCGTGTTTGTGACTATAGCAATTTCACGGTGAATTCACGATCCACAGAGCCTGAAGTAAATCAGGTGAAGAGCGACAGCACGAAATACGCCGGCCTCCGATGGGCACATAGGTCCAAGGAATCTGAAGTACTCTCCTGGGAGTCAGAATTCCAGAAAAATTGGTGTTTAAATTTTGTGGGAATTTGTTCACTTCCCAGAGCAGGCATTGGTCGGCGCTGGGAAGTGACACATAATTAACGCAACTTCCGCTGCAATTGGCATAACTGATTTTGCTGGAGGGGAAACCGCGACGAAGAGCGGACTGTGAGAAGTCTCCATAGAGGTCTTCCGTTCCCAGCTTGCCTAGAGTGCAGACGTGGCGTTCTTGACTCAGCTTGCCTGAGAAAGAGTGAGCATCTCTGCAGTTTAGGAAGTTTTGGTTCAGCTATGTACTGAGCAAGATAGCTAGGAGTGAATAGACGAGTGCAGCCTTGCAGCACCACAAGGTCGGCCGAAGTCCGCACAACGACACCGCTCCGCCACGCTGAATTCGGTGATATTGCGCCCGCTCTGGCCACTGATTAATTTGTTGGATCACGTCGGCAAAGTTTCCACGAGGGTTTCATGGGACGTGTATTGTAGAATTCTACTCACACTTTGCATTACGCCTGGGTCAGTCGATAGGAATTACTTTTGATTTATCGCGCTTTACTCCACGCAAACGCAATTTATTACCACTGCCTGTTAGGAAAGTCATGTAATGTGATGACTGAAGGTCATGAGTTAAAATAAATCTGTGCTAATCGACTGCATCTGTTTTCAATCAAGTAGTTGAAATCCCAAGTCACTTTCTTAATTAATTTTATGTTCAACATTTGCATCTGGTGTTCAATAGCTGAATATAACAGCAATGTGCACCCCTTTTTAATTAAAAGGGATCTATTCTGAATCAATTAATGTCAACACTGCCACCGCAGTTCAATCAGGAGTCACAGGGCCTTATTACTTTCTTTGCGTTATCCGATATTGCGGCTGTTTTTGCACTCTCTGTTGATCTGTTAGTCAATTAGTTGGGGAGAACACACGCCAAAACCAGCTAAGTGATGGGTGGGGTGTTACACATTCAGCTAATTTTTTTTTTGTTTTTATTTTTGGGCCTCAAGGGTCTTATAGTCCGCGACAGAGCGTATGGCCTCTGAGAGACAGCTGCGCAGCTAGCCAGTCAGCGCTCAGTCGATTTCCGCGTTCCGCACTTTGTAAACTTCCGCGATATTTAATCTTTCTATCCTGTTTTACGTGCGCTAAACTACGATTAAGTGATTTCTGTGTGGTCTCTGAGTTTATTCATAATGACTAAAACACATAGAATTCGCCAAGTTCTCACAAAAAGGCAAGGAACATAATTTTTTAAGTGTACTAATTCTTCAAAAGTGATACAGATTCAAGTGAGACAGTCTGCGAGATTGCCAAAGTGCAGGGACGCACTGCAGCGGCCTTGGCGATGTTAGTGCATTTTCGGTTGACAACGCAGCATTCCTAGTGAGCACAAGTTGGGATTAGGGAAATACATCGTAAGGTCCTAAGGTCCTATGGGACCAAACTACTGAGGTCATATGTCCCTAGCCTTACATACTACTTAATCTAAGTTACGCTAAGGACAACACACACCCAACCCACGCCCGAGGGAGGACTCGAATCTCCGACTGGAGGTGGGGGGGGGGGGGGGGGCAAGGCGCCTCAGACCGTGTGGCTCTACCCCGCGCTGGGACCAGGGAAGGCCGTGCTCTTTCAAACGAACCATCCCAACACTTGCCTTAAGTGATTTAAGGAAATGACGGAAAGCTGAATCTGCTTGGCCAGGTGCAGAATTGAACCGTCCTCCTTCTGATGCAAGTCGAGTGTGCTAGCCACCTCGATCGATTAGTCAATGATATAACCCCTGCCTTTTCGTCTAGTTAGTTTACAAGGTTCTGCTTTGAAAGTCCTATAGCTCATATTACCACCATTCCCCCAGTGTTATCCACAGCATTCCTTCAAGCGTTAACAGTAAGCTTAAATCTGCACTGATTATTTTCCCTGTTTGCCATGCATGCCATAGCTTGCTTTAATTTTGCCTTTATTCTGTTGTTCATGAGACCTGTAGGGGAACTCTGGCATCACTAAAGTTTGATTACGACCTCAATTCATCTGTGTGAAACTTATATCTTATTAAGGATTTCCACCCGGAACAGATCATTGCCGATATCATCCAGAGAAATTAGATGTGTGCAAAAAAGTAATATTGATTTGCTCGCCGAAGGCTGAGATGTATAACCAGGGTACCTTGAAAGGTGGCTACACTGAGTCACAGAGCCAGAGATTGCGCCAAAAATTATTACTCCGCCGCCTCCACTGGCAGTAATAGTTCAGAGGTTGCTGTGGGCAGTACTTGTTGAGAGGATGTCGAGAGCAGTACTAGTTCAGAGGATGTTGTGTGCAGTTAGTGTTCTGCTGGGCGAGAGAGTAGATGCTGTTCGGTTTGTGTGATGTATAGATGGAAGATGTTTCAATGATCGTCAATATATATGGAGGTAACAAAAAAAAATTTATTTCATATTTCCTTAATGACAATGCCTCTTGGTCACAGGTTTAGTCAACAAAGCATCTGGCTTGTGTTCATGTATTAGACTTGTAATTCTGGTTTCTATGTGCAATTATAGTAGTTCTGATTTTTCAATTAGTTTATTGCAAATGGTGTTTAAACTTTCTTGTCGTATTGAGGAAGAACCGTGCCAGATACATGTTCATTGAATCACACTACCACACACAGAACAGTTACACTTGTGCTTTGTTGTCTCGTAGCTTTTATAGTTGCAGGGGACTTAATTAATTAATTGTGTTACCGGAAATTTCCTTTCATTCTTTATTGTTATTTTATGCCGTCAGATTCCGTATTAATACTACTCAGGGCCAACCGGTTACGAGACTTCGTAACCGGACACACAGCTACTAAAGTTATTGCATTTTAATAATTAAGCCTCCATGCACGTGGCGACCGCTGCTTCGGATCGTCCCTTGGAATTCTTTTGACAGTAAAAATAACAGACAGTAGTATTGTTGTAGTAATTTGTAGTTTAGTAATTGTAGTCTATATTGCATGTGTAGATTTGGTATCTGAACATTTGTATTGTCTGGTCATTCTTCTAATGGTATTTTTGCAGAATTTAATTTTTGATGTCTCGTATACAGGTTTGACAATTTTGTGCAATTGTGAAGGTTTTAATTGTTCGTTAAACGTGTTTGTCAGGAAGCATTTCGTGTGAATGGTATTGTTGGTGATAAAGTGTTATATTGTGTGTAATTTTCGTATAGTGACGAGTTTGTATGTTTTGTAAATGATTACGCGATCAATGTAAAAGGCAAAAATGATGGATAGTCAGAATCACGAAATTGTGAACATGGCCAACTCGCCAACACAGGAGAACAGTAAGGTGAATAATGAAGTAGAAAACAATTTAATAAGCCGGGAAAATAGTCCGGAACCAGTTCAAAATTTTTCACAATCGGAAAATTTTTAGAATATGAGATTAACGATAGAAGATTCTGAAATAGTAGATAGCTTTACGGCTATGCCGAAGGAAGTTAGTTTTACGCGAAATGTTAGGGTCGAAAAGAATTTCGAACCAGCTAATATGGAGCAGGTGATGAGTGCAATATTAAATTTGGGATCACAAATAGGAACAATTAAAACTGATATGGGAACAATGGAAACACGGTTAGACTCACGAATAGGGACATGTTTCAAAAACATGAAAGATGAATTAAAGAAAGAAATTAGAGAAGAAGTACAACCGATTTTGAATGCTCACAATAATAGATTAATTTCAATAGAAATTAGACAAAAGGAACAGGATAGAGAACAGGAAGAAAGAGATCGCGTGACAGTACAAAAATTTTCAGAGTTAAATTTACAACGTGCACATGATAAGGAAGAAATATTTCAAATAATCGAGGAATCCGTACCAAATGACAGAATAAATAACCTAACACAACAGTACTAAATGTGTCAATACTGAAACCCGAGTCGCGACACTTACGGAAGACGTAAATAAACAGAAAGAACAAATAGGTGACTTATCGGAAAGAGTTGCGGAGATTTCAGATAAATTGACAAGTCTTAGTTTAAATGGGGACAGAGATTCAGATGATATAGCTCCACTGCCATTTGTAGAAACCGAAGAGTACCAGAACATAAATAAACATGTCGAAAATCAAGGAAAATTTAATGAACCCATTAAAAGGGAATTTGAGGCGTTACGAAAGCAACTTAAACAAATCGAAAGCGAAATCGTAGGTGAAGACAGTAGAGAAATCTAGAATCACCGATAGCAGCGGATTTTTAAGAAAATAATTTATTTCATTTACGAGGTGCAACAAGTGAGCGCCAGGCGCGCGAAGTTGACAATAATCGGACTCGGACAGACGCGGTAGGTCTTTGTCGCGACGAGGCGAAAACTTTGACTTTAAACACTTTTTAACTGTTCGGAAATTTAAGATCTTTCGCAATCCTAATAATTACATACATCCATGTTCATGGTTAGATGAATTTATGTACGCACTTCCACCAAATTGGCCACTAAGTCACAAACTGGAATTTATATGTGGATATTTAGAAAGCGAACCGGCGACGCGCATGCGCGCACTTATTAGAGATTGTAATAATTTAAATGATTTTTATCATGCATTTCTATCGGCATATTGGTCCGAAAACACGCAAGACCGAGTCAAACATAGCCTTATTATGCAGCGTAGTTTTAAACAGTCTGAATTCCGCACGCCGGCAGAATACTTGGAAGACGTGATTCGAAAGAATCAATTCCTTTCCAACCCTTATAGCCCGACTGAATTAATTCACATTTGTTTAACTAAGCTGCCACAATCGATAAGAGACATTGCCTTAGCCGGAAGATGTAAAGACGTCATTGAATTTTTTTAAGACTTTGCTACAAGAACTTGAGTATGACAACGGCGACAGAACTTCTTGTAATTTTTTCAGTAACGGTAATCACAATAGATTTTCAGAGAAAAGGGATAGTGATTGGAACGGACGTTATAGCGGTGATTTTGAAAATGACAGACGAAAGACAGGACAATAGATACCAGCCTTATGACAAAGGAAAGCGTAGCGATTAGACAGTATTATTTAGTTCGCAATGACATTCTTTTTAAACGAAAATCGGTTGACAACTCTGTTTGGTTAGTTTGCATTCCTGATGAGTGGGTTAATAAATTGATTTGGTATACACATTTCAGTTATGCACACTTTGGTCCCAGAAAATGCTTTCAGAAATTGCGAGAAAATTGCTACTTCAGTAATATGGAAGAAAAACGTATTCGATTTGTTCTTGCCAAATGCAAATTATGTCAAAAGGTTAAGCCGCCAACTATTTCTTACAGAGCACCGTTGTTTCCTATCATTCCAGCGAAATTAAAGGAGATGGCTGCAGTCGATTTGTTCGGTCCAGTGGTTCGTTGTACTAATGGTTTTGCGTCCATTTTGATAGTAGTGGAATTGACATCAAAATATGTGTGTTTTACACCTTTACGCATAGCAACAGCTCGTTCAGTATCTAATGCTTTCGTCAGACATTTTCTTACAGAGGTGGGTCATGTTGACAAAGTTATATCGGATAATGGATCACAGTTTCGCTCTAAAATTTGGCTTCGTACTCTACGGCGTCGTAAGATTACATCAATTTTCATTTCACTTTTTCACCCTCAATTTAACGCTTCAGAGAGATGGATGAAGGAAATCAATAAATTGTGTCATCTTTATTGTCATCAGAATCACATAACGTGAGATCAGTATCTTCATATTTTTCAAAACATTCTGAATGAACTCCCTAGTGATTCAACTTCTTTACCGCTTATATTGATATTAAAAAATAAAGCACCGACAAATCGCATTTCTGATTCATTCCTTTTCCGCCTACACGGAAACTGCGGCATTCTGAAGCTGTCAACCTGGCTCTGCAAAATATTGCATCTGCGGCTAGTAGAAGAGAGAAATCAGCTAAACGTCCTGGTCATTTAAAAACTTTGTCAGTTGGTCAAAAGGTGTTAAATAAGTCTCATCGTTTGTCTCACAAAGGAAAAGGCTTGTATCGCAAATTTTTTCTACTTTATAACGGTCCATATAGAGTTCGCAAAATTATTCATGAAAACACTGTCGAAGTAGAAACTCTTAAATCACGGCGCTCTAAGGGAATACATCATATATCGAAAGTTAAAATTTTTGTGGAATAACATACTTTTCAGAAACTAACAGTTACACGTAAACACGCAGAGAATACAAGGATACCGCGCCGTGTTCTGGCGGCGGCACATACTCAAAGCAACAGTCAAGTCTGCGCGCCGCACAAGGCAGTCGTTGAGCGCAAACAATTACTTCCTACGTCACGCGTACCTACAGCTGATCGAGCGCTCAGTGCGAATGCACTGACAGCCGTAAACAAATACACAGTCTAATTTCTCCGATTAAATTCAGTATAAAGCTACAGTGACTTGATAAATTATGTTATTGTTCCGTTTTTTTTCAGGATACAGTTGTATAAAATATTTAAGAACTTCAGGTAAATTCTGTGTGTGTCCGACGTTAAGAGGACTTGTTATCGAGAAAATTTCGGGAAGAATGTAATTTCGAAGAAGAAAGTAATAAACTAAAAAGGTAACTATTAATTGAGTTTATTTTTCAGGTAACATATTTCCACTTAGGTATGTACTTTATACGTAATTTGCTGCTCGCGATTACGTGATTTATACTTTGTGTTAACTGATTTTGACAATGACTGATTAATGAACAGGGTTGTTACTTATGTATATTATGCATCGCTTGGCTGCTCTGCTTTTTCACTGATGTCATATTTTTTTTATTATGTGCCTGCTGTGCTTATTTATTTAAATTATAATTGACACCTGATTAGTTGTGCTGATATGGTTATGTATGTAAGTCATAATTTGTGATTTATCTGCTTGCGCCTTCATGTTTACTTATTAAGATTACATATGAACATTTATTTGCTTATGCTGATATGATGCTAATGACCTGTTTTTTATGTAAGATATATACTTGCTGCTTTTCATATGGATTGCATATTTACACATTTCTGTTTTGTTGTCATAACTACTCTTTAATTTGGTATATAGAAATGTTGATATACTGTGTACGAACATGGAGTTTAGGTCACACTAGCGTATTAATTATAGATTGTTCGCTTGGCAAATCCTCATTGTAGGGATTGTGCTACATCCAGTTGTTGACAATCTGTTCTCTACTGGTATATTTACTCGCTATTGCATGTTTTGCTTACGCTCAGTGCTTTATATTTTAAGATAAGAAAATGAACTGCTATAATTCTACAAACGACATTGGTTCAAGAAACTTCATTGAAGTCACATGAGCTGGAGGTTTTATGGAAGTTGCATTAATTCATTATAATGGAAAGGAAGCTAACGACATGAGATATCAACACTAGGTTTAGACCATTGACAGTTATTACACTGCACTCTTCGTGAGCAATTGAAATAGCAAGTGACACTTGACACAAAAAAAGTACTCCACATGTTTGCTTCTGTTTTGCCATGATTCTTGAAGTGGTGTACACACTGTGAAATATTACGATTTATTCATTCAAAGTCTTATATAATCATTCATACTCCGCACTCGTACTTACTTACTGAAAGTTACTCAAACTAAAGGCTGTTAGAGGTCATGTATGCATTTCTTTTATTTAATGATGGACAAGGTAACCAAAATGTATTTTATTATTCAGAATGGGTAGAATATTTGGGTCAGGTGGATTACACAGAGGTTGTGTGTGGACATTGTGTCTTCGGATTGTATGGGATGACGAATTGAAGTCTGCACTAGGATTTTATCTGTACTTGTTCGAGGAGACTGACTGGAGGAAAGAGTTGTTATGGAAGTGAAATGATACTGATGATAAGGTTTATATGTATCGACGTACTGAAGAGGTATTATTGAGGTATTGAGATTGTGTGAAGTTGATGATTATTAGAGTTTTGGTGGACAAGAGGTAAGGTAAATGATATTGATGATAAGTTTATATGTATTGACGTAAGAGGTATTATTGAAGTATTATGATTATGTGATGCTGATGATTATTGGAGTTTTGGTGGCTAAGAGGTAAAGTATGTGAGCAGCATTTTTTTTTGGTTTATATGGAACAAGGAGGATGAAGATGGCAGATTAGAACATTCAAGTGGAAGGCAGATTGTCTAGACACACACTTTGTTAAATCAATAAGCAGTATATACTTTTTTTGAAGAGAGGGAGTAATTGCATATCTTGGCACACTGACAGTTGTTCAGCAACCGTACATTTGATTTGGCTTGGCAAACATTGGTCTTGACATGATGACTATGACGTTGACTAACTATTATTGACTGTTATACACTGTTGCCACTACTACTTGATACACATGTTGAACATCAAATTTTGACAGAATTGCATTTACACAGTTAGCAGTATTCAATTACAAAGATGAGTGAGTGTGTTTTGTGTGTTTTCCTTTCCTAATCCCAAATAATTGGTACCGAGCTACCTCCTAAATATTATTTTACTTGTTTGTTGTGGCTTGCACTGACACCCATAAATATTATAGGTTTACTGATATTTGTGTATTTGTAATAGTTAATATGACAATTATCTGATATCATTTGTGTGTTTATTACAATTAGTATGTTTAGTGTAAGAGCATTGATAATAATTTTGTAAAAGCAATTGTATGTGCATTCAAACTCATAGTACCTATCTTGCCATTTTGTAAATTGCAGAAGTCGTCTTTATTAAAAATTTTCGAACAAGGGTGATAAAAATGTCTCCAGTAAACTATTGCAAGGTTTTGTTGAACCTTCCGAGTGTGTTAAAGATTTCCACTCCAGTTAGCTCTTGGTTAGAAGTCTGCCTGCCAATAAAACCAGTCATGTTCATATCAGGTTAAATCTGGTCGCTGTAAATATCACTGTTAGGCAGTGGAAGCTCTCTAGGAAGTTTTCTCTGTCACGATGAATTTTTAAGGGGATGGGGGGCAGGGATGGAGACTGAGTCGTTAGAGCTCGTGAATCTACTATCGACAGAGGTCACCTTATTGTATCTTTGCGCATTGTAGCCTAGCAGACAGTATTATCACGTCATGCCAGAGTGTGCCACTTGCCCAATTTAAGAGTGGTGCTTGTGCAGTCTCTCTTTCAGTGTGTGCTTCTCACTTAGGGGTTTTAAGTCCAAATAGCCGCAAACTGAGAGCAACCGTGCTTCAAGTGCCTCGATGAAGACAACGTAATATTTTTCTTCCTGTTGTATGTGAAGCCTAATATTCTTTTCTCCCCTCTGCAATCTTGAGGTACATGGGTTCCATGCTTTTTCTTTCTGGCCCATTGGAGGAGAAGCACCAAGGGCGGGGCTAGTAACAGACAGATGGCTACTTCAAATGAAACGATAGTACTTGCCTCCTTCGCTCGCTATCTTGCAAGTAGACCACCAAAGAAAGTGTAATACAGTGGGAAACATTTTAAAACAAAACGTTCAGTTTTCCTAACTACCACAGCGCTGTGACTTGCGTGTTTTCTCTGTCACGATGAATTTTTATGGGGATGGGGGGCAGGGATGGAGACTGAGTCGTGATGTAGATGTAGATGTAGATGTGTTTCCGTGGATGATACGTCGAAGATTGATAGCTAACCTATTTATTTAACTTGTCAAGCTTCACCTGCCCTTTTGGTGTCGTTGCATTGCTGTCTCGTTCTAGTTGAGTTTTCCATTGTAATTATTACAGCTCCTCTGCCAGAACGTTAAAAAGTATGTGTTAAATTTTGATTTGTTTTCTGAGGATTATGTGCAAAGCTCATATAGCCGGGGCTTAGGTTACTCTTTGCAGCCGTTGGGTTTAAGAAATGTTTCTGTAAACGTCCACACTAGATTATGTGTCATAGTGATCGTGTTTTCGATGTTGGTATTAATTATTGTAAGTTTCTGTTGTATGTTACTTAAAGTGATTCACTTTTGTTGCTACAATTGTTCTAGGCGAATTTCTGTATGTTTACTAGTTTTTTTATTTAATATTGTCAGATTTTACCGATTTATAAATCTTTATTCACAATTCCGAAAAGTTTCCTTGTATTGCTGGCTAAACTCTACTAAGCATGCTCCATGTGATAGCTGAGAAAAATCTGTTTAGTGTCTGCACGAACCATCACTGTCGGTACAAATGTAAGTATTCAGGGCGACGGTGGCTCGTCAACAACGCTGCGAACTGAATCCCGGAGGACAGAATGAGACATCGACGCGCGAGTCAATCTACGGGGGAGCAGAGTGTTCGACACCGCACGGAGCGGACAAGGAGGAAAACACACTTCTGAATTTTTAAATCAACACACCGCCATCTGGCTGTATTGTTGTTTATTTAATTACGACCCATGTTTTGGCTTTTTATGCCATTTTCAAGTTCAAATGGTTCAAATGTCTCTGAGCACTATGGGACTTAACATCGGAGGTCATCAGTCCCCTAGAACTGAGAAGAACTTAAACCTGACCAACCTAAGGACATCACACACATGCATGCCCGAGGCAGGATTCGAACCTGCGACCGTAGCAGTCACGCGGTTCCGAACTGAAGCGCCTATAACCGCTCGGCCACCGCGGCCGGCCATTTTCAAGTGTTTTGCTTTATGTCAAGCACTTGAAAATGGCATAAAAGCCCGAAACATCGGTCATAATTAAATAAACGACAATATAGTCAAATGACGGTGTCATCATTTAAAAATTTTTGTATGACTGTTGCTCAGTAACCTCAAAAACTGTTTACACTTGTCACTAGCACAAGCGACTGAGAACTGTCCACACGCACACGGAAAAAGCACGAGGCGAAGGCTAGGTCCGCAGTAGGTTTTTCTTTTTTAATTTACGGGCTTACAGGCTCAGTTATAACCATACGAACGTGAGGACAACACGACACGTAGTCTCCGAACGGAGATAAACTCTAACACGGATGGGAATCGAAACCGAGCCCCTTCGATTAGCAAACAGTTGCGCTGACCGCGCAGCTACCGAGGCGGGCAATCAGGAGCTCAGGATTAGAACAGCCGCACTAGGTCGGGACCTACTGCCGCGAGCAGGTGAATACCCGGATCAGGGGCTCGGCCCACGCCATGCTTCGCACGCGCCCCCCTCGGCTGCGTTGTGTACCATCCCATCGAGATCAGTACGGCATCTCCTCCGCAATGACCTCCAAGTCAGCTGGCGGGGATACTAAAATCTATTTTCATATTTTTATCTAAATTTTTTATCTCTACCCACGAGGGCCTTTCAAATCTTTCAGTTGCCTTCTATGGACAGTTTCGTGACCTGGAAAAAATCGTAAAATTGCATCATCTTAACATGCAGCCTGCGCATCAAGACTACTTATTGTAAATTGGGTGCATTAACATGCATTCCATAAATGCTTTTATTAGCTGTGGAACACATGATTCCAATTCTTATGTATTGATGATACGCTTGACGGCAATAAACTTGCAAATTTTCTTGTGTGCTGTAAAGAGCAGCACTGGCCTCGAGTCAAATAAATGGTCCAGTCACATTAATGTGACTACCATCTATCTCCGAGGTCAACGTGCAATAACCTGCCACAGACTGCAGGTGGCAGGTGTAGCAGTGTAGGGTATATAAAGCTTTCTGGAGGGGGTTGGAGGGGAGGGGGTGGATGCGGAAACAGTGCATTCCTCGTCGTAATGCAGAATGATTTATCTGACGTCCAAAAGGGCTGATCATTGGCTTTCGGCCAAGAGTGTGTAACGTAATCAAGAAAGAAAGAAAACTGTATCTGAACTCACTACCTTGCATAGTATTCAGAAAAGTCAGTAATTAAATTCAAATGATCGTTACAGCACTGAATGTTGGTTACGTTATGCAGTGGATTTTAGAATACTGTTAATTAGAACAGGCGCGCGGCTAGCCCGCGTTCTCTTAATCTCAGGGAAAAAATGTAAAATATTGCTTTAGTTTCACAGAGCAGACCTCGCTACAAAATGTGAAAATGATAAAGTCATAACACAGTTATTCGTTATACTTTTTGCGGCCGCATGGAACATGTAGCACAGCACCTTCCAAATCAAACTGAGAAATGCACTGAATAATATGATATAGTCTGCCGGCACTGCTGGAAGCTGTAAGAAAATGTGAAATATTATCATGTTACTTCGCTTTACCGGCGAGATGACTGCGAGGCCTGAAACAAATATTTTTTAAATGTGCCGCGTCTGCGGCCGTTGCCCTCGCAGATTGGTACAGCGGCTTCCGCTAAACTAAATGCTGAAAATGTCTAAATTATTTACGGGACGAATTGCTGGCAACTTTACAAATTATTTTAAAAACATATTCGCTCAAACTCTATATATTCAAACAAAAATTCATTAATTTTACACACCTTTTTACAACAACTCGCCTAATGGCGGATCTCAAGCTTCATGAACAAAAGACTCACGGCTAGCATATACATTTGCTTAACACGCGAGTGTTACTCGTAACGAACACCAAAGAGAACAAAGAAATTATTACAATGCTTTTTACTATTTATACATGTACTGAATTGTCCTTTTTATATGAGGCACAGATCATAATCACTAATTCATTTAACAAGATTTTTAAAGATAGTAATATGTCATGGATTCAAAGTTAACAAATGCATAAAACGTCAAATAATTATGATTGTTCTAGATACACACATAGTACACTCGTGGAATGTTTACACAGTCTTTCTTTATTGCTTCACTTGGTCGTGTTTAAATTATTTCACTTTCGCCGTGTGCGTGGCACTATATCGATACATGTTAACTAGTCTTACACGCTACAAGACGCTACAAGTGGAAGCATTTCCGAAATGGCTGAGTTTTTAAACTGTCCACCTGCAGTCATGGTTAAAGTACACTGTGCAGGGCAAAATGGCACTATCTAAAAACGAAGCTGACGCAGCTGTGATGCACCACGGGCCATAGTTAGCTGGGTTGAATGACATCTGTGGAGATGTACACGAGCGAATAGATGTGCAACTGTTGAGCAGCTGACCACCCAGATGAACCACGGGGCTACCAACAGTGTCTCCTCAACGAACATTCAGCAAACATCGCTATTTGTGGGCTTCTGCGTTAGGCAACTGGTTCATCGACCCATGCTGACTGCTCTTCATCGGCGACGAAGGCTGGAATTTGCTTGCCAGTACCCCAACTGGATGTTCACTGAGGGGTGCAGTTGACCTTTTCAGATGAGTCACGCTTCATGCTCCAGTGGACAGATGGCCGCAGGCGTATACGGCGTGAAACGTCTGAAAGCAAACACCCTGCAACCAGGAGGAAGTGTATCCGGAATGTTATCGTCATTCTGGAAGGCCCAATGGATCAACGCAGGTTTACATCTATCCTTGTGGACCGTGTCTAGTTTTACATGCAGATTGTTTTTCCTCGGCAGGATAGCATCTACCATCAGGACAATGCAATGTGTCACACAGCCCGCAGTGTATGTGTGTGATTCGGAAAGCACCAGGATGAATGTACCATACTCCCCAGGCCACCAAACTCTCCGGATTGAAACCCAATCTGTGGTACCTCCTCGATAGGGCTGTTTGCGCCATGAATTCTCAACCGACAGGCCAAGGCATCTGAAAAGTCCATAGCACTGGGCTCGGGATGACTCCAAATGTTGGTACCTTCCAGAACCTCACTGGCACTTTTTCAGCACGTCTCGAGCTGCAGAAAGTGGATACGTTTTTCACAGCTGGTCACTTTAATGTGGCTGGACAGTGTGAACTAATTCTAGCTTTTTGGGTAAATGGATTGTTACTGGTTGCCTATCAGTTGTGCATATGAAAAATAGTATTGATAATCAACGAACAGACATCTCTGCCCAGACCATGGAACAAGATGTAGACTGAACTTATATTTACGAAGGAAGAGTAAACATAAAACTCAAATGGTTCAAATAGCTCTGAGCACTATGGGATTTAACATCTGAGGTTATCAGGCCCCTATACGTAGAACTACTTAAAAATAACTAACCCAAGGACATTACACACATCGATTCCCGAGGCAGGATTCGAACCTGTGACCGTAGCGGTCACGCGGTTCCAAACTGAAGCGCCTAGAACCGTTCAGCCACAGCGACCGGCCATAAAACTCAAAACATGCGTTATATACTAATGAATAAAACTGATCATTACATTGGCTTCGGAGATTATAGAGATTACTGAAACCGAATTTATTCGAAAAGTCATTTGAAAGGAACCAATTAAGCAACTATACTAAGTATTCTGTACTTACTTAGATACACAGAATAGGGGTTTGGTAAACAATTTAACACAACGAAATAGCGATAACACGATAATTATCTTTTCGCATAACACTTTCGCGGTATGCGTTTTCCTTCTTTTCTTTTCTGTTCTGGAAAACCTTACTCCCAAAGCTTTGCATTTTATGATACTAATCCTCTTTCTGAGCACATCTCACTGATTGTGGAGGGATGCAGACATAGTTCTTCAGACTATAAGTCAGACTGGCAGCCAAACATCGTAGCTTTGGTCCTGACGTCAGCTTAGAGCACGTGTAGTGTAACGCGATGAAAGAATGTGCATATAGTGTGCGTAGTAAACGTAGTCGTGGGAAGCGATAAATCAGTAAACAGTGTACCACTAGTCTTTTATATCATTAAACAACTTCTCCACAAAACAATATTGTTCGTTAGTCTCCTACCTTGCGTTTTACCGTTCTATCTTCAGGATCAGCATATATTATATGGGTTTTGGCAATATTAGTGACAGCTGGTGATCGGACACTCCCCACAGGACTGAATCTGAGTGTCTGTATGTCTGCGACTAGAGTAATTCACACGTTCAAGTGTGATGACGTTATCTAAATGTTTGCGTAGCTTGTAACTGAGGCAGGATGTTGGTACCAGACCAGCGTTCACCCTATTGGATGTGGGGAACCGCCTAAAAATCGAAACCAGTTGTACTGCAATTAAATAAAGGTGTTTTATGCTGACAGGATGTAGCATTTTTCCTTATGTTTTTCATTAAATTCATTTAGGCTATAAGCGACTGTTGTCTTTCGAGATGACGTGGTGTATTCTGGATCGAAAGAGGTTTTCAATCCAGTCGCAAGCTAGATTAGATGGAAAACGAACGAATTAAGTTCTTCGCCACACGTCTGTTCATTCTACATCTACTTCACTACACCGCAATTCACGCCTAAGTGTCTGGTAGAAGGTTCTTCGAACTACCTTCAGACTATTTCTCTACCGTTGCACTCTCTAGCAGCACTTGAGTCAAATGAACACTTAAATGCTTCTGTCAAGCTCCGATTTTCTTATTTTGTTACTCTGATCACTTCTCCCTTCCTAGGCTTGCGACAATAAAATACCTTCACATTCGTAGGAGGAGTCAGTGATTGACATTTTGTGAAAAGATCATGGAGCGGCCCAAAACGCTTTTGTTTTAAAGACTGCCACCCCAACTTCCTTAGCATATCTGTAACGATCGTTCCCCTATTTGGCGAAAATACAAAACGAGCTTCACTTCTTTGGAGTTTTTCGATATCCTCCGTCAATCGTAGCTGGTAGTGATCCCATACTGAACAGCAGTACTCAAGCAGAGGACGAATAAACGTTGAGTAAGCAGTTTCTTTGCATCTTCTATGTGTTCTGCCAACAAAACGCAATCATTAGTTTGCCTTCCCCGCGACATTATCCATGTGATCATTCCAATTTAACTTATTCGTAATTGTAATTCCTAGATATTCTCTTGAACTGACAGGCTTTAAATTTGTGTTATTTATAGTGTAACTGAAATTTAATGGATTTCTTTCCGTACACATGTGAATGACCTCACACTTTTCCTCATTCAGAGACTTGGTTTTGATTTTCTGATGACTTTGCTAGACGGTAAATCACAGCAATATCTGCAAACGATCTGAGTGGGCTGCACAGATTGTCTCCAAAATTGTTTAAATAGATTATGAATAGCAGAGGGTCTATAACACTTTCTTGGGGATTTTCCGTCAATTTTACGTACTGTGACCTTTCTGACAGGAAATCACGAATACAGTCACACAACTGAAGCACTACTCCGTAGGCACGAACTTTGATTGGAAGTGGCTTCTGAGCAATGGTATCAAAAGCCATCTGGAAATCTAGAAAAACGGAATAAATTTAAGAACCCCTTGTTAATAGACCGTTAATGCAAATAGACGTCAGTTATATGAGTCTGTAATTCAGCGGATTAGTAATATCTCCTTTCTTGAGTATTGGTGTGACCTGTGCAACTGGTACGGATCTTTCGTCAAGCGAGCAACTGAATATGGTTACCGAGTATGGGGCTATTCTATCGGCGTACTGTGATGAGAACTTAATTGACATACTATCTGAAACGGAAGACTTGCCTTTATTAGGTACTTTAAACAACTTCACTACACTGAGGATATCCGATTTTAAGTTACTCATGGTGGCAGTTGCTCTTAATTCTAATTCTGGAATATTTACTTTGTCTTCTTGTGAAGGAATTTCGGAAAACTGTGTCTAATAACACAGTTTTAGTGGTGCTGTCATCGGTAATATTACCATTAGTATCGCGCAGTCAAGGTATTGATTAGGTCTTGCTACCTGTGTGCAATCAGAATCTCTTTGGTACTGAAAATAAATTTTGCGAATGTCTAAATGCAGTGAGTCCATCGTGTGCCATCTATCTATGTGTATTATGTTGTCATGCGTGTAGACTATGAGAGTGCGTGATGGATGTTTTTGGTATCCATACTGGCTTCCATGAAGTACATAGTTCCATTCCTGACTGGTCATTATGTTTGGACTCAAATTATTTTATAAAATTACCATAAATATGTATGTGAGTTACATAGAGGGAGAGTTCTGTGGTTTAGTTGTTTTGCTCTCTTTGGAAGGAGCTTTAGGCTTTAGCACTGTGAAGACGGTGTGATCATTAAGGACGGAGAGGAAGCAGGGCTTGAGGAAAAGTTTTAAAGGAAATACGTAATGTATTTTTCGGTTGAACCACGAAATAACTCCAAATATGCATAACTGGTCATAAATTTGGATATGTCCTTGAGATTTCTAGTTCAGTGTGTTAACCACTAAGTTGCTCTCTCGGTTGACCTTTCTGGAAATGGGAGATTGTGATACAGCAGGGTAGTTTTGTGGCTTTGTAAGAGTGGCGGGGAACAGTTCCCCGCTGATGGGATCTGCGCTGTATGACGGTGAGGGTGGTGTTCAACGTGCCAGGTCGGTGGGGCTGGAGTTCAACGTTCCAGCAGATTCCGCTGGACCGTGGCGCGGTGTCCGCCGCCTCCAGCCGTGTTCCAGATGCGCGACTCTCTAGAGCCGTCGCCTCGCGTTGGTCCCCACGTCACGTCTCTAACGACCCACTTGTCGGCGAGACAATGCCGGCCCACGGCTGTTCGGCAGTTCCAGGAATGCTCTCCGGGGCTGGAATGCTATGCTATGCCGAGCTCCCTCCGCATATCTTGTCGCGCTGACACGTGTTCCTGAGGCCGCGCCATGGATGTCCACCCGTCACCGGCAGCCCAAGCAAATTCCGGTTCCAAAAACGAAGACTGATTCTCATCAGCCTAAATACAGTGTGAAAACTGAGGAAATGCTTCAAGCAGAAGGTAGTGCTCCAACCGAATGTAGTGGAAATAAGAAATTTTCTGCTTTCCGTATTACATTCTAGCACCAGTGCCTAAAAACGACCCATCAGGACTAATCAAAGAAATAAGTGTAAGCAGTTTACTCTATCCAGCGATTTAGACACCTATGCTAGCGAAAGGATTTCCTAAACCTACAAATCCAAAAAAACAGTGGTTTGTTAATACTGAGCATTATTTGCAAAACATCCTATAGTGAATTACAGACTTCTCTAATTTCTCTACCCTCTATGAATTTAAATTTATTTTCCAGAAGGTGTAGGCTAATTTTGTTTGAAGTTAATTATTTTTTTCAATAATTCGCAGTATTCACTAAATATATTAGTGAGCAAAATGAAAAATCCAGTTAGAAGAGAGTAAAAAAGGAAACTAATTCCCAGTGTCAGGAAAAAAAAAAGAAAACTATGATATTGAGCTCAAAAACCGATGAAAGAAGTTAGTGTGTGTGTTTGAAGCTTACGGCCGCTCAACACTTAGGTTGTCAAAGCATGAAATAAGAATGTTAAAAAATTATTAGAGTAAGGCGGCCGGTGTGGCCGAGCGGTTCTAGGCGCTTCAGTCTGGAACCACGCGACCGCTACGGTCGCAGGTTCGAATCTTGCCTCGGGCATGGATGTGTGTGATGTCTTTAGGTTAGTTAGGTTTAAGAAGTTCTAAGTTCTACGGGACTGATAATCTCAGATGTTAAGTCCCATAGTGCTCAGAGCCATTTGATTATAGTGAAGGATAGGAAACAGTTTGCAACAAAATGGAATGTAACATAAATAGAGAGGCAAGTGAACTTGGGAAGCATGTATAGCCTAACATTATATTGAAGATGACGACAATATGACGAGAGAAAATATAGAAATATCTTGCGAAATTTATCAGCCTATACTTTTCAGAGAGAAAGAAACGTGAAAATGCGATCAGAAATGGTACTGAAAATTTTCATTTGAACTCTGTTAGTCATTGGGCAGTGTGTGACCGCCATGCGTGCCCGGCACGATGCGTTTCGAGTAGCCGTGCCAATCGGTGACGGCTTATCCGTCTGCCACGTCACTAAGTGGCAATCGGTGTCGTGGTGGTCAATGATCATAGTCAGTGTATAAACAATCTTTGATAAGCAAGGCACCACGCCTCCTAAAGGCTAGTGGGAAATTCTGGATTTAAATAGGAGTCGGGGTATGGAATTCAACACCATAAAAAATGTTCTTAGCAGCCTTATAAAAATGTGACATAAAAGAACACTTCTTAATGGGACATATCTGAACCGCTTTCGTTTGGTTAATGACATTATAGCGTAGATATAGCGTGGATGAACTGATATAACAAGTGGAATAAATCAGTATACTTAGTTTGCAAGTAAGTCTAGAGAGCAATTGTACCAACACTAAAATAATGTGTAAACAAAAGACTGAAACGATAATTGTAAAACTGAACAATAAAACTGTTGAAGAGTTTAGTGTATTTGAAAATAACCACTGGATATACAGCAAAGGCTGTAAATAGAAGATTAAAAGTGACACTATATAAGGCAAAATAGTAATTGCAGAATTATGCAAGCTAATTTAGCCTTTAGTAAAATACAAGAAGTGATGAATATTGGTTTACTAATCTGACAATGTTAACTGGAATACTCTCTTACAAATTCTAAAGGTGGCAGGGGTAAAATACAGGGAGCGAAAGGCTATTTACAATTTGTACAGAAACCAGATGGCAGTTATAAGAGTCGAGGGACATGAAAGGGAAGCAGTGGTTGGGAAGGGAGTAAGACAGGATTGTAGCCTCTCCCCGATGTTATTCAATCTGTATATTGAGCAAGCAGTAAAGGAAACAAAAGAAAAATTCGGAGTAGGTATTAAAATCCATGGAGAAAAAATAAAAACATTGAGGTTCGCCGATGACATTGTAATTCTGTCAGAGACAGCAAAGGACTTGGAAGAGCAGTTGAACGGAATGGATGGTGTCTTGAAGGGAGGATATAAGATGAACATCAACAAAAGCAAAACGAGGATAATGGAATGTAGTCGAATTAAGTCGGGTGATGTTGAGGGTATTAGATTAGGAAATGAGACACTTAAAGTAGTAAAGGAGTTTTGCTATTTGGGGAGCAAAATAACTGATGATGGTCGAAGTCGAGAGGATATAAAATGTAGACTGGCAATGGCAAGGAAAGTGTTTCTGAAGAAGAGAAATTTGTTAACATCGAGTATAGATTTAAGTGTCAGGAAGTCATTTCTGAAAGTATTGGTATGGAGTGTAGCCATGTATGGAAGTGAAACATGGACGGTAAATAGTTTGGACAAGAAGAGAATAGAAGCTTTCGAAATGTGGTGCTACAGAAGAATGCTGAAGATTAGATGGGTAGATCACATAACTAATGAGGAGGTACTGAATAGGATTGGGGAGAAGAGGAGTTTGTGGCACAACTTGACCAGAAGAAGGGATCGGTTGGTATGACATGTTCTGAGGCATCAAGGGATCACCAATTTAGTATTGTAGGGCAGTGTGGAGGGTAAAAATCGTAGGGGGAGACCAAGAGATGAATACACTAAGCAGATTCAGAAGGATGTAGGTTGCAGTAGGTACTGGGAGATGAAGAAGCTTGCACAGGATAGAGCAGCATGGAGAGCTGCATCAAACCAGTCTCAGGACTGAAAACCACAACAACAACAATCTGATAGCACTATGTGAAAACCCTTCTACTGAAACCTTAGCGCATATACTGATGCAACTGCAAGCGAAACATAAAGAAAAGAATGCCACTTCTTTAGAACGGAGGACTGACCTCAATTAGATTAGATTAGATTAGATTAATACTTGTTCCATAGATCACGAATACGACACTTCTTAATGATGTGGAACGTGTCAGGTTAATAAAAGATGTCTGTACAAGATATTACATTACACAAAATATTGCATGACACTAATGTTTAAGTTGTTGTTGTTTTTTCCCTTAATTTATATCTAAAAATTCAGCCAATGAGTAGAAGGAGTTGTCATCTAGAAATTCTTTTAATTTATTTTTAAATGTTAGTTGGCTATCTGTCAGGCTTTTGATGCTGTTTGGTAGGTGACCAAAGACTTTTGTGGCAGCATAATTTACCCCTTTCTGTGCCAAAGTCAGATTTAACCCTGCATAGTGAAGATCATTCTTTCTTCTGGTGTTATAGCTATTCACACTGCTATTACTTTTGAACTAGGTTGGATTATTAACAACAAATTTCATAAGTGAATACATATACTGTCAGGTTACTGTGAGGATCCCTAGATCCTTAAATAGATGTCTGCAGGATGACCGTGGGTGGGCTCCAGCAATTATTCTGATTACACGTTTTTGAGCAATGAATACTTTTCTACTCAACGATGAATTACCCCAGAATATGATGCCATACGAAAGCAGTGAATGAAAGTAGGCATAGTAAGCTAATTTAGTCAGAGTCTTATCACCAAAATTTGCAATAACCCTAACAGCATACGTAGCTGAACTCAAACGTTTCAGCAGACCATCAATGTGTTGCTTCCAGTTTAACCTCTCATCAATGGACACACCTAAAAATTTGGAAAATTCTACCTTAGCTACAGACTTCTGTTCAAAGTCTATATTTATTACTGGAGTTGTGCCATTTACTGTACGGAACTGTATATACTGTGTTTTATCAAAATTTTAAGAGAGTTCTTTTGCTGAGAACCACTTAATAATTTTGTGAAAAACATCATTTACAATTACATCACTTAGTTCTTGGTTTTTGGATGTTATTACTATACTTGTATCATCAGCAAAAAGAACTAACTTTACATCTTCATCAATGTGGAATGGTATGTCATTAATGTATATCAAGAACAGTAAAGGACCTAAGACCGAATCCTGTGGGACCCCATACTTGATAGCCCCCCAGTTTGAGGAATCAGCTGTTGTTTAACATTACATGAACCACTTATTTCAACTTTCTGCATTCTTCCAGTTAAATATGAATTAAACCATTTGTGCACTGCCCCACTCAAACCATAATGATTTAGCTTATCTAAAAGAATTCCATGATTTATACAATCAAAGGCCTTTGAGAGATCACAAAAAATACCAATGGGTGATGCCCGGTTATTCAGAGCATGTAATATTTGATCAGTGAAAGCGTATATAGCATTTTCTGTTGAAAAGCCTCTCTGAAAACCAAACTGACATTTTGTTAGTACTTTATTTTTACAAATATGGGAGGATACGCTTGAATACATTACTTTCTCAAAAGTTTTTGATAGAGCTGTCAGAAGAGAGATTTGGCGGTAGTTGTTGACATCCGACGTATCCCCCTTTTTATGCAATTGTTTTACAATGGCATATTTCACTCTATTGGGAAAAACACCCTGCTCCAAAGAGCTATTACAAACGTGGTTGAGAATCCTACTTATCTGTGGGGAACAAGCTTTTAGTACCTTGCTGGAAATGCCATCAATTCCGTAAGAGCTTTTACTTTTCAGTGAGTTTATTATTCTACTAATTTCAGAGGGAGAGGTTGGCGGAAATACTGTTGTTTCAAACTGCACAGGTATGGCCTCTTCTATTAGTAGCCTTGCCTCTTCTAGTGAAGATCTAGATCCTATTTTTCCCCACAACATTTAAAAACTGATTATTGAAAATATTTTCAACTTCTGATTGTTTGTTAGTACACTTGTCATTCATCTTTATGGCACTAAAGTTTTCTTGTGCTCTTGGTTGCTCTGTTTCCATTTCAATAATATTCCAAATTGCTTTAATTTTATTATCAGAGTTACCGATCTCAGACATGATACACATGCTTGTGGACTTTTTAATAACTTTTCTTAAAACCGCACAATAGTTTTTATAATATTGAAGAATTTCGGGGTCAGTACTCCCTCTTGCTGTTAGATACAGTTCCCTTTTACGTTTGCAAGATATTCATATTCCTTTAGTTAGCCAAGGTTTTTTATATGTTTTCTTGGAATTATGTTTAACTATTTTCTTGGGAAAACAATTTTCAAATACCCTTAAAAATGTATCGTGAAATAAGTTATATTTCAAGTTTGCATCGGGTTCCTTATACACTTCATTCCAGTCTAGCTGCTGTAGGCTTTCCCTAAAGTTTGCAATATTTATATTGTTAATTGAACGCACTGCTTTGAAAGTGTGATTTGATATACTGCATGGAGCTATGTCATGTACTATAACTAGCTGTGCACCATGATCTGAAAGACCATTCTCAACAGGATAAGCATTTATGTCCTTAAACTTATCTTGGTCTATAAAAAAGTTATCTATCAATGTACTGCTGTTCGTTGTTATCCGAGTAGGAAAATCAATGACGGAGCTTAAATTGAAAGAACTGAGTAATACTACAAGGTCATTCTTCCTATTACACTCTCTCAGGGAATCAACATTGAAATCCCCACAAATGATAATTTGTTTCCCCCTGTCTGACAGATAGCACACCAAAGCATCCAAGTTTTCTAGAAATAGCTGGAAATTCCCTGAGGGGGACCTATACACTGTTACAATTATGAAAGTGCCATCATTTAGTTTAAGTTCAGTGGCACATGCTTCCATATGTTGCTCTACACAAAAGTTTTTAGTTTCTAAATTTTTTACACTGTGGAAGCTTTTGACAAATATGGCAACTCCTCCTCTCATCATATTATCTCTACTTACATGTGCAGCTAATTTGTACCCATTGATGCTAACCTTTTGCATATCAGTGACAATGTGATGCTCAGACAGGCCTAGTACATCTACTACATTCTCAGTTTCTATATCTTCTAAAAAAAAAAAAAAAGAAGCTCATCAATTTTATTCTTCAATACCCCAATATTTTGATGAAGTATGCTAACATTATTTTTCACTTTACTTTTGTGAGTATCTTGAACTTTTTTCACATCTTTAGTACTTGCCTGGCTGAGTTTCCCACTGGAAACTGATCTTACACTAAAAAGGAGTTTCCACCTTGAGATGTAGTTCCTCCCCCTTTAAATTTCCTGCTATCAGCCCAGCCATGATACAACGATTTATTGACGAAAATAGTAGTTTTCAATGACATACGATGGAAATAAATTTTGTGGAAAACTATCAAGGAAAGGAAGGATTCGAGGTTAGACAGCTACAAAGAGATTGGTCTCCGTAATAATAAGCGTAGATGGACAGAAGCCTACAAAATTAGAAGCGACATAAAGGCATCAGTATGTAAATAAAATTACGCAAGGTATAAAATTAACAACAAACTCTGAAGTAAATAAACTTGCACGGGAAAGGATTATCTGGAAGAATAAACTGTTATCGATCAATCTACGGATTCAGAAGCTAGCTAGAAACCAACCATAACTTCTTTTGCGAACGACTTTATTTAACAGCTGACAATACGTGTCGTTATTCTCTTCTCTTCGAGGAAGCCGTTTTCCTTTTACCTTCTGTTCTAAAAATTACTTCTGCACCCTGAGATGAACGTGCACAGCTGAGAGGAGGAAGAGGAGGAAATTAGTGCCTAACGTCCCGTCAACAACGAGGTGATTAGAGACGGAGTATAAACGTGGATGTGGAAGAAAATCGGCCGTGCCCTTTTAAAAGAACCATCTCGCCATTTCCCTGAAACGATTTAGGGAAATCACGGAAATCCTAAGTCAGGTTGGCCGGAGGCATGCTTGAACCGTCGTTCTCTCGAGTGCGTGTCCAGTGTGCTGACGACTGAACCACCTCGCTACATCTACATCTACATTTATACTCCGCAAGCCACCCAACGGTGTGTGGCGGAGGGCACTTTACGTGCCACTGCCATTACCTCCCTTTCCTGTTCCAGTTCGCGTATGGTTCACGGGAAGAACGACTGCCGGAAGGCCTCCCTGCGCACTCGAATCTTTCTAATCTTACATTCGTGATCTCATCAGGAAGTATAAGTAGGCGGAAGCAATATATTCGATACCTCATCTAGAAACGCACCCTCTCGAAACCTGGACAGCAAGCTACACCGTGATGCAGAGCGCCTCTCTTGCAGAGTCTGCCACTTGAGATTGCTAAACATCTCCGTAACGCTATCACGCTTACCAAATAACCCTGTGACGAAACGCGCCGCTCCTCTTTGGATCTTCTCTATCTCCTCTGTCAACCCGACCTGGTACGGATCCCACACTGATGAACAATACTCAAGTGTAGGTCGTACGAGTGTTTTGTAAGCCACCTCCTTTGTTGATGGACTACATTTTCTAAGGACTCTCCCAATGAATCTCAATCTGGCACCCTTCTTACCAACAATTAATTTTATATGATTATTCTACTTCAAATCGTTCCGTACGCATACTCCCAGATATTTTACAGAGGTAACTGCTACCAGTGTTTGTTCCGCTATCATATAATCATACAATAAAGGATCCTTCTTTCTATGTATTCGCAATACATTACATTTTTCTATGATAAGGGTCAGTTGCCACTCCCTGCACCAAGTGCCTATCCGCTGCAAATCTTCCTGCATTTCGCTCCAATTTTGGAATGCTACAACTTCTCTGTATACTGCAGCATCATCCGCGAAAAACCGCATGGAACTTCCGACACTATCTACTAGGTCATTTATATATATTGTGAAAAGCAGTGGTTCCATAGCAGCCCCCTGTGGCACGCCAGAGGTTACTTTAAGGTCTGTAGACGTCTCTCCATTGAGAACAACATGCTGTGTTCTGTTTGCTAAAAACTCTTCAATCCAGCCACACAGCTGGTCTGATATTCCGTAGGCTCTTACTTTGTTTATCAGGCGACAATGCGGAACTGTATCGAACGCCTTGCGGAAGTCAAGGATAATGGCATCTACCTAGGAGCCTGTATCTAATATTTTCTGGGTCTCGTGAAGAAATAAAGCTAGTTGGGCCTCACACGATCGCTGTTTCCGGAATCCATGTTGATTCCTACAGAGTAGATTCTCGGTTTCTAGAAACGACATGATACGCGAGCAAAAAACATGTTCTAAAATTCTACAACAGATCGATGTCAGAGATATAGACCTATAGTTTTGCGCATCTACTCGACGACCCTTCTTGATAACTGGTACAACATAGACCTACGGTTTTGCGCATCTACTCGACGACCCTTCTTGACAACTGGTACTACCTGTGCTCTTTTCCAATCATTTGGAACCTTCCATTCCTCTAGAGACTTGGGGTACATGGCTGTTAGAAGGGGGGCAAGTTCTCTCGCGTACTCTGTGTAGAATCGAATTGGTATCCCGTCAGGTCCAGTGGACTTTCCTCTGTTGAGTGATTTCAGTTTGCTCGGAGGAAATCTGAGATGTGCGTCTGCCCACGCACTTCGAAGTCGCCGTGTGGTCGATCAGCTGTTGAAAGCTAGGTTCCGTGCAATCTGGCGGAATGGCCAGCTTCTGGTCGCCAGTGCACCAGAGCCGTGCGTGGCGGAACAGACAAACGGATCGGTGGGCAGTAGACCGGCTGTGGGGGCGCGCGGAACGCGAACGAACGCTGTCGGCGTGAAGAGGAGGGACGGCGCCAAAAACTGACAGCAGAGGCCCTGGTACGGCGGATGGAGTCTTCTGGCCGCACTGGGTGTACGTGGGAGCAAACCAGAGTGTGCAGGACGGATCACTGCTGTTGTTTACAGCGACTTGGCCCAGGTGGAGTTATTCATGCAGTAAATCCCTCTATACTCTGGATATAAAAGCCGGCTCCAGTTCCATTTTCTGTGGCGGACCTCGAATGTCGAAATCAGTTACCAGGCGTCCACCTGCAAGTAGCGCATCGTCACTTTAAAATTGACTGCAGTAAACAAGAGTGGTGTGAGCGAGAGAGTAGTTTCATGTCGTGATTTTTTAAGTCCGGTATTATGTATCTTGTAATAAGATTGATACGCATTAATGTGACAGTACGAGAGAGAAAGAGAGGGAAAGATATTCTTTATTACTCCGTGGCCTAGCGCGCTTAGATAATTATTCTTAGATACTAAGCTTTTGTTCTTGTTATGATTTAGTTATCACGAGGGGAGGAGTCTGTTCTTTATTGAATAGTACAAATCGTCGCCATTGCGAAATTACGAAGGGAATTTGTATATACATCAGTATATACCATACAGAATCGCTAATTCATGTGTGAGAAGAATTTCATTGACACTACGGTCAATAAAACTTCGTTCATTTCAAAAAGGTACGTGCTATTTCCCACAAACGACGAGAACAATTCCGATGGGAGCGTTCAGTTCTAGTTAAATAATTTGATGCTTTCTTCGGAAAAGAACTGATTTCACTGATCTTTTTTTTTTTTTTTTTTTTTTTTTTTTTTTTTTTTTTTTTTTTTTTCCACCAATGTTTCTAAGAACTGAAGGCAAATCTGATTGCTATGCAACGGAGACCGACGAATATTTCTCCGCAACTTTTATTAACACTTTCAGCTTCAATACAGCATCTGCAGCAGCTGGAGCAGATTACCATAACAACGGAAGCGTATAGTGTGAAAGCAGTTTCACCCATCGCCCTGTGTCCCACCAATGTTGTACGTATTCACTACAACAGAAAAAACACACAGACAATCACTTATACATATAAAGCCACAACACAAGGCGGTGTGGGAAACATCTCAGTATAAAAAGCTCAGTATAGGCAAAATACAAATTACAGTAGGTGAAGATAGCCCTGTGATTCTATAACGGGTAGCTGTCCGTGGTATTTATTTCCTTCGTGCTGTGCGACGAGTTTGTTTGCTGAATCGTGTATGACTGTTTGCAACTGAACTGCTTCGTCACATGAGGGCAAGCCCTCGGATATTCCTTGATATTCTGTGATGTTTACTCATGTCTTTTCCTTTTCTAGAGCCTTAATTAAAAGTGTTCCACTGGGTCAAGGAAGATTAAGATTAGATTAGTTGTACTTTGATGACGAAATACTAAGATCCAATTTAATATATTGCCTTTTGGGAGAGACATTAAAGCTGAACATAATTTCCTGCTGTGATTAGTCTGTTCCTGTTTTCTTACTTAGATAGTATCAGTATTTTATTAATGGGTTATCTTTAACGTCATTTTGTTACTTTTAAAAGAATCGAGAATTTTTTAAAAAAAGTATTTCCTTATCTTAAGTAAATTTTGAGTATTGCTCTCATTGAGGGAGTGCGTTAATATACTGTATGTGGCATTAAAAAGTTTTATTAACAATATTCCTTGCGAATGAATACACAGAACAAGGTCCAACCTGCGTGTGTGTGTGTGTGTGTGTGTGTGTGTGTGTGTGTGTGTGTGTGTGTGTGTCAGCCTAACCCATAACTCCACCTTTTTGAACTAATTTTTATTGTTTTGGTTAAATGTCAAATCGTTTATGTTTAATTTACAGCAAGTGTGTATGGCATTAGAGATGTTACGTAACTTCTGTTACACAAATTTCCACGATTGAATGCGACAACCCCAAACTTACAGACCTTAAAGAAATAACGGATCGAATTTGATGAAACGTATCAAAGTGCAGAAGTCATGATGTGCCACGTAAAAAAAAGAAAAAAATTAAAATGTCTTCATCTGTACTCCACAAAACATCTTACAGTTCTCTAAACTTTAACCGCAAATCTCTCTATGACGCACAACTAACACCTCCGTGACGTTACCGCATTTGTTGAATGAATATGCCACGAAACACAGTGGTGTTCTTGGGGTAATTCCTATAACCTTTACTCCGTCCGGCAAGCTCCTGAAACTGAAAATGTTTCTGAATATTGGGTGTAGAGTGTGTTTAATAAGTTGTTTCACTGGTCTTTAAATTTTCTTAGGATTCTTCCAGTGGCTCTCTTTGGAATCTGCTTTTCAGTTACTAGTTTTATACAGTCATACTGTTTTACATCTGACTGAAAGCGTACCCATAGATATTTTCGATCGTGACTGTTTGCAATGATCGACATTCAATCGTATAATCTAACAATGAGTGTTTTCCTCAGTTTAACATAGTACGCCAAATTCGTTTATGTCGTAAGCCATTGCCAATATCTATAACGAGTCTTGCCCTATGGAGTTATTCTTCCTGTGCGCCATAATTTTATGGAACTACTATATCCCTATACATAATACCACCATTCACGGACAGATTCACGACCTCATTTACTTACACATTCGATCATTTAACTATATTGGTAATAGTATCGGCCCTAAAGCTGTCTTGGAAAATACTGGGATCTACTTAAACGCCTGAAAATTTCTCTCCATTAATAATGGCCTGCTGAGTTCTGTCTGCTAGGACGCTGGAATCCAATAAGTAGGTAGTGTCATGTTACACATAACGGTAGTTTCGCCGTCGGAATAGTTCTACGAAAGATACGACTAACCAAGTGTTATACAGCTACGGGATATGGTTATGAATTTCATTCAAAATAAAGATGGTTTCACTTGAAAAGTTCCACATCAGGAATTCAGGGATCAACATGGCACTTGATAATACCTTCAACACGAGATACAGGTCAGCAGATGAGGTAGTAATTCCATGCGGTGAATTGTTTAGCGTAAGCGATATTGTAGCGTGGTACATATAGCATGCACACGATGTTTATTAAGCTAAAGTTACGTCTCGATAGGGTAAATGGTTAATTACCTACCGCAATCAGAGAAAGATCTGCCACTTTGCTCTGAGAGGAGAACTTTCATTATTATAGATAGAAAAGAGAAAACAAAACTATATGCTCACAGAACTGGTCTCGCTTATTAAAAATGGTAATACTCAAGTAGCATCAGAAAAAAGGAAGCAGGCCAAAATTGGAAGTAAACAGCATGGCACTTCTTGATTCAGATTTGAATAAATAACGCAAGAATAGGCTCTATACTATCTAGTGATTACATTACGAATGCGAAATAATCTAGGCGAATGAGAGCATCAATTGCGGGACAAACACGACAACTGAATCATCTGTAAACCAACTGCATCAAGGATCATACTGGAATAAAATTTGAGGAAAAAATTTGGAGAACCCAATTGGCACATTTCCTAATCATCCAGTTTTATAGCGAGTGCTCCAATCGGACAGCAATAGATTGCAAAATTCATGTATTTAAAAATGATACCACAGACAGGGATTAGGATGAGATTGTACTGAAATTTTTTTCTGAGTAGTACTGCCAACAGTTACAAAACTAAAAGTCTCGAACTTTTCGAATCAGTTATTGTAGAGTAGAGTCATAGCGTAGTGTTCATAAGGCTTTCACAGCACCAATGGTTGCAGTTTACAAGTAATGTTTCAATAATGGCAGGGAAATATTTTTGTTAGAAAGGAGTAACAGGAAACAAATTGCAGTGTATATGACTACTTCTTCTTCTTCTGCAACTGCCTTTGTCCAGAAACGTGCGCAGAAAGGGCAGGGTTAAATGCGGAATTGGCTTGGTTAATTTGAAGGGGTGGCCGGATGCCATTCCTACCGCCACCCCATACCCCCTGGGACTGAATTAATGTACCCTAGCTGACTGCATCCAGTGGAAATCATGAAATAATGCGAATGTGTTTCAAATGTCTGCGAGTCGTGTAACTGAGGTGGGACGTGGGGACCAACATGGTATTCACCTAATGGGATGTGGAAAACCGCGTGAAAATCACATCCAGTCTAGCCGGCACACCGGCCCTCGCCGGTAATCTGCCAGGTGGATTCGACCCGTGGCCTTCGCGCCTACCCGAGTCCGGGAAGCAGCGCATTAGCGCTCTCGGCTAACCTGACGGTGCATATAACTACTAAAAGTCATATATTCATATCTATGCACGAAGATGCAGAGCAGAAAGGTATTTAATTCAAAGCATTGTACAACAAGCCTTAGATTAGCATAAGCCAAGCAACATTGTGAAGGCCAGGAAAGGCCACCTAGGTTCATTAGCCGTGTCAGGAACTTGTTACGAAAGCAAAGAGAGCTCCATCACAGATTTAAGTAAAGTCATAGACCTGTTGACAAACAAAAGCCGAACAAAGCCCAATGCGAGAGCAATGCGACAGCGTTCGACCTGTCCGAAACAAAAATTTTGCTATATGATCTGTCCAAAAATCTCATCAGATTTGTTTCACAGTGTCGAAGATGAAACAATGCTCACAGCTCTGAAGGCATGCGTTTTAGAGCCCGTTTTCGCTAGGCATTTGTGCTTCAAATGATGATTCCTTTCATATCCCTGAATGCTGACTATTCATCCTGGAACAGTTCCTATAATAAGCAATGAAATGCATGAACTGATCATATCTCAGAAGACTAAGAAAAGGGACTTGATAATGATCACAAAGAAGAACGAAGCAGCTACATGAAAAGATCATTATATCTCATACTTTTATATATGTGAGAATGAAACAGACTCTGCGAGAACTAGTTGAAGCTCTTTTAAATGAAGACCGTTTTGGCTTTACGGAAGCTACAAGCACTAGAAAAGCTATCCATGCCTTCACTGCGTAAGTGAGAAAAATTTGAGTCAGCAGAAAAAGTCTACATCTTTTGTAGAACTCAAGAACTCATTTGGCAGTGCCAAGTGAAACAAACTAATAGAAGTTGTAAAAATCATTATGTAAAACACTTGAGACGGAAGGCTATGTCATGAATTATCCAAACAACAAATACGAGTAGCTATAATACAGATAAGCAATGAAGAAAAAGAAGCAAAAATTCTTAAATGCATTATATTGCTATGCAACAAATAATTATCATGTATGTATGAAAATAAAGGCAGAAAGTGACTTGAGTTTGTTTGTAGCTGTGGTAACAGAAAGGAATTTCCAGTCAACCGCTACACGTTGTGGCTGCAATACTAACAGATGAATACAAAGTGGAAATAAGCGAAAAAGATAGTGAACACTGTTGTTCTCTAAGAAAATATAAAATGTAAAGATTAAAGGTGAGAAAATAACATAAAGCAAACACGATTAAACCATCATTTGTGTCTTAAGGTTAATGAAGACAGAAGTAATAGAAGAAACAAATAAAAGCACTAGATAAACAAGCTACGTCGTATAAGGTCTCTGGGGTAGTAAATTGAGATTTTCTGGGAGGACATATCCTTACAAAACTATTCCACTTGGTATTCAAAATATATTGTCAGGTCACAACGAGAATAAAGCCCAAATCTGAAAGCAGGGTCGTCAATAACGTGCAACACGTAGCTCTGAAAGCACATTTATACGAGCTCCAACGTACACGCAGAACGGAACTAAACTACTGGACTGAGAATGCTTCAGTTTATACAAACACAGAACATTCCGCAGCAAACAAACATAAGTAATTTCGAGACCCCTCCAAAAACAGTAATAAATAACTGGTGGTGGTCACTTGTAAACTGACAACCCGCAGCACGCCAACCAAGCGACACTAACCGCTGCGCCACTCTGCATGGACCGCAGGCTCCGCCATTGCTTCCTCTCACGATCCGCTGTCCCAGAGGTTTTCATTGGAGCAGACTGCAGCACCCTCGAGCTAGATTCTGTCAATGGCCTTCTGTACTGCGGTACTCGCGGATCCTCTTCGCTATAATCAGCATGTAAGGTAGTCCCATCGAAGTCTCGCGACTGTCGAGTGGGTCTTCAGTTTCCTTCAACACCTCATCGTCGATCTGCACCTCTCGACTTTAGTAGGGCTTCATACAGAGGATCCGAACAACGTCTATGACCTTTTGTGTTCTTGATGAATGGTCACAGTCTTCGACTTCGTATGCGACGTCCAACAAGCGACGAAGGATACGATATGGTCTAAACTAGGACTTTAATAATTTTTCCGATAGTCGCAGATTCTGCATGACGTAAAAATTCACACCGAGTCTCGTACACTGCATGTCACTGGCTAGTGGTTGGCATTATAACCCTGTTACGCACCAGAATAGTATCTCCGGTGGGTACTAAAATTCGTTCAAGTTCTTCCTTGGCAGCTGCCAGATGCCGAACCTCCTGTGCCAATACTGCTCGCTGGGGGAAATGTTGAGCGAAGCTATTGCAGCACGGGGGAAAGACCGAGCTTCCAAGTCTCCAAGCCAATCGTAATGACATCATGGTTGCCGAGAGAAGCCGTCATACTAGAGTGTCGTAAGAACGCCTAGATACGACGCAACATTAAGCATTCAGGTCTCGAATCAACAGGAAAGAGGCTCTTAGGGATGAAACTGTCAAAGTCCGAAGTCACTAGAAGAGCTGACAGGGAGGGAAAACCTGGACACGTGATGTCATTGCCATCCCCAGCTCCGCAGAGCGAAAAGCAAGCGCCAACATAAATGCTCCACCGTTCTTAACAAATGTCTGATAGCTGAGTGCAGATTGCTGACTGCCCAGTACATAGACTCAGCCCTTATGTCAGTTGCGGCTATACATTGAGAGGGGGGCTATGGAGGTCGAACCTTGGTTGCCTTCAACGGTCTATGGAGCCATCCACGAGTCTGTCTGGAAGGACGCTACTGTTGCCGGCTGCACTGACAAATTCCGAGGCAATGGTGATTGGGTGTGGAGGCCGCCATCACCTTCCAGGCCTCCTGAAGGATTGACCGCCTGACCAGGTCGCTGTCCACCATCCGATTTCGAGGGGCAGGGCCACTGTTGCCGTTCATCGCTTTCCTGAGGCCGACAGTGATGCTGCCAGCTCCTCTCTCCTAAACGACGACACCTGCGAGACATTGAGTACTTCGGATAAACCAGGGGGGCGTGACTCCTGAGTGCAAGTATTCGACTTCAGCGAGAGCAGTTTGGAGGCAGATACATAGAGCTGGAGGCCGCTAGCGTCCACAGGTTGACGGATGCCCCACAATGGAACCACCGCCACCCAACAATTTGCTGCACTGGCGGAACTACAAGTCGAGCACATACTGGCCCCCTTGGAAACTGCTCTGCCGGCCCGGCTGTTGTGTGGCGCTTTGGAAGACAATCGTGTATTGCTGCTGAATAATATGTTACTGTCAATGACATTTTCTTGGCACTCTCAACTGTAACTAGGTCCTCATCGCCGCATCCTGCCTGCTTCTCTCCTCAAGACTGTAAGAGCCTGGTACCAGACTCCTATATCTCTTTCCGTTTTCTTCAGGGCGTCCAGGGTCAGCGTTGCGAGCCAGCAGCCTCGCTTCTTCGGTGCTGGTGATGACGTGGTTCACATAATCACCTTGAGTATCGTCTGATTGAAATGGGAATGGTACTAATATTGTTGTTTTGACCCCATGACCGAGCAGCAGAATGAACAGCATTAAGCCTTTAGTGTCTTGCTTTGCTCTACCATATGTGAATGTCCTTCCCCCCATAAACCATAGACCTTGCCGTTGGTGGGGAGGCTTGCGTGCCTCAGCAATACAGATAGCCGTACTATAGGTGCAACCACAATAGAGGGGCATCTGTTGAGAGGGCAGACAAATGTGTGGTTCCTGAACAAGAGCAGCGGCTTTTCAATAGTTGCAGGGAGAATAGACTGGATGATTGACTGATTTGGCCTTATAACATTAACCGAAACGTCCTTGCTGTGCTGGTACTGCGAACGGCTGAAAGCAAGGAAAACTACAGTCGTAATTTTTCCCACACGTAGGTTTAGTGTATGGTTAAATGATAATGGCGTCCTCTTAGACAAAATATTCCGGAGATAAAACAGTTCCCCATTTGGATCTGTGGGCGGGGACGACTCAGGAGGGCGTCGTTATCAGGAGAAACAAAACTGGCGTTTTACGGATTGGAGTGCGAAGAGTGTCAGATCCCTTAACTGGGTAGGTAGGTTAGAAAATTTAAGAAGGGAAATGCGTAGGTTAAAGTTAGATATAGTGGGAATTAGTGAAGTTCGGTGGCAGGAGGAACAAGACTTCTAGTCAGGCGAATATAGGGTTATAAATACAAAATCAATTAAGGGTAATGCAGGAGTAGGTTTAAAAATGAATAAAAAATGGGAAAGCGGATAAGCTACTACGAACAGCACAGTGAAAGTATTATTGCAGCCAAGGTTGACAAGCCCACGCCTACGACAGTAGTACAAGTTTATATGCCAACTAGCTCCGGAGATAATGAAGACATTGAAGAAATGTATGTCGCGATAAAAGAAATTATTCAACTAGATAAGGGAGAAAAAAATTTAATAGTTATGGGGATTTGGAATTCGGTAGTAGGAAAAGGAAGGGAAGGAAAAGTAGTATATGAATATGGACTGGGGATAAAGAATGAAAGACGAAGCCGTCTGGCAGAATTTTGCACAGATAATAATGTAATCATAGCTAACACTTGGTTTAAGAATCAAGGAAGAAGGTTGTATATGTGGAATAGGCCTGGAGACACTGGAAGGTTTCACATAAATTATATAATGGTAAGACAGAGATTTAAGAACCAGGATTTAAACTGTCGTAGAAAGTTTCAGACACAGCATAAGGGAACGATTGACAAAAACAGGGAAAGAAATACAGTAGAAGAAGAATGGGTGGCTTTGAGAAGTGAAATATTGAAGGCAGCAGAGGATCAAGAAGGTAAAAAGACGAGGGCAAGTAGAAATCCTTGGGTAACAGAAGAGATATTTTCGAAAAGAGAAAATATAAAAATGCAATAAATGAAGCAGGCGAAAAGAAATACAAATGTCTCAAAAACAAGATCGACAGGAAGTGCAAAATGGCTAACCAGGGATGGCTATAGGAAACATGTAAGGATGTATAAGCTTATATCACTAGGGGTAAGATAGATACTGCCTACAGGAAACCTTTGAAGAAAAGAGAAGCACCTGTGTGAATATCAAGAGCTCAGAAGGAAAACCAGTCCTAAGCAGTAAGGGAAAGCAGAAAGGTCGACGGATTATTAGAGCGTCTATACAAGGGTGATGTACTTGAAGGCAATATTATAGAAATTGAAGAGAACGTAGATGAAGATGAAATGGGAGATATGATACTGCGTGAAGAATTTGACAAAGCACTGAACGACCAAAGTCGAAACAAGGCTCCGAGAGTAGCCAACATTGCATTAGAACTACTGGTGCCCTTAGGAGAGCCAGCTATGACAAAACTCTTCCATCTGGTGAGCAAGATGTATGAGTCAGGCGAAATACACTCAGATTTGAAGAACAACATAACAATTCCAATCCCATAGAAAGCAGCTGTTGACAGATATGAAAATTGCCGAACTCTCAGTTTTTAATAAGTCTCGGTTGTAAAATACTAACACGAATTCTTTACAGACTAGTGGAAAAACTGATAGAAGCCGACGTCGGGGAAGATCAGTGTGGGTTCCGTAGAAATGTTGGAACACATGAGGCAATACTGACCCTACGACTTATCTTAGAAGATAGATTAAGCAAAGGCAGCCCTACGTTTCTAGCGCTTGTAGACATAGAGAAAGCTTTTGACAATGTTGATCGGAATACTCTCTTTCAAATTATAAAGGTGGCAGAGGTAATATACAGGAAGCGAAAAGCTATTTGCAACTTACACAGAAACCAAATGGCAGTTATAAGAGTCGAGGGGCACGAAGGATAAGCAGTGGTTGAGAAGGGAGTGAGACAGGGTTGTAGCCTACCCCCAATGTTATTAAATCTGTGTACTAAGCAAGCAGTAAAGGAAACAAAAGAAAAATTTGGAGTAGAAATTAAAATTTATGGAGAAGGTATAAAAAGTATGGGTATGAGAAGGAAAGACATTGTAGGTCTGTCAGAGACAGCAAATAACTTCGAAGAGCAGTTGAACGGAGAGGACAGTGCCTTGAATGGAGGATGTAAGATGTACGTCAACTAAAGCAAAACGAGGATAATGGATTGTAGTCAAATTAAATCAGGTGATGCTGAGAAAGTAACTTAGGAAATGAGACACTTAAAGTAATAGGTGAATTTTGCTTTTTGGGAAGCAAAATAACTGATGATAGTCGAAGTAGAGAGAATATAAAACGTAGACTGGGTATGAGAAGGAAAGCGTTTCTGAAGAAGAGAAATTTGTTGACAACAAGTCACTAATGAGGAGGTACTGAACAAAACTGAGGACAAGAGGACTTTGCGACACAACTTGACTAGAAGAAGGGGTCGGTTAGTAGGACACATGCTGAGGCATCAAGGGTTCGCCAATTTAGTACTGGAGGGAAGCGTGGAGGATAAAAATCGAAGAGGAAGACCAAGAGATAAGTACACGAAGCAGATTAAGAAGGATGTAGGTTGCAGTAGTTAAACGGAGTTGAAGAGGGTTGCACAGGACAGAGTAGGATGGAGATCCGCATCAAACCAGTCTCTAGTCTGAAGTCCACAACAACAACTGTGAATGTCACGACAGTACTGTATCCTAGGCTGTCTGCTCGACATCAGTGTGTGTCAAGCACATATTTGTCAACGTCCTTTTAAATGGTTCGCTGATACCATTTGTCTACAGGTGGTAGGCAATTGTCATCCTGTGGATGATGACGCAGCGTGGAATTACCCCTGATACTAGTCTCAACTGGAAAACTTTTCCACAATCAGTGATCATCACATGGGATGCTTCAAAACTATTTCTTCTACATGGTACCTTACAATTTCCGGAGGTTCGACAGTTGGTACAGCTATGGTGACAGTGTAACGGGTCAGATAGTCAGTGTAGACTATTATCCATCGAGTCCCTTTTGTCGACTTCGTGAACCACCCCAAGAGGTCGGTTCCAACTCTGTGGAATGTCTGTGCTGCAGGAGAAACCGATGCCAGATGATCTGTAAACATTTGTGGCTCATACTTCCGACGGTGGCATTCCTTAGAGTGGCTCACATAGTGTCCATTGCATCGGCAGAGACCTGACCAGGAATACCTGTGTCTGACTCTGTGTATAGTCGTTGTGAATACCAAGTAACTACATGTTGGAGCGTCGTGGAAAAACTTCAGGCTATCTGGCTGCACTTAAGCTGGGAAGATGAGCAACCATTTCCACCCTTTCGTGCCATATTTCCCCTTTTTCAATGTTCCGTTTATTAACTGGAATTTTCCTTTCCCCTGTCTTCCTTCTTCAAGGCTTCTATGGCTTTAGAAATGCTGGATCTTTTCTTTGTTCAGCAGCAACATCAATTAATGCAATAATGACTGAGATTTCGTCCACGCTGCTGTGTTTCGATGCAGGATTCCTTGAACGTCTACCGGCATCGTGTTCGAATCCGTTTCTGGATACAGCTGCTACGTTGTCCTCGTGCAGCCTTAGTGCCTATCTTGCCGGTCGGTCCAACTGATCCTTCAGGTTAGTCAGTCAACACAGAGAATGGTGGATCGTTACAACGGTGAATAGTTTGACAAATAAATACTGCTGGGACTTGCTGAGGGTTCAAACAACTGGAAAGCACTCTTTTTTTATTGTGGGGCAGCTCCTCTCGGACTTGGACAGCAGTCTAGAAGTATTGTATACAGGACATAAAATCCCGCCTGAGGTCTGCGATCATTTTTATGTTAATAATTGGCAACCAGTGCTGTACAATAGCAATAAAGTCATGAGATGTTCAATTGACTCTTATTAGAACGTATTACGCGTTTCGGGATTACATCCATCTTCAGACATCTGTTACAAAAAAGTACAGAAATTAAGTGAACAGCACACACAACACGTCTCAACGTTACAGAAAATGAGATCGGGTCATAGGAGTTACGTACCACAAACTTCAGCTCCTTCCTAATCAACCAGGCGTACAGCCCTGACAGCTCAAAGAAAGTGTCCAATAACATATGACTGTAACTGTGAAACAAGCAGTCTTGAAGCAGAGCCTATACTGACGCTAAACAAGTCAACTAACAGCGAAGCGCCCTCGGTAGCGGGCACTGCATGGTCATGTGCTCCATGCGTTCACATGTAATTTAGTAATAATATACTCAGCATGTAAAATCTGGCAGGGTGTAATTACGACTAGCAACCGGAATGATACTTCCGTACACGTTAACACTAAAGGATTTTTTTTACAAAAATTTAAAAACTCCAAAATTTTTACATTGCCATACTATACCTATAGCCAGTAGTGACACTAAGCACAACTCAACCCATATGTCAATATAAAATAAATAATAGGGGGGGAGTTCCTTCATGAATGAACCTTTCAACCTCCAAAAGCTCTAAAAGAATACCACCAAATTAAATATAACCAACATTATTCATAATAAACTAAAACTCTGTGATCAGCTAGCGTACGCAAACGTTTTAGGCGCCATCTGTTAAAGCCAACGGCAACCACGTCGGCGGCAGCCATCCACCTATCGAATTACAGCTAAGTGATATTCGTGGGCCGTGAGGTCCCAAATAGAAGCCTTCAAACAACAACTTACACCCCTCTACCACATGGAAAAAAGTTTAATGGTGAGAGGAAGAACATTTTCATAAAATCCCAAAACACACTTGGGGTATACCTCATACAGTGCTTATATAAACTAGTGGCACGACAACTGCCCGAGTCCTACCTGTGCTATCCGGATACTGGCGAGCTCTATATTAAAAAAAAAAAAAACATTAAAAGTCTTAAAACTTTAAAGTCTAAAATCAATAAAATAAACCATTGTGTCACCAATGACCACCCAAGAGGTACGGCGGTGAATCAAATCCGTATATGCCAACCTATCTACCCATCTAACTTTCCCCATATGACGTTGAACTAGGCAACCACTCAGCAAAACACCTAGCCTATCATAACGGTACGTGAACAGATCACCGCCAGCTCCTATAAAATATACTATCATAACTTCTTACGAGGGGCTATCAGACACTAAACTCAAATTAGTATCCGTGGAAACAAGCCAAAAAGCCAGTTGTTCCCACCTGAAGCCTGTTCATTGAGGACTGGGTGGGCAGCGTGCTGTATACGCGCATAGATCTCCAGATCTTCAAGGTTATCTAAAATCTTCCCTTTTGGTTACAAATACAGAATTCTTAGGCTATCTTCTATCGGGGCCAGCTTATGCTAGATGTATTAGCTAGCAGCTTTTCAGTATCTTACTGAATGTGTACCTGTGCCATAACTGTCTGCGTCAGTGTTAAGTTCTGTCTCGACATTCTCGTCATACAATGCTAGAACTGGACAAGATTTTAGCGCCTCCTTAAGGACAGTGCAAGATCTCTCATGTCCTGGTTCCAGGAAAATTTGGCATCTCCTTGAACGTGTTCTTGCAGGGATGTGCTATAGTAAAGCAGTTCTTTGTAATCCTCAGTAGTACTAGTGCATTCCGAGAAAAACGTCTCACATCACGAATGCACCGAGTGCTGAGAAATATGTGTCTGCTCTTATTCTATCTGGATCAGGGTGGACTCTAGGTGCCCCAAGATTTTTAATTCTTGCAAAGAGAAGAGGCACTTTTTCGGAATCGGTCGGAGGCCTACAGTCTGAACACACTTCAACTCGGTTGTCAACCGTCTTAGATGTTTTTCAAATGTCTTTGCAAACACTGTTACCCAAATACCAAAGACATGTAGTCAGTTTATGGTGGCGAAGCAGATTGTTCATCGCATATTCGATAGTGACTGCAACAATATAAAGCCCAAACGACATAACTTTAAACGGATAGAGGCCAACAATGCCGAAGGCAATGGAAAGCACTGAATTAAAGACACTTAACGTGTATCCACAGGATATGCGGTCCGTAATGTGAAAAAATGTCACGATGGTCTCTTCATTAGCAGAAGATTCCACACTAGTCTCCTCTTTCGCTTCTCTGGGAGGGGGCTGCCAAGAGGGAAGTGATGTTGAGAAAAAGGTTGAGTAACCAATGAAAGGTTAATGTTCTACGAGTCGGGGTGTGGAATGTCACAAATCTGAAATTGGTATGGAAGCTAGAATATCTGAAAATGGAAATGATAAGGCTCAATCTACATACATAGACCGTGAAATTGAAGCTTATGGTCAGACGAGTATAGGGTAATATCAGTAGCACCAGGAAATGGTATATCGGTAGTTGGGTTCGTTATGAATCAGAAGGCAGGACAGATAGTGAGTTACTGTGAAGGGTTTTTCTCATCAGAATCGACAGGAAACCTGATGTGTTGGCAGAAGAGCCAACACTGTGTTGCTATAGGAGGCTGAAATGCACGCGTTTAATTACACGCTGACTGGCGCGACACACGTAGCTGCGCGGACGGGCGTGAGGGCTGTTTACCGTTCCATGCAGCGCGCCCGGCGGGCCGGTTAATGTGACACACAGCTGGCGAAGTTTCAAATGATTCCTGAGCAAAGTCAAGTGTGTCCTGCCGATCCAATATGTCTATCACTTGTTGAAGGGAGGGATTGACTAGTTTCAAAATCTGTTCCCTTATACGAACATCAGAAACGTTCTGTGCAATTGCATCACGTACCATAGTATCTGAATAAGGGAGGCTACATTCACACTCAAAAGCACAATCCCTAGTAAGGCCTTGCAAAGTTGCAACCCACTCCTGATTAGTTTGACCGGCCGTACGTTTTGTACGAAAGAATGTATACCTTTTTGCAACTACATTGACTGATTCCTTGAAATATGCATCTAATGCCGACAAAATTTCGTCGTAGGACAGAGTTGCTAAGTCGCGTCGGGGAAATAATTTCACTATCACACGGTACGTGTGCACCCCGACGGATGCTAACAAAAAAGGCTGCCGCTCGTTACCTTGAATTCTGTAGGCGGCGAGATGGAATCCAAATTGGCGTGACCACTCCGTCCAGCTTTCCAGTGCCGCATCAAAATGACGAAAAGGTGGTGCAACTGCGTGTTGTGGCTGCGGTAGCGGTGGAGCGGCGGCGGCCGCATCGTTTTGCATTGCACGTTGACCCTGGACGTCCAATAACGCCTGCGTCTGCTGATTCTGCAAGCGATAAAATTCGGACAGTACTTCTGGAGATTGTGGCGAAGCCATGACACAAGTAAATTAAGCAAGTAGAAAGAAGAAGACCCTTCTGATACTCGTCGCCATATGTAGTGTTGGCAAAAGAGCCAGCACCGTGTTGCTAGAGGAGGCCGAAATGCACGCTTTTAAGCTCACGCAGATTGGCGTGAGGTCTGGAACAGTTTAAGGATTTGAGTCTAGCAAATAAAGTACATAGCTGTTGGAATACTTAACTTTAATCCACAATTGGTGAACATCTCTCGTTACTGTACAAGCTTCACAATATTAATTATCAAATGCTATGGCGCCTTGCAAGGTCGTAGCAAATGACGTAGCTGAAGGCTATGCTAACTATCGTCTCGGCAAATGAGAGCGTATTTGTCAGTGAACCTTTCCTAGCAAAGTCGGCTGTACAACTGGGGCGAGTGCTAGGACGACTCTTTAGACCTGCCGTGTGGCGGCGCTCGGTCTGCAATCACTGACAGTGGCGACACGCGGGTCCGACGTATACTAATGGACCGCGGCCGATTTAAAGGCTACCACCTAGCAAGTGTGGTGTCTGGCGGTGACACCACAAAACCAACACCGACAACAATAGTTCAGGTATACATGACGTCGCAAGCAGAACATAAGAGATGGAGAAAATATATGATTATATTGAAGAGGTAATTCAATACGTAAAGGGAGATGAAAATCTAATAGTCATGGAGGATTGGAATGCGGCAGCAGGGGAAGGAGTAGAAGAAAGGGTTATGAGAGAATACGGGCTTGGTAGTAAGAAAGAGAGGGGTGAAAGACTAAATGAGTATATTCAACAAATTTTAGATGTTATAGCGAATACTGTTTCAAGAATCACAAGAGGAAGAGATATACTTGGAAAACACCCGGAGATACAGGAAGAATTCGGCTAGATAAATCATGTTCAGACAGAGATTGTAAGAAGTACACAGGAGCAGATAAAGATTCAAATCATAATTTGGTAGTGATGAAAACTAGGCTGAAGTTTTAAGAGACTAGTCAGAAATAATCAATGCGCAAAGAAGCGGAATACGGAAATACGAAGGAATGAAGACACAGACTTCAAATTCTGTAAGACTACAGTTACTGCGATAAGGAATAGCTCAGTAGGCAGTTCGATTGAAGAAGAATGGATGTCTCTAAACAAGGAAATCAAGGAAGTTGGAGAGAAAAACGTAGATACAAGGAAGGTAACTGCAAAGAAACTACGAGTAACAGAAGAAATACACTATGTGATCAAAAGTATCCGGAGACTCCCAAACACACACGTTTTTCATATTAGGTGCATTGTGCTGCCATCTACTGCCAGGTACTCCATGTCAGCAACCTCAGTAGTCATTGGACGTGAGAGGGCAGAATGGGGCGCTCCGGGGGACTCACGGACTTCGAACGTGGTCAGGTGATTGGGTGCCACTTGTGCCATACGTCTGTACGTCAGATTTCCACACTCCTAAACATCCCTAGGTTCACTGTTTCCGATGTGATAGTGAAGTGGAAACGTGAAGTGACACTTACAGCAGAAAAACGTACAGGCCGACAGTTGAAGAGGGTCGTAATGTGTAATAGGCAGACATCTATCCAGACCATCACACAGGAATTGCGAACTGCATCAGGACCCACTGCAAAAACTATGACAGTTAGGCGGAAGGTGAGAAAACTTTAATTTCATGGTCGAGCGGCTGCTCATAAGCTACCCATCACGTCTCGCTTGATGTAAGGAGCGTAAACATTGGACGATAGAACACTGGAAAAAAGTTGTGTGGCGTGATGAATAACGGTACCCAGTGTTGCAATCCGATGACAGGGTGTGCGTGTGGCGAATGTGCGGTGAACGTCACCTGTGTGTAGTGTCAACAATAAAATTCGGAGGCGCTGATCTTATGGCGTGGTCGTGTTTTTCATGGAGGGGGCTTGCACCCCTTGTTGTTTAACGTGGCACTATCACAACACAGGCCTACATTGATGTTTTAAGCACCTTCTTGCTTCCCACTGTTGAACAGCAATTAGGGGATGGCGATTGCATCTTTCAACACGATCGAACACCTGTTCATAATGCATGACCTGTGGCGGAGTGGTTACACGACAGTAACATCCCTGTAATGGAGTGGCCTGCACAGAGTCCTGACCTGAATCCTATAGAACACCTGTGGGATGTTTTGGAACACCGACTTCGTGCCAGGCCTCACCGACCGACATCGATATCTCTCCTCAGTGCAGCACTCCGTGATGAATGGGCTACCATTCCCCAAGAAACCTTCCAGCACTTGAATGAACGTATGCCTGCAAGATTGGAAGCTGTCATCTAGGCTAAGGGTGGGCCAACACCACATGGAATTCCAGCATTGCCTATGGGGGGGGGGGGGGGGGGGCTCCACGAACTTGTAAGTCATTTTCAGATAGGTGTCTGAAATCTTTTGGTCACATAGTGTACTTTAGTTATCGATGAAACAAGAAAGTTGAATAATGTTAAGGGAAATTCAGAAAGGCAGAACTATAATTCACTTGGGTATGAAGTAAATAGGAAGTGGAGGGAAGCTAAGACGAAATGGTCACATGAAAAATTCGAAGAAATAGAAAAAGAAGTGATTTCCGAAGGACTGACTCAGCATATAGAAAAGTCAAAATAACATTTAGTGAAATTAAAAGCAAGTGCGGTAACATTAACAGTGCAATAGTAATTCCATTGTTAAATGCAGAGGAAAGGGCGGATACATGGAAAGAGTACATTGACGGCCTCTACGAGGGGGTAGCCTTATCTGATGACGCAATAGAAGAAGAAACAGGAGTCGACAGGGAGGAAACAGAGGATCCAAAATTAAAGTCAGAATTTAGAAGAATTTGGATGACTTAAGGTCAAATAAGGCGGAAGGGATAGATAACATTCCATCGGAATCTCTAAAATCACTGGGGGAAGTGGCAACAAAACAAATATTCACGTTGGTGTGTAGAATGTAGGAGAATGGGACTGTTAGACTTTCGGAAAAGTATCATCCATACAGTTTTGAAGTTTGCAAGAGCCGACAAGTGTGGGAATTATCGCATAACCGGCTTAACAGCTCATACATCCAAGTTGCTGATAAGAATAATATGTAGAAGAATGGAAAAGAAAATTGAGGACGTGGTAGATCGAGATCAGCTAGTCTTTAGGAAAGGTAAAGGCACCAGAGGTGCAGTCCTGACGTTGCAGTTAATAATGGAAGCAAGAATGAAGGAAAATCGAGAGAAGTTAATTTTATTTGTCGACCTGGGAAAGTGTTCGATAATTTCAAATGGTGCGAGGTGTTCGAAATTCTGGAAAAATAGGGGTAAGCTAGAGGGAAGGTCGGGTAACGTACAATGTGTACAAGAAGCAAGTGGGAATAAAATGGCTCTGAGCACTATAGGACTTAACATCCGAGGTCATCAGTCCCCCAGACTTAGAACTACTTAAACCTAACTAACCTAAGGACATCACAAGCATCCATTCCCGAGGCAGGAATCGAACTTGCGACCGTAGCAGTAGCGCGGTTCTGGACTGAACCGCCTAGAACCGCTCGGCCACAACGGGCGGCAAGTGGGAACAATAAGACTGGAAAACCAAGAGCGAAGTGCTTGTATTAAAAAGAGTGTAAGACAGGGATGTAGTCTTTCGCCCCTACTATTCAATCTATACGTCGAAGGACCAATTACGGAAATAAAAGAAAGTTACAAGAGTGGGATTAAAATTTAAGGTGAAAGGATATCAACGTTAAGGTTCGCTGATGACACTGCTATTCTCAGTGAAAGTGAAGAACAATTACAGGATCTGTTGAACAGAATTAACAGCCTAATGATTACAGAGGACTGATCAGGAAGTAGATGAAGTTAAGGATTCTGCTACCTACGCAGAAAACTAACCCATGACGGATGAGCAAAGATTACGTAAACGAAAACTAGCATTGGTAAAAAGATCATTTCTGGCCAAGAGAAGTCTACTAGTATCAAACGTATTTGTTCACCTGGGAAAGAAATTTCTGAGAAGCCCATTTGGAGAACAACATTGTGTGGCAGTGAGACATGGACTGCGAGAAAAACGGAACGGAAGAGAATAGAAGCATTTGAGATGTGGTGCTACAGAAAAATGTTGAAAATAAAGTGGACTGATAATGTAAGCAATGAAGAGGTTATCCGCAGAATTGTCGAAGAAAGAAATATATGGAAACAACTGACAAGAAGAAGGAAAATGATGACTGTACACCCGTTAAGATATCAGGGCATAAATCCGATGGTAGTAGAGGGAGCTGCAAAGGGTAAAAACAGTCAAGGAAGACAGAGGATTTGGATACATCCAGCACATAATAGAAGGGGTTGGTTGCAAGTACTACTCTGAGATGAAAAGGTTGGCACAGGAGAGGAATTCGTGGCGGGCTGCATCAAACCAGTTAGAAGATGGATGACTCAGAGAAAAAAGAAAAGAGCGTCACCAATTATGAATGCAGTCTTTCCCCAGTCTGACTCGTCAGCCTCCATCACCAATAGTCCGTCTGTATTAGAACCATTGAGAAATACTTTGCTTCTTTCAAGAGGCAATATGAGACAAGTGAAATACCCTCAGACTTGAAGAATAATGAAATAATTGCATTTGTAAATGATGCAGGTGATGAGAGATGTGAATATTACCCACCCATCTGTTTAATAATTCGTGGTAACATTAATTATTTACAGGGCAATCGAAATCGGGTGGACGCCAACTAGTTAGACTTCCGGTGAAATGCAGAATCACGCGAGTCAATACCGATCTTACGACGTATCCTTCAAAACATACAAATAAAGAATTGCAAAACTACGCTCAATGCATTTATTGAGAAAGTTTTTGACATTGTTAACTGATCTGTACTCATCACAAATCTGAAGGTAGCAGCGATAATATACAGGGAGCCAAATGTTATTTAAGACTTGTACAGAAACCAGATTGCAGTTTAAAAGTTGGACATGAAAAGAAGCAGCAGTTGAGGAAACATTGAGACAGTATTTGGAAGTAGGCTGTTTAGGTTTTTATGTTGGTAACGCCACGTAGTGCTCTGTATGAAAATCGCTGACTGCGCTGTGTTCTGCTAGTGGTTGGTTGGACTCATTGTTGGAATATTCGCTTGTGTAGTGTTGGGCAGTTGGATGTGAATAGCGCGTAGCGTTGGGCAGTTGGAGGTGAGCCACTAGCAGTGCTGGATGTGGGGAGAGAGAGGGCAGAGTTTTGAGAGCTGATGATCTGAACGTGTGTCTATCAAAAAAGGAAATTTGTAAGACTGGATGTCATGAACTGATATATATATATATATATATATATATATATATATATATATATATATATATATATGGCTTTTGAACACTATTAAGGTAAATACACTGTTTGTTCTCTATCAAAATCTTTCATTTGCTAACTATGCCTATCAGTAGTTAGTGCCTTCAGTAGTCAGAATCTTTTATTTAGCTGGATGTAGTGGCGCTCGCTGTATTGCAGTAGTTCGAATAACGAAGAGTTTTGTGAGGTAAGTGATTCATAAAAGGTATAGGTTATTGTTAGTCAGGGCCATTCTTTTGTAGGGATTATTCAAAGTCAGATTGCGTTGCGCTAAAAATGTTGTGTGCCAGTTTAGTGATGATCAGAATAAGTAAAGAGAGAACTGTGTGAGTACGTTCAGCTTTGCTCAGCTGCTTGAAAATCAAATAACGTAAGAGTTTTTCCAGCACTGCCATTCTTTACATACAAAGGAGAAGTTTCATATTGTAACATGACCCCGAAATTATTCAGTCTGTACAATGAGCAAGCAGCAAACAAAAGCAAAGATATATTTGGAAAATCCAGGGAGAAGAACTTAAAACTCTGAGATTTGGTTTGTTATTGGGGCAATAAAATGAGTCAAGATGTGCGGAAGTGGAATGTGAACGTTAAGCAGTTCAGAGAAGAAGACCATGGAAGCTTTTGAAATGTGGTGCTATGGAAGATGCTTAAGATTAGATTAGCACATCCGACAACTGATGAGTAGATACTTAATCAGATTTGCAATAACATGGCTTAAGACCGGAATCGCTTTATAAGGCCCATCCTGCCATATGAAGGAATCGTCAGTGATGCAATGTAGGGGAAGCTCGGCTACGGCTTCAGCGATACAGATGGCCGCACCGTAGGTGCAACCAAAACGGAGAGGCCAGACAAACGTGTGGTTCCTGAAGAGGGGCAGCAGCCTTTTCAGTAGTTGCAGGGGCAACAGTCTGGATGATTGACTGTTCTGACCTTGTAACACTAACGAAAACGGCCTTGCTGTGCTGGTACTGCGAACGGCTGAAAGCAAGGGGAAACTACAGCCGCAATTTTTCCTGAGGGCATGCAGCTTTACTGTATGATTAAATGATGATGGCGTCCTCTTGGGTAAAATATTCCGGAGGTAAAATAGTCCCCCCATTCGGATATCCGGGCGGGGACTACTCAAGAGGACGTCGTTATCAGGAGAAAGAAAACTGGCGTTCTACGGATGGGAGCGTGGAATGTCAGATCCCTTAATCGGGCAGGTAGGTTAGAAAATTTAAAAAGGGAAACGGATAGGTTAAAGGTAGATATAGTGGGAATTAGTGAAGTTCGGTGGCAGGAGGAACAAGTGTTTTGGTCAGGTGAATACAGGGTTATAAATACAAAATCAAATAGGGGTAATGCAGGAGTGGGGTTAATAATGAATAAAAAAATAGGAGTGCTCCTAAGCTACTACCAACAGCATAGTGAACGCATTATTGTGGCCAAGATAGACACGAAGCCCATGCCTACTACAGTAGTACAAGTTTATATGCCAACTAGCTCTGCAGATGATGAAGAAATTGATGAAATGTATGATGAGATAAAAGAAATTATTCAGGTAGTGAAGGGAGACGAAAATTTAATAGTCACAGGTGACTGGAATTCGACAGTAGGAAAAGGGAGAGAAGGAAACGTAGTAGGTGAATATGGATTGGGGGAGAGAAATGAAAGACGAAGCCGTCTGGTAGAATTTCGTACAGAACATAACTTAATGATAGCTAACACTTGGTTCAAGAATCATAAATGAAGGTTGTATACATGGAAGAATCCTGTACATACTAAAAGATATCAGATAGATTATATAATGGTAAGACAGAGATTTAGGAATCAGGTTTTAAATCGTAAGACATTTCCAGGGGCAGATGTGGACTCTGACCACAATCTATTTATTGGTCATGAACTGTAGATTAAAACTGAAGAAACTGCAAAATGGTGGGAATTTAAGGAGATGGGACCTGGACAAACTGACTAAACCAGAGGTTGTACAGAGTTTCAGGGAGAGCATAAGGGAACAATTGACAGGAATGGGGGAAAGAAATACTGTAGAAGGAGAATGGGTAGCTCTGAGGGATGAAGTAGTGAAGGCAGCAGAGGATCAAGTAGGTAAAAAGACGAGGGCTAGTTGAAATCCTTGGGTAACAGAAGAAATATTGAATTTAATTGATGAAAGGAGAAAATATAAAAACGCAGTAAATGAAGCAGGCAAAAGGGAATACAAACGTCTCAAAAATGAGATCGACAGGAAGTGCAAAATGGCTAAGCAGGGATGGCTAGAGGACAAATGTAAGGACGTAGAGCCTTATCTCACCAGCGGTAAGATAGATACTGCCTACAGGAAAATTAAAGAGACCTTTGGAGAGAAGAGAACCACTTGTATGAATATCAAGAGCTCAGATGGAAACCCAGTTCTAAGCAAGGAAGGGAAAGCAGACAGGTGGAAGGAGTATATAGAGGGTCTATACAAGGGCGATGTACTTGAGGACAATATTATGGAAATGGAAGAGGATGTAGTTGAAGATGAAATGGGAGATATGATACTGCGTGAAGAGTCTGACAGAGCACTGAAAGACATGAGTCGAAACAAGGCCCCGGGAGTAGATAACATTCCATTAGAACTACTGACAGCCTTGATAGAGCCAGTCCTGACAAAACTCTACCGTCTGGTGAGCAAGATGTATGAGGCAGGCGAAATACCCTCAGACTTCAATAAGAATGTAATAATTCCAATCCCAAAGAAAGCAGGTGTTGACAGATGTGAAAATTACCGAACTATCAGTTTAATAAGTCACAGCTGCAAAATACTAACGCGAATTCCTTACAGACGAATGGAAAAACTGGTAGAAGCTGACCTCGGCGAAGATCAGTTTGGATTCCGCAGAAATGTTGGAACACGTGAGGCAATACTGACCTTACGACTTATCTTAGAAAATAGATTAAGGAAAGGCAAATCTACATTTCTAACATATGTAGACTTACAGAAAGCTTTTGAAAATGTTGACTGGAATACTCTCATTCAAATTCTGAAGGTGGCGTGGGTAAAATACAGGGAGCGAAAGGCTATTTACAATTTCTACAGAAACCAGATGGCAGTTATAAGAGTCGAGGGGCATGAAAGGGGAGCAGCGGTTGGGAAAGGAATGAGACAGGGGTGTAGCCTGTCCACGATGTTATTCAATCTGTATATTGAGCAAGCAGTAAAGGAAACAAAAGGAAAATTCGGAGTAGGTATTAAAGTCCGTGGAGAAGAAATAAAAATGTTGAGGTTCGCCGATGACATTGTAATTCTGTCAGAGACAGCAAAGGACTTGGGAGAGCAGTTGAATGAAATGGACAGTGTCTTGAACGGAGGATATATGATGAACATCAACAAAAGCAAAACGAGGATAATGGAATGTAGTCGAATTAAGTCGGGTGATGCTGAGGGAATTAGATTAGGAAATGAGACACTTAAAGTAGTAAAGGAGTTTTGCTATTTGGGGAGCAAAATAACTGATGATGGTCGAAGTAGAGAGGATATAAAATGTAGACTGGCAATGGCAAGGAAAGCGTTTCTGAAGAAGAGAAATTTGTTAACATCGAGTATAGATTTAAGTGTCAGGAAGTCGTTCTGAAAGTATTTGTATGGAGCGTAGCCATGTATGGAAGTGAAACATGGACAACAAACAGTTTAGACAAGAAGAGAATAGAAGCTTTCGAAATGTGGTGCTACAGAAGAATGCTTAAGATTAGATGGGTAGATCACATAAGTAATGAAGAGGTATTGAATAGAATTGGGTAGAAGAGGAGTTTGTGGCACAACTTCACAAGAAGAAGGGACCGGTTGGTAGGACATGTTCTGAGGCATCAAGGGATCACAAATTTAGCATTGGAGGGCAGCGTGGAGGGTAAAAATCGTAGAGGGAGACCAAGAGATGAATACACTAGGCAGATTCAGAAGGATGTAGGTTGCAGTAAGTACTAGGAGATGAAGAAGCTTGCACAGAATAGAGTAGCATGGAGAGCTGCATCAAATCACTCTCAGGACTGAAGACAACAACAGCAACAACAATGTTTGTGACTAGAAGAAAAATGCCCTGCTCAAAGAATAGGGGAAATGTGGGGAAAACTGTTTAGAAGCTGAATCTGGAGCCTCGCACTTTAGGGCTCTGATATTTGAATGGTAGGTGAAAATGATCCGAGCTATTTTGAAGCATTTTAAGTACGGTGAACTTGACACCTGCTAAGATGGACCAGTGAAAGCACTAACCAGGAAGTCTACCAAATATTGGTGAAGATAGAACATTAAGGAAAATAATTTAATGAAGACCACGCGAATGGATAGGTCACCAACAGTCTTCTTTGGCTCCAGCGAATTTTTACACCCGATCTTCAAAACTTGCCCATAACTGCCCTTGCCGACAGTACACGAACTCCGCAACTAGCAGCAGACTTTCTTTTGGCCACTCCCTGCAATAAGTTACTAAGCCATATTGCAGGAGTATAGAAACGCTAGGACTTTTACACCCAAGATGTTTTTAAGCTAACGATAATATTTAAGCTCGGCATGAAACATACTTTGATATATGCGATCTGCCCATTTAAACTTTTTCACATCATATAACTTTGTTTTCGTTCTTGTCAGTTTTTAGCATGGAAGCAGAGCCGACACTATTTAGTCGAATGTAACAGCCTGATTGTATTCTTCTCAAGTTATTCAAACAAAGAGTTACCCCAAGAATGAGAACTCTCGCATGTACATTTGTCGTTCTCCAAAGTGTAGAGGACTTGACTTTCCAAATATATGTACGTGCTTTTTTACCTGAAGTGCAGTTTTCAAAATTCGGGTATGAGGATTGGTGGATCCTTTCTTGACGATTTCTGAGTTGCAAAGACAGTGTCCACCAGCCTGCCTGTGCAGATGAATTTCAGAATCTGCTTGTTTCTATGTCGAACTAGTGGCGTGGTAACAACATACTCAAATTTTGCGTCAATTGCTTTTATTTCTCCTGAGCGATTGTCGTTTTGCGGCAACTAATTTACGCAAACCAGTAGAGATATGGTTGGAAGATGGTGACTAGAATGGCTATACCGTACGAACCGTTGCAGCAGAATTGGTTTAGAGAAAACTACGTATAAGGTGAGAAATCGGTGGATGTAGCTTATATCACAAATCAGCAGCTGATATCTCAAAGCAATATTGGAAGCAAATAACTAGAACAAATAGTCGTCTTGGCTGCGAAAGAAATACTGGATGCGACTACATGGCAGTTAGTCACTCATATATAACGTAGGAAATAGAGATTCCATGGAAAATCTTATCGTCAAAATACATTTATGGCTATACATTAGAAGAAGTAACACTACTAGTAGTAGTAGTAGTTGTTGTTGTTGCAGAAGAAGAAGGGAAGATAGATTTAAATAAGAGTTATCCTCTGGAGACTGTTATTGGTTTGCCTCTTCTGCCGACGCAGCCTTGGACTGTTACTACTTGCGGTGAAATGACGTCTGTCTGTGGAAGTGCACATGATTCCGACACGCACGTATACTGCTTGATCTTTGCCCCGTGCCCTTTCCGTTCTTTATTCTGTTTGTGACGAGTGTTTTCTACGTGGGTAATGAAATTCTGTTTAGCATTAGCATAAATGACTGCGAAAAATTGATAAATATATGGTACCTTATATGTCTGCTCTAGGTGCCAATTAAAAAAAAAAAAAATTACCCAACTGGTAACCGTACTTTACAACTGAAAAAAAGGTTGCCTTGGTTATTGCATGACAACAGACGAGAGAAAGCGACAATACAAAAGAATGGAAGAAGAGTGCGAACACCTCTGGCTGATTATTGCTAAATGAAACGACTTTTATTTACACAGAGTAAATATTATTTAAACCGAGTTGCTCTGGAATTTTGTACGGGACCCAAAAACAAATATTTTTCTCTAATGCCATATTTTTCTGTCAGGGTTTCTTAAACCTGTAGAAGAAGTTTTCTCCGGAGGAAAATTAAGTAAACCAAACTAACCCTGGGAGAGTGTACGATAAAATGAAAACTCACTTATGTACTTTCGTATGGGGAAACATTTTATGGAGAAATGAAGTGTTACTTACGATAGACATGAAGTGATACAAAGGGACGTCAACACTAACGTGCCACAATTACTTCAGTTACAGGAGAGGTCCAAAAATGCCTCCGTTGACTTGTAAACGAAGGTTTCGTTGGCGGAACATCTTCTGTCTGTCAAAGACTGGAGGAGGTCCTTAATTAATCTCCTTAACTTACGTTGATGCTGCCATTATCTGGACAACCAGATCCTTTTGTGATTGAACAGCGGTTTTGTAAGCGAAATTGTACATTTGTTTCTAAGCCAAAAAGGTCCAGGGTAGGTCATGATACAGTATCGCCCCTGCCAGTCCATTTTTCTGGAAAGTATCGGTTCCAGAATTGGCGCACAGGACGACTGAAATGTGCAGTCGTCCCTTCATGTTGGAACCACATGCACTGTCTTACAATGAGCGGCAAGTCATCCAGGAATTCTGTCAATGCTCTAGAGGGGAAATTGTAATAATGACTGCCATTTAATGGCCAAGGTAGGAGATATGGTCCAATTAAACAGTCACCAACAGCACCTGCCCACACATTCACGCAGAAGCGAGCTTGATGAGCATGAGTAAACATTGCAGGTGGATTAAACTCAATCCAAACACGTGAATTGTGGAGCAACAGACTCCATCGATAAATAGTAGGATAATGCTGCACATGTCGTATCCCTTACGAAAGAATTACAGCATTTAGTAGGGTAACTTAAATTACACAAGTTATTTTGCATACAGTGAATCTTTATTTTTTAAGCTATCAGCCACCTTCCACATAAATACAAAAATCTTTTCACAGAATGAGTTTTTAATTTTTTTCAAATCCGCACAATTAAGTCGCCTGGTTTCCTAATTCGTATCCCCGTAGCCTAAGTCGTACTCACGTCAGCGACGATATAATAAATCCATCGAATAATGAAACAAAATGTCACAATAACAAATACAAACTAACTTTACCTCCACAGTTACACATGGTGGAATTACGCATAGCAAACGAAATATAAATTCTTAACAAATTCGTTGAAATGATATATGGAAAATCAGTTGTTTTAAACAGAGATATCACAGAAATATTCATCAGGTTACCCTCCATTCAGAGGCTGTTGCACGCAGCGATCGTTATTTTTGATTTGTAAATAATAGATTTCAGCTATCAGTCGTCCTTTGGAATTTTTATTGGCAGATATAGATTTCGGCTAGTAACTAGCCATTCTCAATGCTAAGAATATAACAGGTACATAGATGATGTCATAAAAAATTGCGATTAATGGCTTAACTCATATGGTTTATACATTACATACCACTATCATTTTTGGTCAATACATGTAATGCATAATAATAATAGCGGACTCACAAGAAGTGAACATGGAAATTTTATTACTTGATGATAAATACGAAATAACTCGGACGACAATGTAATAATTTTACTTATATTCCATTTTATGTAAATGAATGTGTAGTAGTTTACTTCCTTTGAGGTTTATATGTAGTTCACATAGATGCTGCCATGTAACCAACCGATGTGTTCTCCACACAGTCCGCCTTCCGCAAACATTAGTATTCAATGAACTGTGGACAACGCCCGACCAATAGGCATTACATGCATTGACCGAAAATGATAGTGGTATGTAATGTATAAACCTTACGAGTTAAGCCATTAATTGCAACGTTTTTATGACATCATCTAACTATGTACCTCTTATATTCTTAGCATTGAGAATGGCTAGTTTCTAGCTAAAATCTAGATCTGCCAATAAAAATTCCAAAGGACGACTGATAGCTGAAATCTATTATTTAGAAATCAACAGAAATATTTATTAATTTTGCGTGGGATTAGCCGAGCGGTCTAAGGCGCTGCAGTCATGGACTGTGCGGCTGGTCCCGGTGGAGGTTCGAGTCCTCCCTCGGGCATGGGTGTCTGTGTTTGTCCTTAGGATAATTTAGGTTAAGTAGTGTGTAAGCTTAGGGACTGATGACATTAGCAGTTAAGTTCCATAAGATTTCACACACATTTGAAGATTTTATTTATTAATTTTACTTTCCAAACCAGCACATAGATCATGTACCCAAACTTTACGTTTCATATACTGAATAATAACTTTTTATATCAAATTGATATACTAATTAATTAAATCGATCAGTTAAACCAATCCTCCCCCTCCCTTTAACCTACTGTTTGCTAAGTAGTTCATGACTTACTGGAAATACATATTGTAATGCTCATTGATTTATGACACATTGGGGATAATCTATCCTTCCGAGGAACCCCACCCTATCCTCGTCCCCCATCTCCTCCCCAAAAAATGTGGCACTTCTTTAGTTCTGAGCCACTTTTCGCCCTTCTAGGAAATCCCCGGGCCCTTCCCTCACCCATTTGGAAGCTGGTGGGAAAAAGACACAGTCTATGCTGGATAGAAAAGATCTCACGACACAAAATTCAAATAGGTGTCAATAATATATTGCTGCATAGTATTTACTTAATCAGTTTGCGTGAGACAAGATTCCCCCTTCTACATCTACATCTACATCTATACTCCGCGAGCCACCTTACGGTGTGTGGCGGAGGGTACTTATTGTACCACTATCTGATCCCCCCTTCCCTGTTCCATTCACGAATTGTGCGTGGGAAGAACGACTGCTTGTAAGTCTCCGTATTTGCTCTAATTTCTCGGATCTTTTCGTTGTGATCATTACGCGAGATATATGTGGGCGGTAGTAATATGTTGCCCATCTCTTCCCGGAATGTGCTCTCTCGTAATTTCGATAATAAACCTCTCCGTATTGCGTAACGCCTTTCTTGAAGTGTCCGCCACTGGAGCTTGTTCAGCATCTCCGTAACGCTCTCGCGCTGACTAAATGTCCCCATGACGAATCGCGCTGCTTTTCGCTGGATCATGTCTATCTCTTCTATTAATCCAACCTGGTAAGGGTCCCATACTGATGAGCAATACTCAAGAATCGGACGAACAAGCGTTTTGTAAGCTACTTCTTTCGTCGATGAGTCACATTTTCTTAGAATTCTTCCTATGAATCTCAACCTGGCGCCTGCTTTTCCCACTATTTGTTTTATGTGATCATTCCACTTCAGATCACTCCGGATAGTAACTCCTAAGTATTTTACGGTCGTTACCGCTTCCAATGATTTACCACCTATGGCATAATCGTACTGGAATGGATTTCTGCCCCTATGTATGCGCATTGTATTACATTTATCTACGTTTAGGGAAAGCTGCCAGCTGTCGCACCATGCATTAATCCTCTGCAGGTCTTCCTGGAGTACGTACGAGTCTTCTGATGTTGCTACTTTCTTGTAGACAACCGTGTCATCTGCAAATAGCCTCACGGAGCTACCGATGTTGTCAACTAAGTCATTTATGTATATTGTAAACAATAAAGGTCCTATCACGCTTCCTTGCGGTACTCCCGAAATTACCTCTACATCTGCAGATTTTGAACCGTTAAGAATGACATGTTGTGTTCTTTCTCCTAGGAAATCCTGAATCCAATCACAAACTTGGTCCGATATTCCGTAAGCTCGTATTTTTTTCACTAAACGTAAGTGCGGAACCGTATCAAATGCCTTCCTGAAGTCCAGGAATACGGCATCAATCTGCTCGCCAGTGTCTACGGCACTGTGAATTTCTTGGGCAAATAGGGCGAGCTGAGTTTCACATGATCTCTGTTTGCGGAATCCATGTTGGTTATGATGAAGGAGATTTGTATTATCTAAGAACGTCATAATACGAGAACACAAAACATGTTCCATTATTCTACAACAGATTGACGTAAGCGAAATAGGCCTATAATTATTCGCATCTGATTTATGACCCTTCTTGAAAATGGGAACGACCTGCGCTTTCTTCCAGTCGCTAGGTACTTTACGTTCTTCCAGCGATCTACGATAAATTGCTGATAGAAAGGGGGCAAGTTCTTTAGCATAATCACTGTAGAATCTTAAGGGTATCTCGTCTGGTCCGGATGCTTTTCCGCTACTAAGTGATAGCAGTTGTTTTTCAATTCCGATATCGTTTATTTCAATATTTTCCATTTTGGCGTCCGTGCGACGGCTGAAGTCAGGGACCGTGTTACGATTTTCCGCAGTGAAACAGTTTCGGAACACTGAATTCAGTATTTCTGCCTTTCTTCGGTCGTCCTCTGTTTCGGTGCCATCGTGGTCAACGAGTGACTGAATAGGGGATTTAGATCCGCTTACCGATTTTACATATGACCAAAACTTTTTAGGGTTCTTGTTTAGATTGTTTGCCAATGTTTTATGTTCGAATTCGTTGAATGCTTCTCTCATTGCTCTCTTTACGCTCTTTTTCGCTTCGTTCAGCTTTTCCTTATCAGCTATGATTCGACTACTCTTAAACCTATGATGAAGCTTTCTTTGTTTCCGTAGTACCTTTCGTACATGATTGTTATACCACGGTGGATCTTTCCCCTCGCTTTGGACCTTAGTCGGTACGAACTTATCTAAGGCGTACTGGACGATGTTTCTGAATTTTTTCCACTTTTGTTCCACATCCTCTTCCTCAGAAATGAACGTTTGATGGTGGTCACTCAGATATTCTGCGATTTGTGCCCTATCACTCTTGTTAAGCAAATATATTTTCCTTCCTTTCTTGGCATTTCTTATTACAGTATTTTAAACATAGCTGCGCTGCAGCAATGGTTCCACGTAAATCAGACTAAGAACAGCCGACCAATTGCAAAGGATAAAGTAATCTTTACCTAGGTTTCAATAGATATAAATCTATCTTCTTCAGAAGACACCTGGGGACAATGAACATCGTAATATATATTAAGGTATGAAACATGAGTCAAGAATAAAGTTTGACATATATTAGGAAAATATTGTATTACAAGATGTGAGAAAGATTCTTGGTACTTACAATATTATAACGGCATGAAGTGATATGTCCTTATCGTTTAGGCAAACATCTGCATAGTTACATTAATCATATAAAATATAGCCCTGACACCAGGGTTTGTCAAACAAATAAAATAGGTACATAGAAGTTGCAGAGCGCCTAAGCGACTGAGTAAAATCGGCCAGCGTAGTAGCACAGCGGCCAGGGCAGGTGGCGCTCATGTCGCGAACTATGTGCCGATAGGCGTACTGAAGTAACATTTGAAACATCAATTTTAAATGCGTTCTTAAACAGAGTGATAATAAATAAATTGGCAAGCATTTGACACTCCCGTTATGACATTGTGGGAGGTATAGGAACAATAACGTAGATACATACATCAAAAAGACAGGTGGCGCTTCCGCCGTGAGTTACATGCAGTGGTCTATATAGCCAAAATATAAAGTTATATTACCATATAACTTTATATTTTAGCTATATAGACCACTGCATGTAACTCACGGCGGAAGCGCCACCTGTCTTTTTGATGTATGTATCTACGTTATTGTTCCTATACCTCCCACAATGTCATAACGGGAGTGTCAAATGCTTGCCAATTTATTTATTATCACTCTGTTTAAGAACGCATTTAAAATTGATGTTTCAAATGTTACTTCAGTACGCCTATCGGCACATAGTTCGCGACATGAGCGCCACCTGCCCTGGCCGCTGTGCTACTACGCTGGCCGATTTTACTCAGTCGCTTAGGCGCTCTGCAACTTCTATGTACCTATTTTATTTGTTTGACAAACCCTGGTGTCAGGGCTATATTTTATATGATTAATGTAACTATGCAGATGTTTGCCTAAACGATAAGGACATATCACTTCATGCCGTTATAATATTGTAAGTACCAAGAATCTTTCTCACATCTTGTAATACAATATTTTCCTAATATATGTCAAACTTTATTCTTGACTCATGTTTCATACCTTAATATATATTACGATGTTCATTGTCCCCAGGTGTCTTCTGAAGAAGATAGAGTTATATCTATTGAAACCTAGGTAAAGATTACTTTATCCTTTGCAATTGGTCGGCTGTTCTTAGTCTGATTTCTTATTACACTTGTAGTCATTGATGCAACCACTGACTTATGATCACTGATACCCTCTTCTACATTCACGGAGTCGAAAAGTTCCGGTCTATTTGTTGCTATGAGGTCTAAAACGTTAGCTTCACGAGTTGGTTCTCTAACTATCTGCTCGAAGTAATTCTCGGACAAGGCAGTCAGGATAATGTCACAAGCGTCTCTGTCCCTGGCTCCAGTTCTGATTGTGTGACTATCCCATTCTATACCTGGTAGATTGAAGTCTCCCCCTATTACAATAGTATGATCACGAAACTTCTTCTCGACGTTCTGCAGGTTCTCTCTGAGGCGCTCAACTACTACGGTTGCTGATGCAGGTGGTCTATAGAAGCATCCGACTATCATATCTGACCCACCTTTGATACTTAACTTAACCCAGATTATTTCACATTCGCATTCGCTAATAACTTCACTGGATATTATTGAATTCTTTACTGCTATAAATACTCCTCCACCATTGGCGTTTATCCTATCCTTGCGGTATATATTCCATTCTGTGTCTAGGATTTCGTTACTGTTCACTTCCGGTTTTAACCAACTTTCCGTTCCTAATACTATATGCGCACTATTTCCTTCAATAAGAGATACTAATTCAGGAACCTTGCCCTGGATACTCCTGCAGTTTACCAATATTACGTTGACTTTTCCTGTTTTTGGTCTCTGAGGACGGACGTTCTTTATCAACGATGATAATGTCCTCTCTGGTAAGCCGTCAGGTATTTTATCGTTTCGCCCAAGGGGGGGTCCCTCTAACCTAAAAAACCCCCGTGTGCACGCCACACGTACTCTGCTACCCTAGTAGCTGCTTCCGGTGTGTAGTGCACGCCTGATCTGTCTAGGGGGGCCCTACAGTTCTCCACCCAATAACGGAGGTCGATGAATTTGCAACCATTATAGTCGCAGAGTCGTCTGAGCCTCTGGTTTAGACCCTCCACACGGCTCCAAACCAGAGGACCGCGATCGACTCTGGGCACTATGCTGCAGATATTAAGCTCAGCTTGCACTCCGCGTGCGATGCTGGTTGTCTTCACCAAATCAGCCAGCCGCCGGAAGGAACCAAGGATGGCCTCAGAACCCAAGCGGCAGGCGTCATTCGTTCCGACATGTGCTACTATCTGCAGCCGGTCACACCCAGTGCGTTCAATAGCTGCCGGAAGGGCCTCCTCCACATTACGGACGAGACCCCCCGGCAAGCACACCGAGTGCACACTGGCATTCTTCCCCGACCTACCCGCTATTTTCCTAAGGGGCTCCATAACCCGCCTAACGTTGGAGCTCCCTATAACTAATAGGCCCGCCCTCTGTGACTGTCGGGACCTTGCCGGAGAATCGGCCACTGGCCCAACAGGCGAGGCATCCTGTGGTGGCTCGGAAACGATGTCATCACCACTAGGAAGCACCCCGTACCTGTTGGAAAGGGGTAAGGCAGCTGCCACGCGGCCAGATCCCACCTTCGCCTTTCGGCCAGGCACGCGCGAGCCCACCACTGTCCGCCATTCACCCTGGAGTGATGGCTGACCGGTAAGATGCTCACTGCCGGAAGACGCAGCGACATCAGGGGTTCCATGCGATTCCAAGGCCACCGAAGTAGGCATAGGTCTCACCACAGTTGCCCCAACGCCACTACGAGCCGACGCCTGCGCCTCGAGCTCGATGAGCCTAACAGACAAAGCCTCCACCTGCCCCCGAAGAGTGGCCAATTCTCCTTGCGTCCGCTCACAACAACCACAGTCCCTACACATGACTATGTTTACCCTACAAGCGAACGGTGGGAAATAGCACAATTGTGGTACATCCGCTCTTATGATGCCACCTCTCATCCTATTGGTGGGTAGTGGTGCAGTTAGGTTGAGAGGTTACATGCCCTCTTTTACATGTCTCCTCTTATTTTCATCAATTTTATTAATGTTATATGTCATTGCACGGTAGTAACAGACCGAATAAGGTTATTGTAATGAGAGCATACATGTTGGGCTACTTCCCTGGGTGGCCTGTGCGAGGCAAGGATCGGAGGACGCGGCTCACGGCATTTCCGGTTGGGGTGTGCACTTCCCTGAATTTTTAGGGGTTCAATAGTCTTAAGTGCCTGGCGGAACGACTGACGTCGGTCGAGTTTCGCCTATTGTATGCACGGCGAAACGACTTGCGAAACGTCTGAGTGTCGCTGCAGTTTATGCGTTTACCGTTCCAGCGCGTCCGGAACGAATATTCCTGGCATTGACTGACTGTATCGTCCTCTTGATTCTGAGAATACTTGTGAACCGTGCCCTGCTGGGTGCGACTGTCTGGCGCGAGATGGCCGGTGGTCTAGTCAGGTTGTTTTCGTAGCCGGTCAAATGGCAGGTTCAGTGCCCTCAGCTGAATAGCAGAGGCATGATTGGTCAACTTAAACTGAGGCTAGTTGACGTCATAAAGCCCTGCTCGAAATTAGAGGGAACAGTCGTTATTGGCGCGAATGATGTTCCGTGACAGTGTGGGGGAATTTTGGAATCAGCACTGAATGCTGATTCGCAGTTTTGGAGGAGAGTAGGGAGTTGAGCAATACTGGCTTCGCTGCTTGCATCGCATCACAGAGGGGGTTCGGGATCTGATCTTCCTCGGAGTAGGACGGTCTTGCGACTTAGTCGCTCGTTTTCGGAAGAACTTAGAATTCTCGGACAGCATTCGCGGCCAGGGATTGACACAGAGTTGCTGCACGGCAGAAGTCGGCGCCTACGTCATCAGGAGGCCGCCTGACGACGACGTGCTGCAGATTTCAGTACTGGTACAATATTTTGTGGCTCCGGCATTGTAGGACCTTATCAATTTTATACTAAATCCCTCAGCACCACACGCGCTCACTTTGCTACAAGTCCACCTTGCTTGTTTCTCCATGTGATCCCATTTGAGCTCTCACTACTAATTGCGATACTCCTATATAGTCGGGAGATTAATCTTTGATTCATTAGGACCTCCAATCATTATCGTCAGTCTATTGAATCACAGAGAAAAGGATCCCCTTGTTCTCGATCCAACTCTTATCCTCATAATATTTCAGTATGCCCTATCCTTTAACCTACCGTACTGTTTGTGTCGATAATCATGTGCATTTATGTTCTGATGTATAATAAATCTCATTTTAATATTTAATCCGCATATCATTTCGTAGATATACGCAGAATCCTATTTCCTTTTGTTTATTATGGTAAAGTTATCTTTTTTTCTGAGTAGATTACGATTTTTATTAAATTATTGTGAGTGTGCACTCCTTATTTTACCAACTAGCAGGAGTCACCATCATTTTATTCCGTTACCGTTGTGCACATAATTAATTAGCTGGTAGATAAGGAGGGGGTCGAATGCATGTCTCGTTCTCCTACAGAATACGTCTGAATTAAAGAGGTGCAAACTCTTCTCCACCCCGGCACCTCGCAAGGTCAAAATCCTTACGGCATCGATCCCACAACTCATCAGTTCCATGGACATACAGAGGCACCTTTCATTGATTGCTTGTATATGTGACAAGAAATGTCTCAAGAAACTGACTGACTGTATGGAACATTGTAATTTGCGGGAAAAATTTGCATGTCAAAATGGCGCTGTCTAAAACGAGAGAGGCAGCTGTGGTGCACCACGGACCGCAGACGACAAGTGTGAACGACGGCTGCGGAGACGTGTACGGACCAATAGACGTTCAACTAGTAAGCAACTGACCGCCCAGATGATGCAAGGGGATCCCAACAGTTTCTCCTCAACGACCGTTCAGCGAACGCTGTTGTGTATTGGTCTCTGCAGCGGATGCCTGTACATGCATCCATGCTGACTGCTGTTCATCGACAACAAAGACTGGAATTTGCACGCCAATACCGCAATTGGACGTCCACAAAGTGGTGACAGGTTGCCTTTTCAGATGAATCACGTTTTGTGCTCCATCGAACTGACGGCCTTTGGCATATAAGCTAAACTTGAGCAACAGATGTTTCCATCTATCCCTGGTGACCACGTCCATGCTACATGCAGTTTCTTTTTTCGACAGCACAATGGCAACTACGAACAGGACAATGCAACGCGTCACACTGCTTGCAGCGTACTTGTGTGGTTCGATGAGCACGAGAATTTCACCGTTCTCCCCTGGCTGCGAAACTCCCCGGATTGAAACCCAATCGAGAATCTGTAGAGCCACCTCGATCGGGCTGTTCACGACACGGATCCTGAGCTGTGAAACCTAGCGCAGCTGGCCGCCGCACTTGGCTCTACAACCCTGTTGGTATCTTCCAGAACCTCGCCAACTCTCTTCCTGCACGTCCACGCTGCAAAGGTGGTTATTCAGTCCTTGGACAGGTGGTCACAGTAACGTGACCGAACAGTGCATTTTACGGTTTTTACTGTTTTCAGTGATTTGTCATCTGCAATGTGAGTCTTTGCACCTATTTACGTCTCGTCAGCTGTCAGACACTGCACCTAGAGTCAATTTTTTGCAGGTTTATGGCATTCCACTGCATTTTTCTGGTTCAAATGGCTCTGAGCACTATGGGACTCAACATCTGTGGTCATCAGTCCCCTAGAACTTAGAACTACTTAAACGTAACTAACCTAAGGGCATCACACACATCCGTGCCCGAGGCAGGATTCGAACCTGCGACCGTAGCGGTCGCGCGGTTTCGAACTGAAGCGCCTAGAACCGCTCGGCCACACTGGCTGGCGGACTTTTCTGACTTTGCAGCTTTCCTACATACAAGAGCCCCCATAAACAAATAGCATCACAAGGCTTCCGATGTTTTCCGCGACGTCTTTTATATACAGGGCGCTTTAGGAGGAAAAGTAAATTATGTTAGGAGCTAGCAATAGAGACTAATTCGAATCAAACTTTCCATATTATGCGTGAACAGTTGGGTACAGAAATACAGCTATCAGAATGTAGCACAAACAAATACCCGCAGTAGGTGTTAAGTAAAGGCATATAACGAAGTTCAAAGTTGATTTTCATAAATTCCACCACGAACAGCTCTTCTGATATCGTTTTCACGTATTTTATTGGAACATCACTGTTCATAATCCAAACGATCAAATCGTTCTTGTATTTATCTTTTCTTAATAGACTTCCCCTTTTCCTGTCCCCACAGGCAAAAATCGAAGGTAACGTCTGGGCTCCTTGGTGACCAATAAACGTGACAAATATCTGCCTGTTTATTTTCCGGGGAGTGTTAGGTTTAGGTAGTGTGTCATCTAGTGACTAGAACATACTCATCCTTGTAGCCGATGCTGCAAGCTCGTTTTCACGAAAGCCTAGAAAACAGGATTCTCTAAGGGAGTAAGGTAACACAACAAGTCCAGTCAGCTGAATATCACACCGCACAACACACTTAGAGAGAAGCTTTCTTGAGAATTTCACCTCAAAGGCATAGGAGTTCTGTCGTACCCACAATGCGAGTCAAGAGTGTTATTGGCACCATCATTAATAAAAGTGGCTTCATCTTTAAACAGGATTTTTGGTATTACCCAGAGATTTGCAATTAGACAGCGACAAAATTCCAGCCATGAATCTTCATCTCCTTCTCGAAGGTGTTGAATCTGCTGTAAATGACAAGAAGAGGTGCCATGCACAAGTAATTTCCGTCATATTCTTACATGTGGAGGGAACACCGATCCGTGTAGAAATTCTGTGTGTGCTGGTTGAAGAACTACGTTCTACCAACTGAATAATCGATCCGTCCATGGTGCCCAAATGCCGAGCGCGAAAATGCGATTTTTCAGGAGGTCATATCTCGGGTTCTATTGATCACCGAGATAGGGCGTCAAAAGTTTTGGATAGCATTTGGCCGAGTAACCATTTGTATATCTATCGGAAAAAACGGGCTGGCAGTAGGCATACTACATTACAAAGTCAAAATTTAAACGTTACACACTTCCTCCAGCCCAGAAAATTGAGCAGATTGGTTGGTTCTTTTGCATTAGGTGTGGTATAGTGTGCACCTTAACCGGTTTACAAAAACAGCATTTGCTCATGGGCACTTCCTGAGAAAACCCAAAGAAAACATTAATTCTGGATATGAAAAGTACCAATTGTGGGAATGGCCACTACTGTTACTTCTGTTCTTGGCTGATTGTCAAAACTCTGACCATATATTCTTAAGCTGATATTCTCAGGAAACTTCGAAACTTTTCTCGACATCGTTATCCGTTACCGAGATTCAGAGGTTCAAAGTTACTGGACTTAAGCAGAAAACCGCTAAAACTGGTTTTTAGATGATTTTGCACCTCTGGTCCCAGTTATCTAAAAATCTAATCACACGAATGGCTCAGATTTTAACAGTACATTTCTTAAAGTTCTTCTAGAAACGCTATTTTCTTTTTTAAGAAAATCTGTACTCGTTATCAGGATACAATCGACAAACTTTGATTTTTGGGTGCCAAAAGCACCAATTGTGGGGATGGCCACTTCTGTAATTTATATTCATGCAAAATCGTCGAAAATTATAGCATATGTTCTTAATACGATGTTTTCGGTTTTTTTCCATATCATTGTCTGTTACCGAGATCCAGAGGTTCATATTTATTATCGTGGCTATGCCCGTAAATTGTGCACGTAATATCCGGTCTGATGCGTAAATGTAGTTTTAACTCACGTAGTGAACATACGCCAAGGGTTCTAGGGTTATCGTGAGAGGTTCTGAGATCATCAAACTATTTTTTCCACAAATAAAACTTTATGGTGTGCTGCCTCCGTATAATGAGCAATTCACGCCTGTAAAAATGTGCCAAAAGTGGTACTGCAGTGGCAAAAAATGGTGTAAAGGGTCTTAACATATCTGAAAAGACCTTAAAATGGCTACCAACAATTATGTGAAGCTGGTAAGACACCAAATTCGGTAAAATATTTCTAATAACATTCTTACTCTTTTAAGATATAAGTCAAAATCCGGGCCTTCCGATAAAATGCGATCGATGAGCAAACTATACAGGAAAAATGTAAATCTAATGACTTTGTGTTAACCCTATATTTTGTGTAGTTATCTGTTGCTTACATGTGTCAAAGTTATATAAATGTGTCGAAGTACGGAAATCAACTATCAACTGACCTATAGAATTTGTTTCGTATAAACAGCAAATCCTGATGTACCAGGAAGAAGAAGGGAACCAACGGAAAAATGCCCCTATCGGTGAAGAGGAAAGACGAATATGCCCCTCTTTAGAAGACTGCTACCGTAAAATGGATAACCAGCTGCGTCATCCTCAGTCAGCGGGACCAATCAAAAATTTTGGCATAGGAAAGTATTCGAGCTTTTTTGTGCTGAAAAAAAGGAGCAGGGAGACAGTGACGGTGGAAGAGAGGGGATACAGTGCCAGTGAAAGAGAAAGAAAGTGAGACAGTGAAGGTGGGAGAGAGAAAGTTGCAGCGAACGAGAAACAGAAATGGGTGAACACAATACTAGTAGGAGCCAAAGAGAGAGAAGATACTGATGCTCAGTGAAAGACACTGGCAATAAAAGAGAAACATCGATGGATGGAAATAGAAACAGTGAGAACAAAACAAAAGCAACAGTGGAAATTAAAAAGATACAAATGAGTGGACATCATAACGAAACACGAAATTTTAAACACGTGTGTATAGAACATAGTGTAACTTGCAGCCCTCTCCCCACACCAAGTTGAAATGCTGAGGTGTGGTGGAGACAGTGGCAGTAGGAAAAGACAAAAGGAGGCAACGTAAGTGAAAATGAGGAGACAGTGGCAGTGGGATATGGTGAAAATCAACGGGAGAAAAAGAAGATAGTGGGACAGAGACATATACAGACAGTACCAGTGAAAAGGAGATGCTGAGTATGAAGGCTTCATTACAAAGAGAGACTAGGTAAACGGATTTAGAACGTTCTGCGTTAAAAGAGAGCGAATATGTTCCTATGAGGACTGAGGCAGCTGGTTCCCCACATTTGTCAGAGTCTTCTAAAGGAGAACAGATCTCCTTGTAATATTACCCTCCCACACATCACCATTAAAGTTCTCATTTTTTGCACAAATTTTGAAAACTTAGAGAGGAGTAAGATTACAAAAGAAGAATTTTTTTACTTATCTTCATTATCTCGTAGTTATTTTTGTTGTTGCTGGCTCAAAATATTGTTATGTCCAAGAGTACATTCTTGCTGCTGAGAATTTTGATTTAAGGTTGCGCGTTTTTGAAGACGAAATAACTGATGAATAGTTGCCTGTTGCTATGAATATCTTTTCATTTTATCCCATTCTTCTAAATCACAGTGACTTTATAATTTCCACATTCCAAAAACCAATAATTTCATTGTTGGTGACATAAAAATGTCTTCTTCCATCTGAGACATGCCCAGTACTAATCACATTCTGCAGTACTCACAATTTCCAAATTGTTTACCAAGCAAAAGAGTTTACAAATTTTCTCAGCAGAAGAAGAATCTTCACCAAATTATATCATTATTTCATAAATAAATCCCGAAACAAATTTAATAATTAGCGTTTGATTGCGCAATAATAATATGAATTTTAAGTTTGCCAGAAATTTTGTAATTTAAACTATTCTTAAAAGAAGAGTAATTTTAACTGTTGGTACATATAGATTGTAACACATTAATTTATTTTTTATAAATTCTATCCTGAAACACAATACATTGCATACAAAATCATATGAATTGTTTTAGTGAAACGGCTAAGATAATTTTAACCTGTGCAAGAATCGATAGTATACATAGTGTCGGTTATTTCTAAAAAACAAAAGGGTAACGTTAGAGGAGGTTGATTCATTATATCCTCTTCTATGCCCTGACAGTAGCATTTTTCCGCTGGTGACTTTTATTTCATCTAGACTCCGTACATTTCAGCGTTCAGCTGAAATATGACTGGTGCATACCAAAACTGTCTCACGCAGTTGAGTGAAAACATGAGTAAATACTTATGAATCTGGTACTCTGGCGTTAGGAAATCGTCTACCCGATAATCTCTGTAGTATTCTGTGCAAGCAGCAGGAGCAGCGTTTCCGTTACAAAACCTGCACGTAAAAATCATGTCTGCATAGTCATCATTTGTAAACATGTATGGCACGCTTCATTTTCAAAACAAAAATGACAATCGATAGAAAGTGCTATTACAACTGGCTTATCAACATGGGAAATGAAAATTTCTCTTTGTAACAAGCTGTATCTCAGTGTTTTGTTATCTTCTGTCCGAAAACTGGTCTCATGTAACTCTAACCTGCACAAGCCTGTTCATCCCTGAATGACTATTACAACCAACATCCATCTGAACCAGCTTATTGCATTCATCCCTTGATCTCACTCTACAATTTCTACCCCTCCACACTTCTCTCCATTATCGAACTGATTATTCCTTAATGCCTCAGGACGTGTCTATCAACTGACCGCTTCTTTTGGTAAACCTGCACCATAAATTTTTTTCCTCGATTTAGTTTGATAGGTGTCATGTATAATTTTGGTATCTGAATCGACTGTGAGCGAGTAGCGATGTAGTAAAGCTGTATCGCAGAAGTTAGGTTATTATCGCTAATGTGCTCGAGGGCGCAGTGGGTCAGATAATGTTAAGCTTTGTTAGAGTGAGGAAGAAATGTCTATGTTATGTTTTAAATATAAAGTCTTAATTTTTCAATGTGTTCAATGAACATGGTTATATCCAGATTGTGACGGAAACTGATTTGTGAAGGAGGAAGCCTAGTCGAATGTCAAAGTAAATGCTATAATGAGTTACTTTTTTTTCACTGTTGCTGTGCCATCGGACTAGCTTGGTTATTGTACCTACGTATTGAGAGTTGCTAGATTTGAGTGACATGAAAGTGTATTGTTTGGATGTTAAGACGCTCATTAAATTTAAAATCAGTCATGAGCACTTTTTCACAGTACACAAAAATGTTAGTGTTGTCATTTATGCACATATTTCATTTTTTTACCAACGTTTGTCTTACAATTTTTAATTGATCGTGGAACCAAGAGTGTTCGGAAAAAACTTCGATTTGCAACGTACCAGATAACTCATTGCACCACTCGAGTGTCTCTGTGTAGATACAGTAATTTGCAGCTTTAGCATAGCGGCGTGCAAAACAGAGCAGTACTGCAACGTCTTATCTAGATTTGCGCAGAATAGAGGTAAGTGCTACATATTTTGATTTTTTATTAAATCAGGACCAACTTATGTATTTCAGAGACAGTTAGATTTTCTGTGTTTGGGATCTGCGGTCAGTTATGCAAAACTAATTATCGTAGGTTTTACGTCAAAGTTCATTATTCAGGCAGTTTATACTGTTCCAAAGTTCTTGCAGCCAGGTTGCTAACTTTTATAGTATGAAAGACTTCTCTTTTCATTACGTCAATTAATTATTATTAGAATACAGCTTTGCCTTCACATTATGACAGCGCAAGTTTCATTGCAACAATTCACTTATTATTACACCTCAGATCTTACAATCAGAAACAGTGTGGCAATCAAATGTTTATTATTTAAAGAGAATTTCACTCTTATTTTTATTATTTAAAGAGAACTTTCAATTTCTGTGCCTCCACGTTAGTTACTCGATCTGTTACTAGATCTCCCCATCTAATATTTAGCAATCTTCTGAAGCAACACATTTCAAAAATTTCTAATCTCCTCTTGTCTGAACATCCTAACACACAAATGTATACACTGTCGGGAAAAAATTGCAATACCAAAAATAATTAATATAGAGTAATGAAATTTCGGGAATACATTTGTCTAGAGAACATATTTAGGTGATTAACATGGCAAGATCTTAGGTTAACGTAAACATGAGAAAATCCGCTGAAAATATGAAATGCTGGTACATTAATAACCACTACAGTGAAGAATGAAAACATATAAATGTGGATGCATTGTAACGTTCAGGTGCCGGATGTCAATTTTTGGAGAGGAGTTCTATGTCTGTTGCACTTGGTCGGCCAATACAGGGACGGTTGATGCTGGCTGTGCATAACACTGGAGTTGTCGTCCAATGATGCCCCATATGTGCTCGATTGGAGACAGATCTGGTGATCGAGCAGGCCGAGGCAACATGTCGACAATCTGCAGAGCTATCTCTGTTGGTGCATCATGCACCGGGGACATCGGCTGGTTAAGTAATTGTCAATGTCAATGAAATCTTCTAAAGAAGCACTAGTGTAACCATTGATTTCACGACGTCCTTATGACATTTTCGTTTGTTTGGAGAAATGTGTATGAGATCTGAAGATGGCAGAGTGAAATGCTGAAACTGTTAGTCTTCAAAATAAAATAAAATGACACCTTAGGTTATATGACTGTTGGTGTATTTTCATTGACATTGACAATTACTCTTTAAAGCATGGATTATAACAGCGGTATGTGGGTGAGCGTTAACCTGTTGGAAAACGCCTCTGGTATGCTGTTCATCAATGGCAGCACAATAGGTCGAGTCAGCAGACTGACACATAATTTTGCGGTCAAGGTGTGTGGGGTAACCACAAGAGTGCTCCCTCTGACATACGAAATCACAGCCTAGACCTCATTTCCAGATGTAGCCCAGTGTGTCTAGCACGCGGACTGGTTGGTTCCAAGCCCTCAACTAGCCTTCTTCTAACCAACACGCAACCCTCACTGGCACCAGCTTTTATCAGAAAACACAACAGTCCTCCATCCTGCTCTCCAATGACTTTTCGCTTGAAACTGCTGAAGTCGAAAATGGCGGTGGCTGGGGGCAGTGGAATGCACGCTACAGGGCCTCTGTCTCGGAGTTGTCCTTGAAGTAACCGCTTTGTAACAGTTCGAAGTGTCACCGTGGTGACAACTGCTGGTCAGATTGCTGCTGCAGATGCAGTTTACGATGCACCGGAGCCGTACGCCGAACACGATGGCTCTCTGTAGATCCGCGTGGCCGTCCGGAACCCGGTCCTCTTTCGACAGTATATTCCTGTGACTACCGCTGTCATTAATCGTGTACGGTGGCTTCATTCCTGCCAAGACATTTTGTAGTATCCCAGACGGATCATCCAGCTTCTCGTAGCCCTATTACACGACCCCGTTCAAATTCACGAGGAGATGATAATGGCATCTTTGTCGCCTTAAAGGCATTCTTGACTAACATCAGCTCACCATATCCAGTCTCAAAGGTAACTAAAGCTCACGACCGTTACAGCGTGTACTTAAAGCAAACCTGATTTTTCATTCTTATAGTGGCAGTACCTGCCCCGCTCTTATGCGACTGGTGCGAAATTGGAACAGGCATCATCTTTCAGATGTAGAAAGATGCCTATCAATTTTCGTTTATGTCGCACACCTTCTTCTTGGCATTGAGACTTTTTTCACAGTGTATTGGGTGTCTTTTTTTTTTAGAAATGTTTATCATGCTGCTACCAGTCTGCATTATATTTTCTCCTTTCAGCCTTCATCTCTGTTATGTGAAATGCTTCATTCGAATTAGTCTATGGTACTACCTCGTAAAATACTATTCTCCTGAAATTTCTATTATATCGTGAGCAGCAATGGCCCTGTAAATCTACCTTCGAAGTTAGTTTTACATCCGACGCGTTGTGTTGTAGCCTACGTACTGGGAATTCTGCGTAGACAGAAAAGTGGTTCGATATTCCGTAAGATGCTATTTCGTTCCATAATTGACAGAGCGCCTTCCGTGAATCGGAGCACCGTTATCTAGGGCAAAGGCCAATGACTTCGTAGCAGCACTTGACGCGCAGATTCCTGCTTTTACGAAGCAAATAACTGACATACAAACGAAGGGTCTGAGACACCCTTCGCAGCGTCAGCGCTTCACCAGCAGAAGCCGGTGCCGATGAGTAATCTGGAACACGTGCTGGTGTCATCAAAAACATGGATCGGAAGTTTGTCAGTGTCGTTGACCATGCGGCGATTCACACGTGCTAGTAAGTTAAAAGCAACGTGTAAGCGAGCCAAACGTCGACTTTCGTAACATAATGCATGGTAAATTTACAGTTTCTGGTTAACAATCTTGGCGGCATGTATGTCTGTCTTCCCGTCATCCACAATAAAGAATTAATGACGACCACTTATGACCCTAAATGGGATATCAAGATACATTATTACCAACTGAGCCACCCAGCCACGACTCACGACGACCCTTCCTTATAGATTCAATTCTCCCAAAATGGTTCAAATGGCTCTGAGCACTATGGGACTTAACATCGGAGGTCATCAGTCCCCTAGACTTAGAAACTACTTAAACCTAACTAACCTAAGGAGATTACACACATCCATGCCCGAGGCAGGATTCGAACCTGCAACCGTAGCGGTCGCGCGGTTCCAGACTGAAACGCCTAGAACCGCTCGGCCACTCCGGCCGGCACCTCTCCCCTATTTCCAAACTTCACAGAAGCTCTCCTACTTACTGGGGAGGGTGGGGTGGGGGTCGACAAAAAATGGTAACGCCAAAACCACAACACGTTACCACGTCCACTACGGTGTAGGAAAACCTTTAGCATTCAAAACAGCTTCCAGTTGCCTCGGAGTGGATAAATACAGGTTCTGTCCATTCTTCCTGCAAAATAGTGAAAAGTTCAGGTAACGAAAATAGAGGTGTACAGCAGTCACGCACCTTCCTTTCTGAAACAGACCACAAAGGCTCAATAATGCAGAGATATAGTGCCTGCGGTGGCTACAGGAGATGTGACATTTATCCTAGTGCTCAGTAAACCAGCCCTCGACGGTGCGAGCTGTCTGAACAGAGGCTCTATTGTCTTAGAACACAACGTAGCATCATCACTGGGGAACAAATATCGTATTATGAGATCTACATCTACATACATACTCCGCATCCACCATACGGTGCGTGGCGGAAGGTACCTCGTACCACAACTAGCATCTTCTCTCCCTGTTCCACTCCCAAACAGAACGAGGGAAAAATGACTGCCTATATGCCTCTGTACGAGCCCTAATCTCTCTTATTTTATCTTTGTGGTCTTTCCGCGAAATATAAGTTGACTGCAGTAAAATTGTACTGCAGTCAGCCTCAGATGCTGGTTCTCTAAATTTCCTCAGTAGCGATCCACGAAAAGAACGTCTCCTTTTCTCTAGAGACTCCCACCCGAATTCCTGAAGCATTTCCGTAACACTCGCGTGATGATCAAACCTACCAGTAACAAATCTAGCAGCCCGCCTCTTAATTGCTTCTATGTCCTCCCTCAATCCGACCTGATAGTGATCCCAAACGCTCGAGCAGTACTCAAGAATAGGTCGTATTAGTGTTTTATAAGCGGTCTCCTTTTCAGATGAACCACATCTTCCCAAAATTCTACCAATGAACCGAAGACGACTATCCGCCTTCCCCACAACTGCCATTACATGCTTGTCCCACTTCATATCGCTCTGCAATGTTACACCCAAATATTTAATCGACGTTATTGTATCAAGCGCTACACTACTAATGGAGTATTCAAACATTACGGGATTCTTTTTCCTATTCATCTACATTAATTTACATTTATCTATATTTAGAGTTAGCTGCCATTCTTTACACCAATCACAAATCCTGTCCAAGTCAAGATAGAAAACAACAGTGGAACTACTACGCTTCCCTGGGGCACCCCAGATGGTAGCCTCACCTCCGATGAACACTCACCATCGTGGACAACGTACTAGGTTCTATTACTTAAGAAGTCTTCGAGCCACTCACATATATAGGAACCAATCCCATATGCTCGTACCTTAGTTAGGAGTCTGCAGTGGGGCACCGAGTCAAACGCTTTCCGGAAGGAATATGGCATCCGTCTGATACCCTTCATCCATGGTTCGCAAGATATGATGTGAAAGAAGGGCGAATTGCTTTTCGCAGGAGCAATGCTTTCTAAAGCCGTGCTGATGCATGGACAGCAACTTCTCTGTCTCAAGGAAATTCATTATCTTCGAACTGAGAATATGTTGGAGAATCCTGCAACAAACCGATGTTAAGGATATTGGTCTGTAATTTTGAGGAGATAGACCTGATAGCAAAAATGATCACATAACTATTGCAGTAATGTGACATTGCAGGATAATTGTGCGGCTCGCAGAACCCTCTCGAAAGTTAGTTTGTATTTTCGCGACTTTGTGTCCCTCTCTGGTGGAGTCGGCAGTGGTATAGATTCTCTTTGCCAGAGAGTAACTTTTCGTGTGGACGTGGTCCTCTAGGCGGTGCGTGCGCCTCGGTGAGGAGGCTTTGGGTTAGTGGCGGCACGAGGAAGGTTGCGAGCCGGGAACGGAAATCGTCTTTCTGTATCTGAAGTGATATCACGGCCGTGTTTTGAATGGAACCACCTCTTCTGGATTCAAGTGGTCGCTGGAAGCTCTATACTGACGTTCGTAGACGTTGTCTGTGAACGGTATCTACGCTGTCGGATCCTGTATTCGTTTTCCGGAAGAGACTGTCGGCGAAAGCAAAGCTGGAAGATCGGCACAGCCTTCACTACACTGCCACTGCACCCTGGTTGCATTTATGAACGAGTATTTGTTCAGCTCATGCCAAGCTAAGTATTTATACTACTCAATAGCGGGTAGTCTGTTTATTTTATCTCTTCATGTTGTAAAGGTTGTCATTGAGTGTTGTTTGTATGTTGGGACCGATGGTAACTATTTTATGTTTCAGGTTTTATCATGCCAATTAAATGTGTGTAATGTATCGACAAGAGGTGCACACAGGACTGAAGTGTGAAATAAAATATTATTGCAACTTTACGGCACTGTAAACCCACAGAGGTAACTGCGGATGACTCCCAGTGCTGCAGATAAATCTTTAAGTAATCACCTCCTGTAAATGAACCATTCGTATCTCCTTATTTGGCGTTCATCTGAAGGTGCTCTGCACCTAAGCTTCTTTTGAAATTGTCTGGTACTTCCGCACAGTATTTGAGTAAATCTGAAACTGAGCTGCGAGCGAAATTATTGTGCGTAAAATAGGGGGACCCACTGTAATTATTATTGTGTATTTTAGGTTCCGTTGTTAAATTGATTTTATCTGAAGATTGTTTTGAAATTTGAATTGATGCCAGTTCATCATTATAAATTTTTGTTAAGGGTTTTCTGTATGCATTTTTAAGATGGGTTTGGGGATTTAAATTTTAACGTCAAGTAGTTACCTAGTTTCAGCTGAAACTTTTATTTGATGTCGTTGTAACTGTCCAGAGCTTAAATTTGACATCGTTGTACCACCGCTATTTTCTGTCAGTATTGTAGCAAGGTTAATATTTAATCAAGAGTATTGTATGGTTAACTTTAAAAAGAATGAAAAAGGGGAGCGGGTTGGGCAACATGTGTTTTTTGTAAATGTTGTTTAGGAATTTTTTGTTTATAAATTTGTTTTAAAAACATGTCTGAATTAGTGTTAGCCCGGTACCTTAGCACTTCCTTCAGCTCCTAGCTGTACCAATGGGCCCAAAGGAAATCATGATATGGCTACCCAAATCATCACCGGATCCACGTTACGTTTCACCCGTAGCACCAAGCAGTTTGCATCGCAGGCTACAGAAGGCGTAAGCAAAATCTAAACTCGGCCAGAAGTTGTAAACAGTCTGAAACAAGACTCATCCGTTCAAACGACTACTACTTCATTGCTCCATACCCCACGTTCTAGGGATTCGGCACCACATTTTCCCGCTACGCCAAGCAGTTTCCTGCTTATGGAGCTCCATTCGTGTTGGTTTGATGCTGAGAGCGTTGTCGAGTCCGACATTCAGTTCTGCTGTGACCTTCGCAACTGTAGTCGTCTTACTTTTTATCACAGTCATGGTCAATGACCGTCTGTCACGCTCACTTAAGATACAATTTCGTCCGCGTTGTGACTTAGCAGTTGATGTTTTCCCGTCATCTCTGAATGCGATATAAATCTCCGATAAAGTACCTCTCGAAACACCAAGCACTTTGGCTACGTTGGTTACGGAAGCGTCCACAATAAGAGCACCAATAGTTTTCCCACGTTCAAATTCGCTTATCTCCGGCATAATGCACTCACAACACCACAGAACACTGTTCTGACCACGACTGACATTTACATCGTGTTGAGAGCATTGCACAGGTGCTGCTCGTGGTCAAACACAACAGCGCCACCTGCAGCCTTGGATAGGAAAAAAAAAAAAAAGTTCAAGTGTGTGTGAATTCCTAAGGGACCAAACTGCTGAGGTAATCGGTCCCTAGACTTACACACTACTTAAACTAACTTATGGTAAGAACAACACACACACCTATACCCGAGGGAGGACTCGAACCTCCGGCGGGAGAGGCCGCGCAATCCGTGACATGACGCCTCAAACCACGCGGCCACTCCGCCCGGCTAGGATAGCATCTGCATTTGTGTCCAAGCATATATTTCTCACTGTTTTTCAACAAGTTCTCCAACTCCTGTACCCTTTTGAAGTAGCACACCTGGAGGAAAGGATATTGCTGAGAAAAGGCAGAGCAACAGCCTAGGGCATTGTTTCCAGAAAGAACCTTCCTCTCTTCAGGGGAGCATGCTCTGTTTTGAAACTTATTCAGAGATTAAAACTCTGTTCCCGAAAGCGACTGGAAACGTGAAATTTACATTTCATGGTCAATACCCTTACGTACTGAGCTATCGGGGGGAGAATCACAGCTGCAACAGCACGAATATCTTTCTTCTAATAACAGTTGAGAAGAGCGCTGAACACGAAATGCCAAGTTCCGAATACCAGTGCCAGTTCGTCATACAGTTTTAATATTCTAATAAGTGTCAAGTCAGCACACAATCCGCATCAGAATGAAAAACTCATACTGGGATCACGATGTATCGTTATACAACCCTGCAGATCGATTTACCCTTGGCCTATCTCTCTCTGGCTATTGTTCGTGCCATCATCGAAGCCGACTTTCCGACATTCACAGGACTACGGACTCACTTCCAACCTATTTCTTCGCGTAATGAAAATGCATTACAGAATCACAAAGCATCCATAAAGGAACTGCAAACTATTGTTCATGAAAATCACGACACCTTGCAAGGTAAAATTGACTTCGTTGCATCTACCGATTCGGTTACGCAACTTGCAAAAACTCAGGAAAACTTAAAGGACACAGTAGATACGATTTCAACACAAATGGACACTCTAAAACTTGGTTCAGAAAAACACACTGAGTAAATAAGTTCACTATCGGAGAAAGTAGCCGAACTTTCGGATCAGTTCAGTAACTTACCTACGATGATGATCTGAATGACACAAGACCTGTAGCCTTCACTGACACGGAAGAGTATGAACAAATTAAGAAATTCAAACAAAATCAGAATCAAATTAATACGCAACACAAAAGAGAAATCCGGGAAGTACAAGATCAGTTGGCACAACTAATACAAGAATTACATATTTCAGAGGACACTCGCGCTCCAACACGGGAAGAGGGACTTAGAAATACGGAAAACCCACAAAATAAGAACATAGGGCATTTCGGAAACTATGAAAGAAATTGGCAAGATACACCGAATTTTGAGATGGAACCACCGACACGACGTAACAATGACCGATATGCGACTCGCCGACACGATGATTTTGACTATAAGCTGTTCATTACTACACGTAAATTCAAAACATTTAAGAATTCTGGCAACGACATTCATCCACAAGCGTGGCTTCATCAATTCTCTCATTGTTTTCCTCCCAACTGGCCATTAGAGCACAGATTACAATTTATGTGTGGCTACTTAGAGAATGAACCAGCTGTAAGAATGCGATCGGTAATTCACGATTGCCACAGTGAACGAGAATTTTATCATGCCTTCCTCTCAGCATACTGGTCTCAAGCTACACAAGACCGAGTAAAACATAGCATCATAATGATGAAACATTTCGAACAATCTGAATTTTCCAGTCTTGTGAAATATTTTGAAGACATGTTGCACAAGAATCAGTACTTGTCAAACCCATACAGCCCCTCGGAACTCATTCGCATTTGCTTAATCAAATTGCCTGAACATTTACAGCATATTATTTTGGCAGGACGTTGCAAAGACTGCATTGAAGCTTTTCAGGGACTCTTACAAGAATTAGAAATTGACACAGACAGTCGCGGGATGCGAAAACAGGAAAACAATTATTACAGGTCACATCCGTCACAATTCCACGATGAAAGAAATAATAATTGCACACGACAGGGCTATTCTTACAACGTAAATCGTGACCAAAACAGACACCACCCGTAAGACACCCGTTGGCAGAGTAATAATAGTTACAGAGAAAGATGGCATTTCCGAAGTAATGATTATGACAGAGACAATCATATAAACAGACAATATGGCAACCAGAACTATTATTATCACGGGAGAGAGAAAAACTTCAGACCCAATGGTCCACCGTGCAGTGATAATTCAGGGAGAAATTCTCCACCACTTAACTGACAAGAAAGAAACTACAGGAACTACCGACCTGACGACAGAAGATATAATCATAACGACAGACCTGAGTTTCATCAGAACTGGCGGGATTCAAACAGGGCTGGGCCCTCCTGGCAAGGAGAATTAATAGAAGTTAGGTCTCCTAATCCCAATAACGACGCACGCCCAGTGTTGCCAATTTAGCGACTTTGTCGCTAGAAATGGCGACTTTTGCCTTCGTCTTAGCGACAAAAAATAACTTTTTAGCGACAAAAATTATATAGCGACCTATCTGGCGACTTTTGGAGTACTGACGACTTTTGAAGTACAAATCAAAACTATTTTGGGCCAGTATTTTCATCAACAAAACTAAGATTTTAACTATAGAATGGGTACTACACTGACTTTGTTCTAGATTTACTATATTAAATTAAGTTCTTAGCAGATCATGTAGCATTGTTCAGCATTTAGTAAACCTGAATGTGGGAACTGCCTACAGAGTAAGAAAACCTTGACTGTAGAACAATTCATTACTCACTAGCCTGTTATCGTCGATAGCGTATCGATCTATAATTCATTAACTATTGAACTCCCTTTATTTTTCGAATTGACAAAAAACATACGTAATATTAAGTATAATAAAATACATTTCTGTCCAGCAACCTCTAATTTTTCGAAATGTTAACTCGCAGTCGAATTATTGCCACATGCACAGTGGCAACGCAAGAACAATTCGGTGGGGTATCTCAGACATTATTACGTTTTAAACAATGAACAATAGGACTGATATCGAGTTACGAGTGAGTAGATTGTTTCATGACCTCTAGTTCGCCTGAGTTTTAATGTATTTTCAGTGATTATAAATTGGTGAAACTTATGTTGTGGTGGCTTACATAATGGATTTACCGCAGAAGAAGAAGAGGTACGTTCAAAAATATCGGGATTCGTGGGAAGCAGAACCGGAATTCAATGGGTGGCTGAAACCAGCCGTTGGAGACTTATCCAAGGCAAGATGTCAATTATGTGCAACAGAGTTTTATGCTAAATTGTGTGATATTAGAAAGTATTCGAAAACTATCAAGCATAAACAAAAAATTGATTTTAAAAAAACAAAAACCACCTCACCTGTGAAAATTGTTCCGAAAACTTCAGTTAGAATAGAAAGCAGAGCGGAAGGCGCCCCTTCTTTATTTATTGCTGAACATTGTTCTATTTTAGCTGTAGATCATTTAGGAATACTGTGCAGGAAGGTGTTTTCCGGTGACGAGGGCGCTAAAAACATGCAATTACATCGTACAAAGTGCACTAACGTTATAACTGAAGTTTTGGCTCCATATTTTACTCAATCATTGGTTGAAGATATAGGTAACCAAAAATACAGTGTACTAATAGATGAATCCACATATGTACCAATATCTAAAATGCTAGGTATCGTTATACGGTACTATAGCGTAAACAACCAAACCATTAGATCAGCATTTCTCAAACTCGCTGTAGTAGACTCTGCAAATGCAAGAAATCTGGCTGCTGTTCTTGTGAATTCTTTGAAAGATCTCAAACTTCCAATCGCTAATATGGTAGGAATTGGCACAGATAATGCTTCTGCAATGGTTGGAATAAACAATAGGCTTTTCGAACAACTCAAGACAGAATATGGTTTGAAGCATTTGGTATTGATCCTTTGCATTTGTCACTCTCTTCAGCTTGCAGTTTCGCACGCCTCAGTGAATACCATACCTAGAAACATATTCCTTGTACGGGAAACCTATAATTGGTTCTCCATTTCACCCAAAAGACGAGAGGAATATAAAAAGGTTTATGAGACAATAAATTGTGGAAAATAGGCACTAAAAATTTTGAAGGTCTGTGCAACATGTTGGCTTTCAATTGAACCAGCAATACGAAGAATTCTGGAGCAGTGGGAAGAATTAAAGCTACGTTTTTAATTTGCCGTGGTTTGAGACAATTGTTATACTGCCGATCTTTTGTACAAGATGTATTGTGACGACTCAAATTATCTTTCCATGTTTTATCTTAAACATACTTTAAAAGACGTACAAATAGCAACAAAAGCTTTTGAAGGAGAAGACAATGACCCCACTAAATTACTAGATACACTTGTATTTATCATGCAGTCACTCGGACAAAACATAGTTTTTCCAACTGTTGATTTATTGACAACACCAGCTCCAAGCGAATGTATGTACGCAAATCCGAACCTTGGCTTTATGTTTGAACAGAAATTGTCTGAGTCGAGTTTGTCTGAAGAAAATAAAGTTTATTTGAAGAAGAGGTGCATTCAGTTTAGTCTAAAACACATAAAAGAAATTCAACAAAGACTGCCAAGTAACGTTGCGATCCTGGAAAAAATGTCAATGCTGAATGTTGAAGAAACACTAAAAGTAAATAAAAATAATGCTGTAGCGGATGTAGCCAAAGAATTGCGTTTTAGTGGCGATTTCATAGACGGTATGCTGCAAGAATCGAATAATACCAACTTCATTAGGTGGAATAACACTACTAGCACTGTTCGATTTTGGAGTGAGGTTTTGCAGTATAAAAATGCCGCAGGGGAGAATCCTTTTTCTTTGATTTCACAGCTAGCAATGACTGTTCTATGCCTACCGCATTCAAATGCACAAGTGGAAAGAATATTCAGTTCTATGAACATTATAAATACTAAACAACGTAACAGATTATCGTTAAAGACAATTAATGCTTTGATCATATTGAGAGACCAGCTGAAGAAACAAAACAAAGATTGTGCATCTTTTGACATACCGTCAGACGTATTGGAGCTTATTGGAACGAACAAAAGTTACTCTTTTGAGACAAAACCAGTCGAAGTGCAACATCATCTTTTGAGCGACGTTCAACCCTCTACATCAACTACAGTTCTGTCAGAGCATGAAACAGAAGAGTTATTCGATCTTCTGAGTGACGACGGTGAATAGCTCACATACTGGCATGTATATATTTTGTAACCTAATTTGAGTTCTTGCTTTCTTTTGTTACAAATATGGTTGTATATTTCTAGTATTTTTGACTGATTGAAACAACAATTTATGTGTTGCATCAATTATGATAACATGTTTAATTAATCGTTAGCGTATTTTATATGTATGTTGTTGCAAGCGATATTAATATTTTATTACCTCCCCCCGCCCCAACTGGCTTATTGCACCACTCACAGCATGAAATTTTCAGTACATCAGTACACCCCTAGTAAAATCAGTTTTAGCGACTTTCTAGCGACTTTTGATATTGAATCTAGCGACTCGGGTTTTTTAGAGTTGTCAACACTGCGCACGCCAACAAAGAGATAGCAGACAATGACTCGCACCGCAGGCAGCCACGTGTGCCAGCTGGCTCAGTGAAAAATAACATAGACGCTAACCTTGAGAAAAATTTTAGCATTCCTCACCGATGTACCATATACCACATGATAAGCTCTGCATAGTAGGAAGAGTAAAGGCTTGCACCACATTTCACATGTAAAACCGTTTATTGAAAGATAATCTGCTTTTTAACTTTGTCTTTGCCATAAAACTTTTCACTTCACATTACTAGTATGCTTTGTCACACTTAGAAACTGTTATCATCCAACAATGTTTTGAAGTTAAATATCCAGTCAAGAACCTAGGGAACTTATTTAGACAAGTAATTACAAATGCATTGTTATAGTGAACAGAGGACACAGTGTTACTGTGTGTGTACATTCTTGCTTGTTAGTTGCACGATTACGTAACGACTGTAAGGCTTACATACTTATAACATATACTGGTACTGCTGATGAGATTTTAATGCAACATTTTGGTTTACTTGAAAAGACATTCATTATTTGAAGTACTTTCTGTGAGATTAAAGATGACTTAGCATTTGGTTTCTTTGATAGCTACAAGATTATATCACGACGCTACTAATGTGTGACACGACTTACATTGTCGCTTTTGCGGTGTATCTGTTTTATATCTGCACAGTTTTTCTGTATTATTCTGGAAAGTAAAACATGTTTTCGTAATAACTTTTGTGGTATAGCTACAATGAGGCAGCCTTTTTCGTAGGACAACAATACGTTACAGTATAGTACTTTCTTGATCATGGTAATGTACGTAATAACTATGATATCTATACGCATAGCATTTCACTTTGTTTATGACGATGTAAGTACATTGAGTTCTGCAGAACTTTGCTTACAGAGGACGATAACTACATTTCCACAGAATTATCTTACAACAAGATGCACAGTTTAGCGCTGCAGTACACGTATTTGAGTGATTAATTTTGTGTTTAAAACATTTATTTTTAAAGATTTTTGAATCACAAAGATACAAAGAAAGTTTTCGATGATACATTTCATTCCATTGCTGTAATCTGTAACACCTGACGGTATAATTACATTAATCCTCAGGGGGTACACGCTTACTTTGTGTACCACGTGTTTGGCCAGCACAAGGAGCCCAGCTAATATGGTATTTACTTATACAACTTTACACATCGGTACCACATTTCTCTAACATAGAATTACACAGCTATCTGATTATTTAACAGAGAAACAAACATTTTTTTCCTACATCAGTGACACATGTTTACACAGTTACATAGTTGGATAACTTCACACTTACGAAATTGTATTTTGTCTGTACTTTACGCTGTTTAGGTTTTTATGTTGGTAATGCCTCGTAGCGCTCTGTATGAAAATCACTGGCTGTGCTGTGTGAAGTCTGTGACTGGTTTGCTTTGTTGGAGTTTGCTATTGTAGTGTTAGGCGCGTAGCGTTGCGCAGTTGGAGGTGAGCCGCCAGCAGTGGTGGATGAGGGGAGAGAGATGGCGGAGTTTTGAGAGAGGATGATCTGGACGTGTGTCCATCTGAGAGAGTAAATTTGTAAGACTGGATGTCATGAACTGATATACTTATTATGACTTTTGAACACTATTAAGGTAAATACATTGTTTGTTCTTCATCAAAATCTTTCATTTGCTAACTATGCCTATCAGTAGCTAGTGATTTCAGTAGTTAGAATCTTTTATTAAGCTGGCAGTATTGGCGCTCACTGTATTGCAGTAGTTCGAGTAATGAAGATTTTTGTGAGGTAAGTGATTCATGAAAGGTATAGGTTATTGTTAGTCAGGGCCATTCTTTTGTAGGGATTATTAAAAGTCAGATTGAGTTGCGCTAAAAATATTGTGTGTCAGTTTAGTGATGATCAGAATAAGTAAAGAGAGAAACGTCTGAGTACGTTCAGTTTTGCTCAGCTGTTTGAAAATCAACGTAAGGGGTTTACCAGCACGGTAATTCACTACATTTTCTAAGGGGACGTTTCAACACTACTTAACCTAAATTATCCTAAGGACAAACACACGCACCCACGCCCGAGGGAGGACTCGAAACTCCGCCGGGACCAGCCGCACAGTCGATGACTGCAGCGCCCTAGACCGCTCGGCTAAACCCGCGCAGCCATGTGGGACTGAATGCAGTTGTAGGGGAAGGGATAGAAGAAAATATTACAGAAGAATATGGACTTGGGACAAGGAATGAGAGAGGAGAAAGACTATTCGAGTTGTGCAATAAATGTCAGCTAGTAATAGCGAATACTCTGTTCAAGACGCACAAGAGGACAAGTAATACTTGGAAAAGACAGGGTGATACATGAAGATTTCAGTTAGTTTACATCGTGGTCAGGCAGAGATTCCGAAATCAGATACTGGACTGTAAGGCATACCCAGGATCAGATATAGACCCAGATCACAATGTAGAAGTGATGAAAAACAGTCTGAAGCACAAGACATTAGTTCGGAAGGATCAATGCGCAAAGAAATGAGACACGCAAGTTCTAAGGAATGACGACATACTGCGACAAGGAATGGCTCAGTAGGCAGTTCATTTCAAGAGGCTGGATATCTCCAAAAAGGGCAATCACGGTAGAAAGATAAACATAGGTACGAAGTAGGTAAGTGCGATGTAACCATGTGTAATATAAGAAATATTTCAGTTGATCGATGAAAGAAGGCAGTACAAAAATTTTTTGAATGACATCATCTTTACGCCAGTGACTGTTATAAGTTTTTATTACACGATTGCAATTTCAGCCTTAGGCCATTATTAAGTGCTGATATTATGGCTTTAAACCATCAGCACTTGATAATGGCCTAAGGTAATATTGCAATAGTGCAATAAAAACTGATAACAGTCAATGGTGTATAGATGATGTCCATCAAAAATTTTTTATGACCATCAATCCCAGCTACAACAAGTTTATTCAGTGCAGGAATGTTCAGGGAGATTCATGTATAAAGAAATACAAGCCGCTTAGCAATGAAATAAATAGCAAATGCAGGGAAAGTAAGGTTGCATGAAAATGTGAAGAAATCGAAATAGAAATGACTGTCAGAAGCACTGATTCAGCATATAGAAAAAACAAAACAACCTTTAGTGAAATCAAAAGCAAGAGTCGTAATATTAAGAATGAAATGGGAATTCCACTTTTAAGTGCAGAGGAGAGAGCGGATGGGGGGAAAGAGTACTTTGAAGGCTTCTATGAGGGGAAAGATTTCGCTGATGATGTGATAGAAGAAGAAACTTGAGATGATATAGAGGAGATAGGAGAACGAGTATTAGATTCAGAATTTAAGTGAGATTTGGAAGATTTAAGGCAGAGAGAATAGATAACACTCCATCAGAATTTCTAAGACCTCTGGGGGAAGTGATAACAAAACGACTATTCACGTTGGTGTGTAGAGTGTATGAGACTTTCAGAAAAATATCATCCACGCAATTCCGGAGAAGCCGACATATGCGAGAATTACTGCACAATCAGCTTAACAGCTCACGCATCCAAGTTGCTAACGAGAATAATATCGCTGCTAACCTTGTCGTCGATCACCCTTAGCTCCAAAAATAATACACAGAAGAATGGAAATGGAAATTGAGAATGGTTAGATGCCAATAAGTTTGTCCATGGGAAAGGTAAAGGCACCATAAAAGCAATTCTGGCGTTGCGGTTAACAGTGTAAGCAAGAGTAAAGAAATATCAAGACGAAGAATGGAAATGGAAATTGAGAATGGTTAGATGCCAATAAGTTTGTCCATGGGAAAGGTAAAGGCACCATAAAAGCAATTCTGGCGTTGCGGTTAACAGTGTAAGCAAGAGTAAAGAAATATCAAGACACCTTCATACGATGTGTCGACCTGTAACAAGCTTTCGACTACGTGAAATGGCGCAAGATGTTCTACATTCTGAGAATAATAGGGGTAAGCTATATAGAAAGATCGATTATATACAATATTTGCACGAACGCAGAGGGAACAATAAGAGTGCCAGAACAGGAAAGAAGTGATCGCTTTGAAGAGGGTGTGAGGCAGGGATGTAGTCTTTTGTCACTTCTATTCAGTCTGTACGTCGAAGAAGCAATGACAGAAGTAACAGGAAAGCTCAAGAGTGGAATTAAAATTCATGGTGAACAAATATCAGTGAATTTACTGATGAAATTGCTATCCTCCTGCAGTCGCCGAGTGGTAACATATGAACACTGTGAACACATTTCTGTCTCAAATAAAATAATGGGAAGAAACTGAGTCTATCACTAAATAATGTTTGAATTGTTACATAACGGAAGTGTTACGTGGTAGCTTATCCTGAAACGGTCACGCAGTATATTTCACATTGTAATATACAACTCCTCATTGTCAATGTAGTCGATCCTTTAATGCTGCATCGTTACTACAGAAATATACACTATTAATGATTGCTCAGGTAATTACTTCTTCTCTTCGTTCAGTTTTAGTACGGTGTGCGGCCTGTGATTTCCTGTAATTTCTTTTCTGTGTTATCTGACTGGTTTGGTGCGGCCCGCCACGAATTACTCTCCTCCGCCAACTTTTTCATCTCAGAGTAGCACTTGCGACCTACGTTCTCAGTTACAGGGTGGCCCACGAAATGTGTTACCATTTTGTTTTTGCAT